>NC_059329.1:101831395-102133119 GCF_018350155.1 Leopardus geoffroyi
CAGAGTCAGTGAGAGAGATGAGAAGCAGAAAGAATATACAAGGCAGAAGAGTAACATAACCAAGGACAGGAAGTAGAAGCATCATTCAGGGGTGAGGACCCTTTAAAGGGCAGACACCAAGGGTTCATACAGGAACCAATCTGCCCCATTGAGTTAACTTCATCAACATGGTAAAAATCAAAGATGGGTCTGAGAGCCAGGATCATTCATAAAATTGATGATTCGTAAAACTGGTGATTATACGAGGAGGGTTGAAAGTAGAATAAAGAATATTTGAACGTCGGCACTGCATTTGTTGGAGAATAAAAGAATCTAGAGATGTTTTCACTAGCCTGTATCTTGCAGTGCACTTAGTTCCAGATCAACACAATCCAGAGAATCAAAGTCAATACAATCCAAGAAATCAAAGTCAATACAATCCAGGGAATCAAAGTGTAGGCTGTCCAAAGACAGGAGAGGTAGCTCCGATCTTCAGATGTCCAAACCGTGGTGTGAATCTTAAAAATAGACATTGCCAGTTATTTTAGTAGCAAAAGGTGGGTTTATTCCGGAAACAAAGAGAATTGCAATCTGGGACAAGCAAACTGGCAAAATTTCAGCCAAGTCCAGTCCAGTCTCTGTCCCTTCCCTGTTTGTGCTCTCTCTCTGCCTCAAAAATAAATAATGAACATTATTTTTTAAAAAAAGGAGAAAAAATAAAAAGACATAGATACAAAAGTGTTACAATAGTCAGATGGTTGAAAACATCCTGCTGACATTATAAATTTGTTACTTGTGTTTTTGTGATTATTCCATTGGCTATCTTTTGACAAGTTATAGCAGATCCAACATTATGCTGGAAGTTTTAAATTTAACGTAATCAAGTTATACAGATTGGAAAGGAAAAAATAAAATTGTGCTATTCACAGATCACATGACAGTTTGCATTGAATCTCCATTCAAAAGGTGCAAAGTAAATGTTAACTAGATTTATCGTGGTGATTGCTTGGCAATATATATTAATATTGAATCTTATGTTGAACGTCTGAACTAAATATATATGTATTTTGTACATATAAAGTCATATAATTATGTTTTATATATATTCAAAACCAGTTAAGAGTATATTTGGGAAAGTCACATGATTACAAGATCAATATACATAATCATTTATATTATGATGCGAAATCCAATTGTCACCAAAGTAACATGAATTACAGATAGAGATTACATCAGATGGCATTCTCACACACACACACACACAAACTATCTACCTCACATAAGGAGATCACGGAGACTCTGTGAGCAGGGTGAGCGGGTTCTTTTTAATTAGGGTTTAGGATGACTATTCAAAAAGGGGAACTTGTCATTGTTTTACAGGACAGAGGTGAGATGCCAGGCTTTGACAGGGTCAAAGAACGAATCTCAGGGGCCACAGAAAGTGAGCAAAGCTACAGAGTTTATTGAGAGAAAAGTATAAAATTCTCAAGAGTGAGCGGGGTCCGACTGGGTTGCCGCAAGGATTTTTGTCCCCGACTTTTTATTGGGACCGTATCAGAAAGTTTGTGAGGCTCCACGCATGGCACCTAGCTCAGGTGGGTCTGGAATATCTTTATCCTGTTTGTTTGTTTGTTTCCCCCAAACCTCTGCTGCCCCTTCAGCCTCCAGCTTGCAGGTGCACACTGCCTCCCTGTGGGTCCCTTATCTCTCCCTGCCTAATACTAACTCTTTCCCCCACTCAATTGCATGTGAAAGCAGCCATAAGCTTGCACAGGGGTATTGAGAAAACATGCCTAGACACATTGAATGCTGTGTTCGAGATGCTTGTGCTCCTCCTAGGGAAGAGATTTAACATTACAATGAAGCAGAGGCCAGGGTCTGACCAGGGTTAAGGGGCTACTCGCTGCTCTGAGAGCTGGTATAAACTGGATGGGCTTGTTATTTCAGCTAAGAAATGCAGCGTCCTCCTTGTTCATTGACTGGAACAGAAACTGCTACGGAAACATATAGATGGGGGCACTTGGGTGGCTCGGCTCGTTAAGCGTCGGACATCAGCTCAGGTCATGATCTCACGGTTCCTGAGTTTGAGCCCCACATTAGGCTGTCTGCTGTCAGCACAGAGCCCGCTTTGGATTTTCTGTCCCCCTCTCTCTCTGCCCCTCGCCACTTGCACACTCTCTCTCTCAAATATAAATAAACACTTTTTTTTAATCTTAAACATAAAGATGGAAAGATGGACAGACACATTTGGACTTCAGCAAGGCTTGGTTTTAAACTTTTCCCTTCCTCATTCTTGAAGCTTTGCCCTCCCCTTCACTTGCTTTTTTGTACAATCTTTTGTTCCAGGAACTGGGTATGGATATGGACACCTCGCTGGCTTCAATGTATACTTAGTAATAAGACTCAAGTGGCCTGTGTTTTCCTATAAAACTCTTTAACCTTTAGCCCCTGGTGGGCTTGCAGTCCTGGAGGCATTAGCCTGCTGCAGCCCCTGTGCCTGGCAAAATAAAAAATTATCTTCCTTATCTCCAAACTGTCTTCATGTTACATACTTTGGCTCTGGAGCACAGAGGGCAGTTTTTGACAACAGAACCAAATCAACTCCCTGAGAAAACAAGCTTTAAATTTTCTGCTAGTTTTGGGGCGCCTGGGTGGCTCAGTTGGTTAAGCGTCCGACTTCAGCTCAGGTCATGATCTCACGGTTGGTGGGTTCGAACCCGGCGTTGGGCTCTGGGCTGACAGCTCGAGCCTGGAGACTGCTTCAGAGTGTGTCTCCTCTATTCCTTCCCCACTCACACTCTGTCTCTCTCTCAAAAAATAAAGATTAAAAAATAAATTAAATTTTCTGCTAGTTTCAACCTCATTAACCCTATGGGGCATGGTTTCAGTCCTGCAGAAAAAAAAACTCAAGAATGTACTTCAGGTAGGGCGCCTGGGTGGCTCAGTGGGTTAAGCATCTGAAATGGGCTCAGGTCATGATCTTACAATTCATGAGTTCTAGCCTCACGGGTGAACATGAGCTCCACTTCCACATCCGGTGAGTCCTGCTTCTCTTTCTCTCTCCGCCCCTTAGGGGATTCTCTCTCTCTACCCCTCACTCACTTGTGCGCTCTCGCGCTCTCTCTCTCTCTCTCTCTGTAAACAACAACAACAAAATGCACTTTATGTCGATCTGTACCTTTGAAACAGCACTGGGATTTTACCATGGATTTGCAGTGTCTCCTGTGGCCAGGCTATTTCCTGGCCTGGTAGAGAGTATTAGTTTCTACATTCCCTTTCTTCCCTTAAAATCCTTAACTACTGGGGTTTTTGCATTTCTTTGTTATTCTATCACCTCCTTGGATATTCTAACAGAAGTATGCTTGGGTAAGTAGAGCTTGTAGGGCACCGATCGTGGACCTAAAATGACTTCTCTTGTGTCAGGAAAGTTTTCTTTTTCTGGGGACCCCTAACTCTCTGTTAACACAACCACAACTGAAAAACTTAAAAATAAATAAATAAATATTACCTATAATAACATCAGAAGCATACACTACTTAGAACTGAATATAATAAAAACTACGCAAGAGATTTAATCTGAAAATCACAAAACACTGCAAAGGGAATATAGACTTAAATAATGGAAAGATATATATCACTTGTGGATTGGACAATTTGATGCTGTTAAGTTGTCAGTTCTTCCTGAATTGATCAATAGTTTGCTGTTGTTGTTGTTGTTGTTGTTGTTGTTGTTGTTTTTAACATTTTTTAAATTTATTTTTGAGACAGAGAGAGACAGAGCATGAACGGGGGAGGGTCAGAGAGAGAGGGAGACGCAGAATCTGAAACAGGCTCCAGGCTCTAAGCCATCAGCACAGACTGTGCTGAACTCACTGACTGTGAGATCATGACCTGAGCTGAAGTCAGAGGCTCAAACGACAAGGCTCATGTGCCCCTTGATCAATAGTTTTAATGCAAGTCTAGTCAACCCTGCAGCAAGCTTATCTTTTTGAAAATTGATTCCAAAATATGTAGAGAGATAACTATAAAAAAATACTTAGATGAACCGAAGCTATTTTGAGAGTGAAGAAAAATTATCGAATGATCTAGCCTAACCAATCTTAAGACTTAATAAAAACTTACTGTACTGACAACAATGTGTAGATCTAAAGATAACAAACAGATTAATTGTACAGAACAAAGGATCCAGAAAAGTATCTGGTGAGAGAGCGTAAGGCAGGCTGAGGGCAAAATACAAGCTACACCACTCCCACCAGGAATAGATTTGCTGCTGACTGACAAAGGAAAGGACAAAAAACAACTGATTAAACCCATAAGAGTCTCCCCTGGTTTACAAGAAAAAGGCAATCCCATCAATGGTCTAAAGTCCAGGAACTCCCTTCTGTCTTAATGTTAATGCTCTGCTAGAGGGAAAAACAACCTTGGCTTGACAATAGCTAAGCCTTCGGTAATCTTTGAGTCTCTAGCATATGAAAGTCTCTTTGGAAATTCCTCTTGACTTTATCTCCCAGGACTCCATAAAACAGTCAACCCCCACGTATGCTGTGCAGCTCTTCCTGCCCAAGGGTCCTCTCCCTTGCTTTGATAAAATCTTTTTGCACCAAAGATGTCAGTTAAGAATTCTTTCTTGGCCATTGGCTCCAGACCCCACGAACCCCACCATCGCCCCAAAATTTCATCCATATCCACTCATATATAGTCGGTGGGTTTTTGAACAAAGGTATGAAGGTGTTTCAATGGAAAATGCCACTGGAAAAATTAATCTGTAGAAAAATTTAACTTCAATTCCTATATCACATTATACTCCAATACTCCAATATTAATTTGTTACGGATCATAGAATGAAATGTAAACACCAAATCTACAAGTTTCCAGGAACAAAAATAAAAGAATGTCTTCATGATCTTAAAGGTTACCAAAGTTTTTCTTAGGAAGGACAGAAAAATCACTAATTGTGAAACAAATATATAAATTTTATGTCATCCAATTTCAAAGTATGCACTCTTCAAAAATAATGTTAAGATAATGAAAAGGTAAGCCTAAAGCTAGAAAAAAATATTCGCATGGAATATTTTTGACAAGGACTTGTATTTAGAACACAAAAATATCCTCCACAACTCACTGATCAAAATAAACAACAAAATGTAACAGGCACACTTCATAAATGAAGACACGTGAATAGTCAAAAACCACGAGAAAATAATTTGTTACCTATCATCTTCAAATAAATGCAGATTATAACTACAACTGGATAGTTGCCACCTCCACGGCAAGAACTAAAACGATTGAGTGTGACAAAAGGAAGCAACTAGAACTCTCATGATATGCCACTTGATGGAATGCAAAATAATTTCACTACGTTAGAAAACTGGTTATTTCTCATAAAATTCACTGAGGAACTTATACCTTCTTACAAAACTGACCCAGCAATTCTACTCTGAAGTATTTATCCAAGAGAAAAGAAGACACATACCCTCAAAGAAACTCAAGTGTATACTGGCAGATGCATAGATAAACAAAGGGTCTTATGTCCATACAATGGAATGCTGCACAGAAGTAAAAATGAACACACTGCGCATGCACTGTAAATGAATCTCAAAAATACAGAGAGAGGGATCAACTGCCTGAAAGATAGAGCAATGAACTACCCAACCCTGCTCCTCTGCAAAAGAAACAAGAACACTGGCAAAAGACATCCAAATCAACGTTGACAGAACTCTGGGACTTAACCAAAGGCTTGCAGCAATCCCAGGAGTGTTTGCTCCAGAAAAATGGCGGGGGATCTTGATGAGAAGGATGAGCTCCCCAGTTGTACAGTAGCCTTGAAAACCGGAATTGCAACTTTCTGGCTGCACTCATTGGTCAGACTGCATTGAACCTTCACTGCAAATTTCTACATTTCCTGGGGAATAAATTTACCTTCAAAAATATGACTGAGCAATCAACTTGGCTTTCAAATCAAGCAGATCAAATTATCCACTGTTTAATACCGGAGTATGATGTTATGAGATCCAGCTTATACTATAGATTATAAACATGCGGAGCAAAAAGCTTTAGTACGGAAAGCTAAGATTTTCCTCAAACCCATTCTCTACTAGAAATTTGTTTAACAATTACATCAACGAACCCAGGAGCTCCTGGGTGGCTGATGTGGTTAAGAATCCCACTCTTGGTTTCAGCTTAGGTCATGATCTCACGGTTCCGGGTTCAAGCCCAGCATTGGGCTCTGAGTTGGCAGAGCTCTGAGTTGGCTCTGAGTTATACTGGGTTTTATGTCTCTGATCAGGGAGTTGCTTGGGATTCCCTCTTTCTCCTTCTCTCTCTGCCCCTCTCCTGCTCTCTCTCTCTCTCTATCACTTTCGCTCTCTTCTTCAAAATAAATAAATAAACTTACAAAAGAAAAGGTGGAGCCCATTAAACTATCTGATTTATCTCTTAGCTCTTCTCTTGTCTTTGTTTCTATGGTCACTGAAGCCTGGGAGGAACAAGGGGAGGAAAAAAAAGAGAGAGAGAAGGAGGAGAAAGAGAAAGAAGAAGAGGAAGGTGGGAAGTAGTTAAATAGAGAGTTCTCAGTAGCGAATAGGAGCTGTCAAGGCAACTATTTATCGGCTTCCTCTCTGGAACAGGGGCCCAAAGAGTTTTTACCCAGCCGGATAGGACCATTTACTTTTCAAATTCCTATCATCACAAATTGCATTGTAATGCCCGATGTTCTAAAACCTCCCACAAAAGACCACCAGAGTCGTGAGTCAAAGCCAAGCGGCAAGGGTCGTTTATTGCAGGTTCGAACCTGGACCTCTGCGCACTCGTTGCCGGTGACGCAAAGAGGCCCCGATCAGAGTTAGTATAGGGTTTTTATAGACAGGGACAAACAGCATAGGTGAGGTTTCAAATTATGAGGGGCCTGATTAGTCGATTTTAAAGTACGGACATTTGTGGTTTTCTGATTGGGCGTCCTTTGTCTGTCCTTTGGCGGGAAGGCTTTGTCCGTTACTTGTGGTGGGAGAAAAAAAAGGGGAAGGGGATAGGTGAGGAATGTGCTAAGCAAGCAGGTTTACAGAAGCGAGAAACGCTGGTTAGTTTATGTACAACCACTCATTCCATTACATATCAGACTACATTTAGGAAGGTTTACAACCCATTCTACTACACAGCGGGTTACATTCAGGAAAGGTCTCACAATGCTCATAGCAAACAGCGAGCAAAACAGACTTCTCAGCAATTGTATTTCTTATCAAAGATCCATAATAAGCAGAAAAGAGAACCTAGCTTTAAACTAAGGTAGGGCTGTCATTTGGATTGTTCCTTTCAGCATATTCTTAGAGGATCAGGTACACTGAACCGAACAGGATAATAAAAGACGATGTTGTTTATGTTAGGCCATCTGACAAAAACAGAAGGAAGAAAACACATAAAACCCTCAAATCTAGGAACTATAGAAAAACCAAAGGAACAAGAGCGGCATCTTACAGGTTTTAGCCTAAGGGTCATGCTTCTGTACTGCCTTGTGGCCAGATTTTTTTTCTTGATCCTGTACCCCCTAAGGAAGGTCTGCCTGCTACTTTACTCCCAACATTTATTTGTAACTATCACAAACATACCAAGAAGCTTCTGGCTTCTGGTTTTGTTTTTCAGTATATTACAGTAAGTAGCCAAAATGTAGTCACGTTAACATTGTTAGTTGGAGGGGGCCCTGATCATTTGAAATGTTTAATTTCAAACAAGATAACTTGTTTTAAGAAGAATAAAACGTCATCCAACAGATCATCCAACCAGATATAAGAGAATAACTTTTCTTTTTTTTTTTAAAGTTTTATTTATTTATTGAGAGAGAGAGAGAGAGAGAGAGAGAGCATGCATAAGCGGGGGAGGGGCAGGGAGAGAAGAAGAGAGAGGACCCCAATCAGCCTCCATGCTGTCAGGGCAGAGCCCAAAGTGGAGTTCAATCTCACAACCGTGAGATCATGACGTGAGCCAAAACCAAGAGTCAGACACTTAACCGACTGAGCCACCCAGGTGCCCCATTAGTTTTCTTTTTTTGAGGACCTCTCAATCTATGTATGTGACATCATATTTTTATGATTGGTTTCTGTAACCAAGAGCTTGATTAGAACTGCAATATCTATAGAATCACAGGAATGGGCATGTGTAACTGTCTACCTTGGGAAAGAGAAGGAGGGTCAGGGCCATCACGAAGGAGGTAATTTTGTGCTGTGCTCTCTAGAAAAAGATTAACGAGACGGACAAAGACCATGGAATAAGCAAGAAAATTGTGTTTTTGATACGCCATGTCTGAAACAAAGAATAAGGGAAGGTAAAATGATAAGACTTGGGTTCAATTTCTTATCAAAAACTCTAAGCTGTGATGAAAGCACAATTATTTTTTAGACTCTTTTAGGTGTATACTTTTCTATTACAATGATAATCAGTCTTTCTGTGACAAAGTGATATACTAGGGTCACACTTAGTATACTTTACCCAGTCCCAACCAGTTTAAAATACTTTCTGCTTACATATCAGTAGTCACCATAAAGAAAATCCAGTTCTATTGGGGAGATATCCCAATTAAGAAAATCCTTGTCAAACCAACTGAAAGCTTTAAACTTGTCCCATGAAAGTGCAGCCAGCAGTAAAATAGATATGTGTGGTTATTTGCTAAGGCATCAGGGAAAGCCAACCTATGTTGCCCTAGCTGTTTAAGCCTAAACTGCTTACCCATTCAGAGATCAAACAATATGACACTTTATGGACAGGAATTATAAGGAATAGCTCTTTCCTAGCTTTTGTTCTATGAATCCTTGATCCACCCCTCTCCTTATATTTACCTTGTGGTTTGTTCCCATTATTCCCTCAGTGATCTAGATTACTTGTCCAGGTTAGAAATGCTCGACTTTGGCACCTCTATCAGGATTAAGTTCTGATATTTTTTCCAGTTCCCTGGGGATAAAAAGCAGTCTCTAAGCCCTCTTCGAGTCCTCTGGACAAATTCTGGCTCAGCCTACCCCTTATCACTTGTCCTCTGGCAGTTACATAAATCACCATTCAATCATGGAGCTATCAAGTAGGAAAAAAAGAACCATTCCTTATGCTATCCAGTCTTTCTCTATCTCATTTACTTTTATACTGGGTTTTATGTCTCTGAACAAGGAGTTGTATTGTGACAGCTGATTAGTTTCAAGCATAAAGGCTCTGTGGAGTTAGTGGGATTCATATAGAGGTTTAACCATATTCCCCAGGATGTCGAGACATTCGGCCCAACTCTACTATCAAAAACAGCAACAACAAAACTCATGACAGAATGAAGTGGAACCAGGATGAATGGAGGTGGATTTAGTCATTTCTACATTCCTTCAGAGTTCTAAAATCTCGCACTTTGTTGATTCTAAGTACAGAAGAATAGGTTGTTTTAAAATTTTTACCTAAGGAAGCTTTGACGTCCTTAGTTCTCAGACTCTAGATGAGAGGATTTAACGTGGGAATGATCACTGTATAAAACACAGATACCACTTTGTCTTGGTCCCTTGGGTAGCAGGAGCTGGAGCACAGATACGTGAACAGAATAGTGCCAGAGAAAATGGTGATCACCATCAAGCGGGAAGTGCAGGTGGAGAAAGCCTTGTGCCTCAGAATGGAGGCACCAGAATGGATCCTCAAGGTGGCAATGAGGATGTACAGATAAGAACTGAGAATAATCAGGAGGCAGCTCAGTTCATTAAAACTGGCAAAAGCGGGGCGCCTGGGTGGGGCAGTCGGTTAAGCGTCCGACTTCAGCCAGGTCAAGATCTCGCGGTCCGTGAGTTCGAGCCCTGCGTCGGGCTCTGGGCTGATGGCTCAGAGCCTGGAGCCTGTTTCCGATTCTGTGTCTCCCTCTCTCTCTGCCCCTCCCCCGTTCATGCTCTGTCTCTCTCTGTCCCAAAAAAAATAAATAAACGTTGAAAAAAAAAAATTTTTTAAACTGGCAAAAGCAAAAATGACAACTTCATTGACACGTGTATCAGAACAAGAGAGTTTCAGGAGGGGTGGAGTGTCACAGAAAAAGTGGTTGATGACATTCAAGTGGCAAAAAGACAGCTGAAAGGTGAAGCCTGTGTGAATGGCAGCCTTCAGAAAGCCTGCAAGATATGCGGCCAATACTAGAAGGACATTAAGACGCAGGGACATGGTGACTGTGTAAAGAAGAGGCTTGCAGATGACAACGTAACGGTCATAGGCCATCACAGCCAACAGAAAGCCCTCAATTCCAGCAAAGGAACCAAAAAAGAAGAACTGTGTGGCACATGCACTAAATGAAATGACTGGGTTCTCCACCCAAAAATTCATTAGCATATTAGGGGCAATGACAGAAGAATAACAGAAGTCAACAAGGGATAAATTACCGAAGAAAAAGCACATTGGGGTATGGAGATGTGAGTCACCCTTAATTAATAGGATCATGCCAAGATTTCCAAACACAGTTATCATATAGATGACTAGAATCACCATAAAAAGAAGAAGCTGTAGTTCTGGATGAGCCCTGAATCCCATGAGAATAAATTCAGCCACTGTTGTGTGGTTGCTCATATCTTTGTCTCAGAATGGATGATTCGTTTGCTAAGATAAGAAAGAAACCGAGAAAATAAATTGCACAAAGAAAAAAAATACCAGGAAAATAAAATAGTTCATTCTCTGCTATAATTAAGATTAGTTCTTAAATGCCCAGAAGACCTGTGTATTAAACCTCTTTATTTGCTTATTGCAGTGAAGAAAACTTCCTTAAGTAAACTCAGTAACCTATTTTCTTTTTAAAAGTAAAGTGTGTGTGTGTGTGTGTGTGTGTGTGTGTGTGTGTGAAGTCTTTGAAGACTGACCCTATTTATACATATCCTACGCTAACTTCCAACTTTTCTCTCCTCCCCCCTTGCTCCTACTGCCTTCACTTCCTACGATCAAATTCCTTTGGATTGGCCTTGGCAATTAGACATACGATACAGTTGAATATCCTTGCTGTGTGCAAGACTGCATTTCCTGTTTTCTCTGAAGCCCATTCCGATTGGGCTTGCACCCTATCACTCCACAGAAACACTTCTTGCCAAAGGCGTCAGGGATGTTTACATTGTCAAACCCCATGGTCAATTCTCATTCCTCATCTTTTTGATCTATCAATAACATTTGAGGGAGCTGATTTCTTCCTACTCCTCAGAAGACTTTTTTCTCTCATCTGCTAGGACACCAGACTCTGGGTTTTCCTCCTACCAAATGGATTGTTCCTTCTCAGTGTCTGCCCTTTCCTCCTCTCCTTTCTTAGTCTTAAGGTTGGAGGAGCTCAGTCCTCAATCTTTCTCTCTTTCCAATTTACACTCTATACCATGCTGATTATTCAATTTTGCCAGTGTAATTACCTTCTAGACACTTAAAACTCCTGAATTTGTATCTCCAGCCCTGACCTCTTTTCCAAACTCCAGACTTGTAGTTCAACTGCTTGCTTACATCTCCACATTAATATCAAAGAGCAGCTCAACATAACCCAAAGCTGAATTTCTCAGGCCCTTCCCTAAGTTGCTCCAAACATAGCATTCCTTATCTTAAATTAATGGCAACTCTATACTTTCATTTGCTCAGATGCAATTAAATAAATACTGAAGAAATTGATCTCTTCTCTCTCTCACACGCTATATAACCAGTCCATCAGATAATTATGTTGGGTCTACCTTCAAAATATTTGTATTAACTACCTCCTACCACCTGCATTCCTATCAAGACCTCAGCCAACATTATCTTTCACCTGGATTATTACAACAGTCTTTTAACAGGTCTATCTCTATATTCACACGAAATCCCACCCTATAAAATAACCAATTGAAAAATTTTGTAAAGCTCTACTTTATGCCTATATGTATATATATACAAGCATAATATGGCATTCTTGCTACAAAAATTAATTTTCTCTGTTTTACACATACACAAGTATGTATACACATGGATATACATGTATATATACATCCATATATGTATGTGTCTGTATATACTGAAAATTCTATAAAATTCTGATTTGTTATTAGTGATCCTAAATCCCTGTCTTCTAAAAACAAAATCCAGGGGGCACCTGGGTGGCTCAGTCGGTTAAGTGTCCAACTTTGGCTCAGGTTATGCTCTCATGGTTTGTGAGTTTGAGCCCCACAATGGGGTCTGTGCTCATAGCTCAGAGCCTGGAGGCTGCTTCAGATTCTGTCCCTGTCTCTCTCTTTCTCTCTCTCTCTCTCTCGCCCCTCCCCTGCTTGTTCTTTCTCTCTCTCTCTCTCAAAAATAAATAAACATTAAAAACATTAACAGGGGCTCCTGGGTGGCTCAGTCGGTTGAACATTCGACTTCGGCTCAGGTCATGATCTCGCAGTTTGTGAGTTCGAGCCCCGCGTTGGGCTCTGTGCTGACCACTCAGAGCCTGGAGCCTGCTTTGGATTCTGTGTCTCCCTCTCTCTCTGCCCCTCCCCTGCTCATGCTCTGTCTCTCTCTGTCTCAAAAATAAATAAAACATTAAAAAAAAAGTAAAAACATTAACAAAGAGGGGCGCCTGGGTGGCGCAGTCGGTTAAGCGTCCGACTTCAGCCAGGTCACGATCTTGCGGTCCGTGAGTTCGAGCCCCGCGTCGGGCTCTGGGCTGATGGCTCAGAGCCTGGAGCCTGTTTCTGATTCTGTGTCTCCCTCTCTCTCTGCCCCTCCCCTGTTCATGCTCTGTCTCTCTCTGTCCCAAAAATAAATAAACGTTGAAAAAAAAATTAAAAAAAAAAAAAAAACATTAACAAAGAAATAAATCGAAATAAAAACAAAATCCAAATTAATTTAGTTGAAACATTAAGTTTAATGTTTCAGACATATCATAATTGAGATGGTTAATTATTTGAATGTTTTTTGAGTTGTCTCAGAACCTTTCGATATCTGAACACTTTCAGATAAATTAAACCGTCTTACCTTTGGCCTTAAGAGATCTTCACTAGAAGTAATTGTTTTTACTTTTAGTTTTGTTTTCTTGCTTTGGGAAGAATACCAGTTTTCTGTCTCACAATGTGAAATTTGTAGCTGGGATGAAAATGCAAGTGGTGGAAGAGATCCAGCTATGACAGAATTAAGACACGGTTAATTCAAAGAAGAGTAGAAAATGCTGCTTTTGAATCTGAAAGCAGACGGTCCACCTTATCAAGTCTGTGATGATTCTCTTGAGAGTTAGTCTCTGCAAAACACTAAAAATCGAAAGCCTGAAAGGTGCCAATCCAAAATTAAGACACACATTTGCTCTTCACTGAGGTAATTAAACTACTTTCTCCCCAGTGAACAACTTCTACCCTGGAGAGTAACTTAGGCACGTAGAGAAGTACAGGAGCTATTGCATGGTCCTGAGACTCCATGGAGCATAACGCTAAATTAAACGATACGAAATGGACCAGATCCAGCCTCCACACTTCAGAATTCCACTTAAAATGGGATCGCTCTTCATTTCTACTAGAATATGGCTCTCTCGGCGCATTGATTAATTAATTAATTAAACAAATATCTACCAGTATCCTTGGTACTGAGAGAGTAGCCAGTAAAACCTATCTTGTTCAACCCTTCATGCAGCTTGCAGTCTGGAGTCGGGGTGTGGACAGTTAGCACAGGGTGATCAGAAAAAGTGAAGTCCAAAGACACTTGGTGAACTACCGGGCTTGTTTGATCAATCACTTCTTCTCAAACACCTTCCTCATTGCATGTCTTTTCCTCCTTTCATTTGTTCATACTGGTCCACACATATGTGTCTCCTGCTATTCCTTTGGCAAACCGAGGAGAATTTTGCCTCGGGGCCTTTATACTTACTGTAAGTATACCTGAAATGCTTTTCCACAGACATTCAGATGATATTACCTTTATTCAAGCCTTGATCAAATGTTATTTCCACAAAGAACTCTTCTCTGACACCACCATTCCCTACTCTAATACCTGGTTTACTATTCTTCAAAATACCACTCATACCCATGTCAAACACGTGCACATGTACACACACACAGACACACACACACACACACCTATGCCCACATACATGCACATTTGGCATAGAAAATAAAGTCTTCCTCACTGGAATATAAGTTTGGGAAGATTAGAACCTTTAATTTTTTACCTGCTATATCTCCAGTACGTGTTACATGGTAGTTTTTCCATTAATAGCTTTTTGACTGTTTTATTGAAGTATACATGTGCCCAGACGCAACAAATTATATACATTAAATGTGGGCAGAGTTTTGTATGAATAATTTTTAATGGATTATGTCTCAAGATATAAAGGGTGTGTATTTCCTTATTCTAAGCACAAACTATGGACAAGTAGCAGGAAACACAATTTATACCTTAATGTGGAAAAGGATATTTTAAGCTCAAAGATACATAGGTGTGAAGCTAAGATATAGACCCTCCTAGTAGTACAAAAGTTGTAATCTCCTGAAATACCAAGTAAACATAAGACAGAAGAACAATGTTTAGAGACAGTAATGTGAAGCTCTTATGTGTCCTTGACAAGACTGGGTTCAATGGAGAGGCAATACAGAAATACAACTGGAACATGCAGTGGGATTTGACAAAGTAGAGACGAGGGGTACAGCTAGTTATTTTGAAAACATTCATTGTAAAGAGAGCAGAGAAATAAGTTGGTGACTGGATAAGACTTTCAGCCAAAGAAGTTATTAAGAAGGGTGATACTAGAAGATGCTTATAAACAAATGAGAACATTCCAGTAGAGTGTTTTGAAGTAAAGTTTACGGAAAGCTCCAAATGTGTGCCGGAACTGGGTTTAGGGACAAGCAAGGGATACAATATCCATTTGACAAGTGGGCATAAGAGTATATGTAAAAAGATTAGAGACGGCGAGATGGGGATGATCTTGTCTAAATGTTTTGGTTTTGAAGAAAGAAGTATGACACAAGATCGGCAGCAGAGAATGGCCTGCTGAGAGGTGTTCTCTGATTGTACTAAGCAGCTTCAAGGGAGGACAGAACAAAGGAACAATTTAGTTTCACTAAGTTGGGATTTAGTCAGAGGTGCAGAATGGAGAGAAAGTAGAGCATGGAATTGAGGGTGATTGAGGATGAGTCGTTATTTGATGGACCATGGAATTTCAGCTGGGCACTGAGAGTAGCGATGAATATTGATCAAGGGCAACTCGTCTCAGGTTGGTGAATAAGAAGCAACAGAAGGACAGATATTATAGCATATGAGTCAGAATAAAAGGCAACAGGAAGGAGGATACCAAGCATGATACAGTTTTGAATATCTTTGAGAGAAACGTTGATTAACACTTGAAAGTGGAAGTTATAGGGGGATGGAACTATTCAGAGTGGACATGGTGAATTAACACAGTCTTTGTGGTCTCTAACCAATTTGGGGGGTGGGGAGTAAGGTGATCTTACTTGGAGCCTGAGAAGTACTGGTGTGCTCCCTCAAGGTCTCGAAGGGATAGTGAGATGGAGAGAAATAGGGAGTAGACATTTACCTGATTCCAAATCATCGGCCTCCTTTGACATGCCATCTCATGGAAGAAGGCAGTTCCTCCATTGTTCCTACATTGACAGTGCCCTGCCCCACTACCATGAACAAAAGATAGGTAATTTACTTTCAATACTTTCAATACACATTTATTGAAAACTCTACGAAACTCTGGGAGAAGTGAAGATTAAAAGTTAAAGTACGTTGAATCATTACCCTCAAAATATTCCAGTTAATTTACAAAATCAGGAAAATACTACTCTGTTATTGCAGTTGTACCCATATTATAGATATCAGATCAAGAAAAGCTAAATATTGACATTGGATCATAAGCCCAAGTCAGCCAAATCTAAGTATTTTGATACTTTACCAAGCACCAACCTCCCCCCACTGTATTTATTCATCATATAGGCCCATGAATGCACATTTAAAAAACCAGAAGATTTAGAAGTATACCCCCATTTTAAACAATCAACTTTAATATACACAAACACACAGAGCTTAAGCAACCAGACAATAAAATTAATGTGAAAACGTATTTTCTTCTGCATAACAGGATGATATGTAACATGGCTTTACAGTATGTGTTTCTGTAAGATCTTCTTTAGGGCCCCTTTCACATCCTTATTTTTCAAACTGTAGATGAGGGGGTTTAACATAGGAATCACTACTGTATAAAAGACAGAGACAATCTTGTCCTGTTCCATTGAATAGCTAGATGTAGGGCGCAAGTACATGAAGAGAATTGTCCCAAAAAATATGGTGACAGCCATGAGGTGGGAGGCACAGGTGGAGAAGGCTTTGTGCCTGCCCTCTAAAGAGGGAATCCTCAAGATGGCAATGAGGATACACAGGTAAGAAATGAGAACAACCATAACACAAGTGATGACATTAAAACTGGAGAAAACCATGATCACAATGCCATTGATGCGAGTGTCAGAGCAAGACAGCTTGAGCAGGGGTGGGGTGTCACAGTAGAAATGGTTGATCCTATTAGAGCCACAAAAGGACAATCTGAAAGTCATTCCTGTGTGTATGGCTGCATTCCCAAAGCCTGCTAGGAAAGACATAGCTACTAGCAAGAAACAAATTTTCCCAGACATGAGAACTGAGTACAGCAGAGGGTTCCAAATGGCTGCATAGCGATCATATGCCATCATAGCCAACAGAAAGCATTCAGTCCCCAAAAAGGAGCCAAAGAAGTAGAACTGGGCAGCGCATCCATTAAAAGATATGGCTTTGTTCTCAGCCACAAGGTTCACCAGCATCTTAGGAGTGACAGAAGAAGAGTAAGAGGCATCAACAAAAGAGAGGCTGCTGAGAAAGAGGTACATTGGAGTGTGGAGACAAGGATCCATCTTAATTAACACCATCATCCCTAAATTACCCACCATGGTTGCCATATAGATTAACAGAAACAATCCAAAGAGGACACTCTGTAGATCTGAATTGTCTGAGAGTCCTAAGAGGATAAATTCTGTCACTTCTGTTTGATTTCGTCCTTGGACCTCTTTCATATATCTTCTCATTTCAGCTGCAAGAAGATGAAGCATGGTGTTTGGTCAGACATAAACATGAAAGGGCCATAAACATCTTTTTATTGACATGTATATACAGAAATTCCAAAAATGTGTTGGACTTGATGTCAAGTCAAAAGACATCAAAAGACTCTGCTAAGTTCTAGGTGTACTGCCTACTAACTAATGACCTTGAGATGAGTGACTTAATATATGCGTTAACCTAGCTCACGTCTAGCATTAACTGTTTATTGGATAATTATACGAACTTAACCTTAAGATGTATCTCTCTTCATTATTTATGATAAATAAATTAATTGATATATTAACACATAGTCTCTGGACACAACTTCTGGAGAAAGATGGCAAAATGAACTCAGATCACTTCCTACTTCTCAGTATTAATGGAATGAATTAAAAACAGTGAAAGCTAGTAAAATTAGTTAAAAGTACCAAATAAAAAGAAAAGAGTTGAATCTCCTGGGGATGGGAGGAACTTTAAAAATTGATAGCTAAGGGGGAAAAAAGAGGAAATCCCCATGCAACTAGCATGTTTGCAAACCTACTGGAATTTTCCAGTATCAGTATCTACAGAGGGGAAAAAAAAGTATTTTCTAAGTACTGAGAACTTTGAATAATTCCCTCCAATATTTAGAGAATCAGATTGCAAGAATTAATAGACATCCCAGATGACAGTAATAGAGCAAGCCACAGCAGTGAGACCCTCTACCTAACATTCAGATTCCCAGGATCACACCAGAACTGGAAAGCGTGAGAAGCAGCAACACATGGAATGTTCCAGCTACAGTGTTGTATCGAGGAAATCATACACTGCCAGATAATTGAACTGGTAATAAGATTCGCTCCTGGAAAAGTGTAAAAAAGCCAAATACAGGGCAAAAGAAATAAAGAAGGTAAGAAGGAAGGAAAAAGGAAGGGAAGGAGGAAAGGAAGGAAGAAAAGAAGGAAGGGAGGAAGGAGGGGAGAAAGAAAGGAGGAAAGAGAGAGAAAAAGAAAGAAAGAAAGAAAGAGAGGGAGGGAGGAAGGAGGGGAGAAAGAAAGGAGGAAAGAGAAAGAAAGAAAGAAGAAAGAAAGAAAGAAAGAAAGAAAGAAAGAAAGAAAGAAAGAAAGGGAGGGTGGAAGGAGGGGAGAAAGAAAGGAGGAAAGAGAAAGAAAGAAAGAAAGAAAGAAAGAAAGAAAGAAAGAAGAAAGAAAGAAAAGAAGGAAGGGAGGAAGGAGGGGAGAAAGAAAGGAGGAAAGAGAAAGAAAGAAAGAAAGAAAGAAAGAAAGAAAGAAAGAAAGAAAAGAAGGAAGGGAGGAAGGAAGGGAGAAAGAAAGGAGGAAAGAGAAAGAAAGAAAGAAAGAAAGAAAGAAAGAAAGAAAGAAAGAGAGGGCAGGAGACGGGAAGGAAGGAAGAAAGAAAGAGGGAGAAAGGGAAAAGAGAAGGAAAAAGAAAACCCAGCCTGGAGATTCCAAAAAAAGTTTAGGTAACAAACAGCTCCAGTGGAATTCTTCCCCACTCCCAGTCCAATCCCCTACCCCTTCCATGACCTCAGAGTATTAAACAATAGATAAAACTGTGCTGGGCTGGCTGTAAAATCATAGTTCAAAGTGTTAAATCATTTCTCACTCACAGCAGGAAGTTATTTGATACTGTCTAAAATTAAAACATGGGACGAAAGTAACTCAGTATCTCTGCTAACACTGGAGATAATGGATCTCTTGAGCACAGTTGGGGAGAAGAGAGCACAGGAGCTGGTCCCATTCTCACAGACAGTGCGATACTCAGAAGTGCCTATCCATGCTCTGCTCCAGCTAGTTTCCATTGGAATAGGAATAGGGGTTCAATGATAAACATGGCATTGTCTGTCAGACAGTATTGTAATGGTTTCTAACTGTGATTGTACCCATTATCTTATCCTTGCATCACTACAAATCAGTGAGGATAAGCAGATATTACCCTAAGAGTGTTAATAAGATTATCTTTTGTTGGATGAGGTAATGAACTCAGCTAACTGGTGGTGAATTTGGAGCTTAGAATGACCCTGGGTTGAAGCCAAATTACTTGCTGTTTCTCAACACTGCGTTGCCCCCTCCCTATTTCATGGTACAGATGTCTAGCCCTGGTCCTCTTCCTTGAAATAATCTTACTATTTAAACTTCAAAGAATAGCATCTCCAGAAGGAATTAAAAAGGAGAAATGGGGGCGCCTGGGTGGCTCAGTTGGTTGAGTGTCCGACTTTGGCTCAGGTCGTGATCTCGCAGTCCGTGAGTTCGAACCCGCATCGGGCTCTGTGCTGACAGCTCAGAGCCTGGAGCCTGTTTCAGATTCTGTGTCTTCCTCTCTCTCTGACCCTCCCCCGTTCATGCTCTGTCTCTCTCTGTCTCAAAAATAAATAAACATTAAAAAAACATTTTTTTTAAATAATAAATAAATAAGTAAAAAAGGAGGAATGGATCTTTTTCTCTTATCGCAATCAAAAAATTTCTCTGAGAGGATTATTATATCAGAAACAGTGAAAAATAAATAAATAAAATGCTATAGACATTGTGTGTGCATGCACATGGCAGAGACACAAAGAAAGGTAATGACGAGCAAAGTACTAAAATACTAAAATGTGTTGAGCATTCCCTATGCTTTACAGGCACTGTGTTAAGTATTTTTCCTGAAATATTTTATTTAAATCCTATGAGGAAGGCAGTATTATAATCTTCAGTTTACATGAGAAATGGGAGGTGCAAAAGATCTGTGACTCTCCCAGAGTCACAAATTTAAACCAATGGAGTCTAATTTATACCCAGCTAATGTGACTCTCATTCTCCTAACATTTGAGATCGTTGAGAATGACCTCCTCAATAACAGATGTGAGCATTAATACACAGAGTAATTGATATTGTAATTATCAGAGCTTCAGTAATATGCTAGAATATGTTTAGTTACATATAGAAAAAAAGTCTGTGTATCTCTTGAAGAGAAAATATAATTGCCAAAAATATAGTTGCTAAAAATTGTCTTTCTTAGAATTTACATTCATTAATTTGCTTTATTGATTAGCAAAATACCATTTGAACAGAGAATTTATTTAACATACCTTCTTAGCTTCTCAGTGCTCCTGGAGATTTGGGTATATGGTTAATTGGAGAAATGTACAAAGTTGTGGATTTTTCTTCAGGTCAGTAAGTTAAACAGGCAGAACCCTTTGTATCTTTTCCTGACCTTTATGGACTGCTTGACTTCTATTTGGTCCTTTTACTTGTTTCTAATGATTAAATTCTCCAAAAACAAAACAAAACAAAAACATAAACAAAAAAAGAAACACACATCAAACCTTCTCAGAGAAGACATTCATCAATGCTCCCAGGTTAAGCAGTAGGCAGTTAGGATAGACTTTCGGCATCATTAAGAAAAAAACCCTTTATAACATTCCCTGTCAAAAGAGAGTTACTTTGCATTCTTTCCTACTTTCCCTTAACAATAAGTACTGCAATTTGTCATATCAAGGTAAAATACATTTTAAAATATAAAATATATTGCTGCACTGAAGCTGTAATATTGTTTGCAATTATTTCCAATTGTAGAGTCTCTGGATAAGACTGGAGTCAGCATTCTGAATTATTTTCAATAGGATATATTTCTTGTTCTTCAGTCTCTGGGGACTGCATCCCTTGTGTCGTGTCATCTCATGTTAATCTACTTGTTTTTCCCTCTGAAGCTAAGGAAATCATATGTTCTCTTCACAGTTCTTTCCTTTGCCCTAGGGATACCTAAGCCTAGTGGAGAATGAATTTCCAGTTCTGCATTTCTAACCCCCACTAAACATTCTTCTTCTGTCTCCCCCTACAGCTGGTGGTCTGATACCCTTAGGAGCATTGAAAGAATCCACAAAATAGTAGGTTAGCTCTACCTCTGCCTTCTGGAAGGACTTTGTGTACTTACAAGAATTTATGCTAGCTGGATCATGGTGAGGGGCTGATTGGAGGAAACACACAGAGGTAACTATGGAGCAGGAAATCTCAAAGAGCTTCAGAATAAGAACAGAACTCATTTCTAATCCTCACTTGACTGTCATTCAAGGAGGTACCAGATGATGCTCTATCTCTCTTCCACCATGATGGGGACCATCAGAAATTAGGCTGCAAAGTGGTCTCCATGGAGCACTCAGATTATTCTAACACTGGATACCGGAATGTGAGGTTGGTGCCATAAAAGATAACCCATTGATAAGGTTGCAATGAACTTTTTATGAAGAACCATGGGACTCTAAAGCCTAGTAAGCAGGCAACAAACATTTATTGATCAACTAACAGAGACCATACTAACCTGTAAAGGTGTGACCTCCCCTTTAAAGGAGCTTACATATTAATATGGATTATGAACCAGGTGGTCATCTCCTGGGTCATAATCAGAAGACAGTAGAGCCAAGCAATAATAGCAACTAATATTAACTGAGTGTGTATTATTTTCCAAGGGTCCTGCTAAACACATGCATTTTTTTTATTTCTATTAAGCACTTCCATCACAGATAAGTAAACTGGGGCCTTGAGAAGTGACTTGCCAAATAGTTAACACACACCAGAACTGGGACTCAAACATGTTTTTTTATTACTCCAGAATGAGCATTGCTAACCATTTTGTGTCATCGCAGCCCAAAAGTAGCAAAGAGTTTGTGAAAAATATCCTTCTGTGCTAAATGTAAATAACATATAAACTACAATAATGACGATTGACTTATTTGATGTCCTCTGGACAAGATCGACTAATCGGGAATAATGCATATGGTACTTCTGATGGCTAATTTGACAAGCCAACTTGACGGAGCTAAGGGATGCCCAAAGCTGATAAAACATTATTTCTGGATGTGTCCGTGAGGGGGTCTTGGGAAGAGATTAGCATGGGAATCAGTAGAGTGAGTAAGGAAGATCACTCTCGCCATTGTGGGTGGGCATCATCTGATCCTTTGAGGGCCTGAACAGAACAAAAATGCAGAGGAGGAGGGAGTTTGTTCTCTCTGCTTGAGCTGAGACATCCATCTTCTCCTGCTAGAACATCAGCACTCCTGAATCTCAGGCTTTCAAACTCAGACCAGAACCTTCAGCTTACCCCACACCCCCATACCATTTTCAAGCTTTGGGCCTCAGACTGAATTACGCCACTGGCTGTCCTGGTTCTTCGGCTTGCAGACAACAGATCGTGGGACTTTTCAGCCTTCATATCCACATAAGCCTATTCCTACACTAAATCTCCTTTTATCTAGATTTACATATCCATCTCCTATTGGGTCTGCTTCTCTGGGGAACTCTGACCAGCATAGTAGTCTTGGCTGGCGGTGTTGTTTGCCAAAAGAAAGAATGCATCAGTTATTAGGGGAAAAGTGGAAAGCTAGATGTCTAATGTAGTAAACTATATCACCCTTTAATTGAGAATTATTATTTAATATCAGATGCTTGGAATCAAGAAGGTCTCAATGGAGGTGGTGTTTTTCCTCTGGGGACATTATGGGAATTTATGGTTGTCACATGAAGGGGATAGAATCTAGTAGGTAAGGGGCAAAAATGCTAAAAGCCTGCAAAGTGCAAAACAGTCCCTAACAAAAAAGAACTCTCCATGTCCCAGGGTATTCAAGTTTATTTCAGGTATAAGATACTCAATACATAAATAAATACATGGTGAAATAAATGCTAAATTATTTATTGTAAATTGCAAATTCTCTTCTTTTTATTTCTCCTCTTTAAATTATGTGTGTAGGTAAATTATTCATGAATGTCATTTCAGGAACACAGAGGGGGCAACATAAGCTACTTGCTATAAAAATATGTCATTGGGGTCTGAGAGAATATATATATATATATATATATATATATATATATATATATATATCCATTGTTCCAGGGGATACCTACCTACATACTACTCACAAGCCACCAAAAGTTTCATCTAAATAGATCTTCTATCATCTGGCAAAACCAAGAAGAATTCTCTTGTTAAGCTTTGGAGGCTCATTTCATTTTAACTAAATCTTTATTAGCACAGTGTTAGATGTAGCCACATTCTACCACACCATACACAAAAACTACTACTTCTACTCCTACTATCATATTATCAATAAAAAAAAAAAAAAACAGAGAGAGATAAAATTTAGTAAATTAGTAAAAAGTAAAATTAACCTAATACGCTCATATGAACAAACAAACCTCCAGTTAGAAAGTTTATATGTAAGATAAGATACTCATTTTTTGATTGCTGAACCAAAGATCTAAGCATAAACCAAGTACAAAATGTTCAAAGCAGGGTAACGGAAAGGTGCAGAGGGAGACTTGAACAAATTATGAAGACATACACGCTATTTGATAATAAGACTTAATGGAATAAATGTGGCAATTCTCCCTAAGTTAATTTATTAATGTAATGTAGTCTCAAAAATATCCTCAGACTTTTTCCCTAAGTAAGTTGACTATAAAGTTTATGTAGAAAAATTTTTAAAAATTCTATTATAGTCATGACAACCCTGGGGAAAAAAAAAAACAAAAGAAAACAAGTGGAGGTGGGACTAGATTTGCTGTTGTAAAATATATAAGAGAGTGTATAATTTAAAAAGGAATTATTGAAGAATGATTTGTATAGAATGGTGAAGAAACAAGGGAATAGAACAGAAAAATACAAATATAGACTCTATGAAATGAAAATTCAATTCAAAAAATTGGGAAAAGATAATTTTTAAAATAAATGTTGGGGCACCTGGGTGGCTCTGTCAGTTGAGTGACAGAGTTCTGATTCCAGCTTAGGTCATGATCTCACAACTGTGAGATCTAACCCCACATCAGCCTCCACTCTGATCATGGGGTCTGCTTAGGATTCTCTCTATGTCTCTCTCTCTCTCCCTCTGGCCCTCTTCCCTGCTTGTGCTCTTTCACTTTCAAAATAAATAAATAAACATTTCAAAAATAAAATAAAATAAAATGAAATGAAGCAAAAGAAAAGAAAAGAAAAAAAAGAAAAGAAAAGAAATGAAATGTTATTGAGACATCTGGATATGCCCAAGGATATTGATTGCTGCATTTTTTTTCTTCTAATAGTAAAAGATCAGAACCAATTCAAATGTCCTTCAACAGGATACTTTAAATAAGCAATGTTACATCCATATAATGGATTATTATGCAGTTTGAGAAATGAGAGAATATTTATTTCAAATCAAGGTTTGACTTATCAATAAATCTTATAAAAAAGTGAACATGTCAATGTTATTAGGAATTAAATTTTAATCATAAAATGAGATTTAAGAATACAGGTACAAAGCTGGATAAAACAACAATTACAATAACAACAACAAAAACAATAAAAACAAACCACACACACATACACACACACACACACACACACACACAAACAACATCCACTATCTCCTGGCTATAAGAGCTCACTTCAGGTTTAAGGACATATATGGATTGAAAGTCAAAAAATGGAAGAAGATATTACAAAGGGTTTTTTTAATTCTTTTAAAAATTTTATTCTTGAATCTCTTCTTTTAGGATGAAACTTTATCTCAAGTCAAGTAGCATTTCCAAATAAAGCAGATTTTTTGAAAATATCAGGTAGGCAGTGAGAATCTTATAACTGTTCATTTTCTTTTTCTTTATATAAATGGGAAACTGAAACAATTTGTGTGTGAACTCTCATATGCATGTTATGTACTTGTATGCCACCCTTATGCCAGACTGTCTTCATGTCCAGTTTAAAGATGGCCCATCCATATCACATGGAAGCTACCATCCTCTGTGAAAAGACTTTTAGGCATCAACAAACAGACCTAAGTTAGCATCAAAATCATACCCAGTAGGCAGCTTTGGGCTGGAAAAATAGTGCATGTATTTCTGCTTGAATCAGTCACCACACTGGAGTGGCAGAAAAGAAGTCCCTTGTGTTTCCTTCTTTTTATCATTATGATGGAAAGAGGAAGGAGTGAAATTCCTTAGGGGTGACGTTCCTCAGACCTTCCAGTCTCCTGTGACTGCAGAAATCATGTCAGCTCTTTTCCTCTGAGGATAGTATGTGACTCTGAAACTTGATAAAACCTCCTGCACACAGGAGCAAAGGTGGCTGAGCTAGGAGTTCAGGGACCGCTGCCAGCGTGAGTCACCACCTTTGGATTCTTTTCAGAATATTTGCTCATCGTACCCATCAAATGAAGAGGAGACTTTATCCCCAACTGGTAGAAAACAAATCAGGGCACAGGTCAGTATGGGGACAGATGGCGAAAGACATGACCATTAGGGATGTGGCATGACCCTGCCCGTGCTCCTCTGAGCACGGCTTTACTTGGCATTGGGGCCATGCCATTTTAAATGTTCAAAAGTAGACATAAACTATGGGTTTGGCTTTTAGATACTTCACAATAAGTACGCACTCAGAAAATACTAGAGTAGAAAAGTCATGTAGAGTTTGGATTCTTCACCCTATTCCTTTCACAGATAAGGAAACTGCATCTAATGCAACAATTCATC
The DNA here is from genome assembly GCF_018350155.1 of Leopardus geoffroyi. Lineage (NCBI taxonomy): Eukaryota > Metazoa > Chordata > Mammalia > Carnivora > Felidae > Leopardus > Leopardus geoffroyi. Next base: position 101,856,874 of record NC_059329.1, read on the forward strand.
AAGTTTGAACACCTAATTAGTGGAAAAAACAGGATAACAACCAGGATCCCAGACTCTTATTCTAGAATTCTTTTCATGTGAACATGCAAAAGGAGATGATACATAGAAATCTAAAATATATTTGACCTGTATTAGCTTGCATAAGACAATACTTCTGCTGGTCTTTTTTGTTAATAGAGTTTAACTATGGAATATTCTTATTTATTCAATATTCCACCATTTCTTCAAGGGTCAGATCAGTTGAAATTTAGCTACATGAGACTACGTGAGACTATATATACACCAGTATATATATATATATATATATATATATATATATATATATATATAGTATATATATAGTCTCACGTAGTCTCATGAGAGTATACATATATACATATGTGTGTGTATGTGTATATATATATATATATATATATATATATATATATATAATGGTTTTCTTTGATCTTTACTCTGATTTTGAATTTTATAGCCTCATCTGTCGCTACTTGGTTTAGCACTTAATGGAAGTGCTGTGGAAAAATCACTCCTTCACTAGAAGTTAAAACAGTCCATGGTTCATCACCTGTATGGATAAGGATTGGAACTCTTTTTCTGGGAGTGTGAGCACAAAATTATCTACTGAATTAAATCCTCTTACACAATTAATTAATACTGACACAATTGCCAAATGCATTAAGCGTGTAGAATATGACAGATACTGATCTTAGCACTAGATAGGTGATAGATAGGTAAGTAGGTAGATAGGTAAGTAGATGGATGATAGATAGATAGATAGATAGATAGATGATAGATAGATGATATAGATAGATGATAGATAGAGAGATAGATGATAGATGATGGATAGATAATAGAATATACACACACTCTAACTGATGTTTTTTTTTGCAGAAAGTTAGCATTAATAAGATATTAATATAGCATTAATCTCATCAAAAAATGAAAAACTGAGACTCTAAAAAAGATAAGTAATGTGCTAGAAATTACAAAAAAAAAAAAATGCAGGTAGCAAAGCCTGGACTTGTCTGTCCACTATAAGCAAGAACAGGCAGAGCACTTTATGATTGGTGAAACCCCTTCCCATACACTTCTCTTTTAACTGGAACCTTGACTCCGTAAGGGAGCACAGAATGATTTTCTAATCCCATTCTTCAAGTGAGTGAAATGAATTGGTCTCCACATGCCCAGCTGAAGATCAGCCAGCCCTGCCCCATGTGCTGTGTTCTGAGCGGGCATCCCTCACCCCTGTAACTCCTGGTAACGTCCTGCACTTTCAAGCTTGATTCGCATCTGTTTCCTCTGTAAAATTATGAGGTTAGACTGAATGAGTCATCTCAGTATCAATAATAGGAATATTTTCCCTTTTGCCAAAGTAAAAGTATACACTGAGAAATGGGAGCACTCAGAGACCTCTTATATTCTTTTCCCGATGGGTTATTTTCACCCTCTGAAGCAGAGAGGGAAAAAATGAACATGGCACTGTGTATGAAATTGGCAGTCCTAAACTCAATTGCCAGTTCTGCACTGTGTGACTACAGGTCCCTTCTGCCTGTTTTTGTTTCCTCATTAACAGAACCTGCGAAGTGACATACACAACCGCAGGTAATGAGAATGAGTATAATTGAGGTAAGGACAAGTACTTTTTTTTTTAACAGCTTTACTGAGCGATAGCTGGCATACAATGAATTGAATATATTTAAAGCCGGAATTTTAATGTTTTAGTATATGTATATACGCCATGAAACATCATCGTAATCAACATAGTCAACTAATCTGTCACGCCAAAACGTTTCCTTACACCCCTTGGTAATCCTTCCCTCCTGTCTCTCCCCACGCACACCTGTACCCAGGCAACCATTGATTGGCTGTCATTATCGATTAGCTGGCAGTCTGTAGACTTTTAGAAGTGGAATCATATAAGGTATATTCTTTTATCAAGTATGTTCTCTCACCCTAGTTCTTTTGAGATTCATCCATCATGTTTAATGTATCAATAGTTTGTTTCTTTTAATTGTTGAGTAGTATTCTCTTATGGACATACTAAAATGTGCTTATCCTTATTTCTTATTACTTATGGATGGGGCTTTGGGTTGCTCCCACGTGTTTTTTGGTTTTGTTTTGTTTTGTTTTGCAGGGGGAGGATGGCTGGATCATACAATAGATATGTGTATATTTAATTTTGTACTGCCATAGTGTTTTCCAAAGTGGTTGTACTATTTTTTGTTGTTGTACTATTTTACCTTCCTACTAACTGTAATGAAATTTCCAGTTCCTCTACTTTCTTGTTTACACTTCATATGGTTCATCTTCTTAAATTTTAACCATTCTACTAGATGTGTAGAAATATCTCATTGTGGTTTTAATTTGTGTATCCTTAATACAAGTGATTTGAGCATGTTCCGTGCATTTATTTGCCCACCATGTATCTTGCTTGGTGAAGTGTCTATTCAAGTGTTTGGCCCATTACTTTTGGGTTGTTTTTTTTCTCATTAGTGAATTTTAAGTTTCCTTTTATATTATGGGAACAAGTTTGTTTTTAAGTTTATTTATTTATTTTGAGAGAAAGAGAGAGAGCACATGCATGAGTTGGCGGGGGGGGGGGGGTGCAGAGAGAGAGAGAGAGAGAGAAAGAGAGAGAGAGAATCCCAAGCAGGTTCCGGGCTGTCAACATAGAGTCCAACGTGGGGCTCCATCACAGGAACCATAAGAGGCTGACCTGAGCCAAAATCAAGATTTGGATGCTTAACTGACTGAGCCACCCAGGTGCCTTCTTAGGAAAAAGAAATTCTTTGTGAAAATATATTTTTCAAATAATTTCTCCAAGATTTACCTTTTCATTTTGTTTCCTAATTGGCTTAATGTATGAAACAATGCACACATTCAACAACATATTAAGAATGAATCAAAAAGTACTTGATAAACTATACACTTTTAGGAAAATATATGGTATTGATTATTCATTATTAGACCCCTTCTTTATTGTGACTGATTATATTCTATGCAGAAACTGAAAGGTGGAGGCATTACTTCCACCACCCTAGGATTTAAGATAACCTGTTCTGAATTTCCATGTTCCAATGAAAGACATTATACTATTCTGCTCTTGTCTTTCTTAAGCAGTAAACCAACTAAAGGAGATACACTCTGACTTCTCTCTCACATTTAGTAGAGAATCCCACTTATTTCTAAATTACCTCATGTTTTGGCTTGATTTGGTTTGGATTGGTATGGTTTTGCTCACTTCCTTCTCAGAATTCTTCAATGGGCCAGATATAAATCCAACTACATACATACACAAAAAGTTCATACGTGCAGCTTTCTGACCACAGAGTTGGATAATGTTTTCTCCATTCCCCCTTAGTGAAGGATCCTTGAATCTTAACTCTGAACTGAGCTATGCAACAACCCGTTCATTAGTCAATAGAATTGTCCACAGACACAGCTGTGTTTTCATCCTGATTACTCCCATGCCAAATCTCTGGACGCTTCTAAGTATTAGGGAGACTAAAGGACTAATTCTGTGTCTGTGCATGGTATGCAAGACAGGAAAAAGAAATGCAGGTGCAAAAATAAAGAGATGTGACTTCATTATATCACATTATATCACGTGTTCACAATAAAGTGAAGTGAACCCCAGAGTCAGACAGACCCAGCTCTGCTACTTACTGGCTGCTGACTTTGCTGGAGTTCCTTAATATATAGCCTTATTCTTTTCAGGTATAAGAGATGACAGAGGTAGCTACTTCACAGAGCTGTTGTGAGAATGAAATTTTGTAATGTGTGGAAACACTCAACGTTCTGGCATATAGTTAACACTCAGTAACTCCTGGCTTTTTAAAAAATATTATCCACTGCTTTTTTTTTAATATTGCTAACCTTCTGCTCCAAGTATTTTACTCTCTCTCTCTCTCTCTCTCTCTGTGTGTGTGTGTGTGTGTGTATGTGTGTGTGATATGTTATACTTTGAGATCCCTCAGTTGTTCAGTTTCTTTTTGTGCCTATTTGTAATGAGTGTTAATGTTTATTCATTATCTGTGTCCATATTTGCTTTGTTTTAGGAAGAAGGAAGGGACATTTAAGACTTTTCTTCTTTACTAATTAATAACGCAGATAACTGAACAGATTAGGTCAAACATTTGGTAGCATGGGATAAATGACCTCAGAACACCAAGGTCTTTGGAGAAGCAGAATTTTCCATCTTCTATTTTCACTGGGTACCTGGAGAGAGCACATATCCATCACTTTCATTAAAGTCATTTGAGTTACCCTATGGGTCATAGAACCTGATTACTGGGAAGATTTCTAAAAATCACTTCAAACAGTAAAGCAAATCCAGGCACACATAAAATATAAAAGATGGATAAAGAAAACCACTCAATGGTGACCGAGTTTATCTTTATGGGCATCACTCAAGACCCTCAGCTGCAGACCATCTTTTTTGTGGTCTTCCTCCTGATCTACCTGGTCAATGTCGTGGGAAACATTGGTATGATTATCTTGATCATAACAGACACTCAGCTTCACACCCCCATGTACTTTTTCCTGTGTAACCTCTCTTTCGTTGACCTGGGATACTCTTCAGCCATTGCCCCCAGGATGCTGGCTGACTTCTTAACAAAGCACAAAGTTATCTCCTTCTCCAGCTGTGCCACCCAGTTTGCTTTCTTCGTAGGTTTTGTGGATGCCGAGTGCTATGTCCTGGCCGCCATGGCCTATGACCGTTTCGTGGCCATCTGTCGACCCCTCCACTATAGCACTCTCATGTCCAAGAGAGTTTGTGCGGCTCTCATGCTGGGCTCTTACCTGGCTGGCTTGGTGAGTTTAGTAGCCCACACTTCCCTCACCTTCAGTTTGAGTTACTGTGGTTCTAATATTATCAACCACTTCTTCTGTGAAATCCCACCTCTCTTAGCCCTCTCTTGTTCAGACACTTACGTCAGCGAGATCTTGCTCTTTAGTCTGTGTGGCTTCATTGAATTCAGCACCATCCTCATCATCTTCATCTCTTATGCCTTCATCCTCGTAGCAATCATCAGAATGCACTCAGCTGAAGGCCGCCATAAGGCTTTCTCCACCTGTGGGTCTCACCTCACTGGCGTCACCCTTTTTTATGGCACAGTCATGTTTATGTACCTCAGGCCAACATCCAGCTACTCCCTGGACCAAGACAAGTGGGCCTCTGTGTTCTACACTATTATCATCCCCATGCTGAATCCCTTGATCTACAGTTTACGGAACAAGGACGTGAAAGCTGCTTTCAAAAAACTAACTGGAAGAAAACCTCAGTAGTGACAAAACATGGAAAGTTGTTATTACCACAGGTAAATGGCAGTAGTAAAAGGGTGGCAACGATAGATAGAAAATGCAAATGCCATTCCAACAGACTCCACTCAAGCTATCATCCACTCGCTGCATCAAACTTAAATTCTGTAGGGTTATCTGTAACCTTTAACGCTCTGATATGAAGGAAATATAAATTAATATATTTTAAAAGCGTGCTGAGCAAGATGTCTTTGTTTTTTATTTAAAATTGTCTCACATGTTGCTTGGAAAGGGAGACGAAACTTGAAAGGGGAAATAAAGAGCCAATTGCACCAAAGCGTATTTTTTTCAAGGTCATGAAGAATGACAGGTCCAAATGTTGCAAGCTTCTCTACTCTGAAGACAAGTCAGAGAAAATGTAGTTAAATATATAGGGAATGGGACTGGTATAAGGGATGACTTAACTCAGCCCGGGATCCATCCCTTCATATATTCAGCAAAAACTTGTAAGTGCTAGATGTATGCCAGGTTCTGGAGGACACAAATATAAGACAGGCATCTGCCAATGAGGAGTGCATCATACATCCAGTTACTGTATTATCTCTCTGAAACTGCCGCCACCAATAACCAAATCAAGAGCTATGCAAAGCCCGAGAATAAGAGCTGTAGACCTAGGCTCTGCTGCTAACAGGGTATGTGAGTTTTGACAAGACCCCTCTCTTCAGTGTCTTCAGTTTGAAGACAATTTCTCCCCTTGTATACTTTCACTAAAACCAGTCCAATGCTTCCAAAGCCACTAACCCACCTAGAAAACACTGTTTTATGTCACAAATCAATCATCACTTCTGTAGGTTTTTCCTGGACTCACTTTTTCCTCATCTGCAAAATGGTGCCAATAATGTATCGGGTTGCAGTGAGAATTAAGAAGGATAGTGTTACGGGTGATGGGCATTAAGGAGGGCACTTGTTGGGATGAGCACTGGCTGTTATATGTAAGAGCTGAATCACTAAATTCTTCCCAGAAATCATTATTACACTATATGTTAACCGACTTAGATTTAAATTTAAAAATATTTCAAAAAACAAACAAACGAATGAACGAACAAAAGAATAGCATTCTTGTGGCCAGTTGTCCCTCTGGCACAAGGCAGTTTTGTTTTTATCTTGGAGTAAGTATCAATACGGTTACTTCTCACTCTTAAAAATGCCCTTGTTCAGATATTAAAATATAAGAAAAATCTAAGTAGGGTATTTAAGCACTTTGAGGCTTAATAAATGATAGCTTTCCTCCGTGTTAGTGTGGTACTGTGTACATAGTCCTTTAACATAAAGGCTTCCTAGGGAGCCTGTGAAACTTTAAGGTAGCCTCATTTTTTGTCCTCAAACGCTGGAAGGTAATAAGTAAGTAACCCATGCTCATTGAACAAATGAATGACCACGCCCTCCCGGACTAGAGAACTGCCAAAACTGAGCCCCAACTCTGGCCTTCAGGAAACCTACTGAAACTATCTATAAGATCTTGAAATTCACAGGACAACTTTAGTGACCTCATATTTTAAGATGATGAAACTGGAGTTATAAATGTTTAAATGGCGTGCCGATGTGCTCCTAGCATGTAAGTAGTGGCTGAGATTGGAATTTTTTGTTTTTGTTTTTGTTTTTTTTTATTCTTAGTCCAGGGTTTTATAAAACAGAGAAGTGTAGAGCCCTGTAGAAAGTGACAGGCATAATTAGAACTGGAGAACCGGTATAAAGCTCTGGTTTTTGGTTACATGCAGTGTGATGAGTTGGTGAGATTGATTAGTTGGGATTTAGACAGGATTGTATTATGAAGCATTTGTTGAAAGACTCACATTTGCCTACGACCCCAGTGAGCTGAATCTTCACGAGGTCAGATGGGCCGGAGGAGTCGCTGTATCACGAATAAGCAAGGGAAAGAGGCAAAATAGGAAATGGTGTCAAAGAAATAGTTTAGCTTTCGGATGACACTAAGAGAATGGTATTAAGGAGGAATAACCAGTTTCACTGTGACCTTCTTCCCTTCCAGTGTTTCCCTTCCAGCCCTTTACCAACCAGAACACTAAATTAATGTTTTTCACTTTAAGAGAAAAGATACTCATTAAGAAAGCTGGTAACATGATGTAGGACAATAGCGTTTATTATATCCTCTGTTTTACCATGATGACCTTAAGTCTTTCAACATTACATTATTATCCTTAAAACAAATCAACAAAATCCAAAAAATGCAAATATAATGTCATCGCAGTAGAGATTCTGATAGGTTTATTATACATAAATTTGATGATAAATTTAGAATACATCTATTCCAGAGAGAAAGAGGTAGCTAGCTATAAGACGTGATTGATGGATACTTAAAGATGATCCAATCCCACAACAATCTCATTTGGTAAATGAAGGAAATGAGGCTCACAGCCATGGAATAGCTTGTTCCTATTAACGTAGCTAAATTAAAACTGTGCGATTGTAATTTCATTATTCTCGTTCCAAGTGTAGTCCCTTATAATACACAACAATACCTTAAGCACTGATTAATCAAGTACTGAGAGACTGTAGCTCATGATAACAGTACGTTCTCTGATTATTTTGTTTATTCTAGGCTTTAATTTTATTTACATATGAACAAAGTGTTAGTTAGTATTTTTCTTAGCTATGCTGTCATCATGTTACCATCATGCCAAACAAATGTAGGGAGGAAGTAATTCAATGGGACATTTGATGTTGTGAAGGACCGATAATTGGGTTCATGATTATTTGTGTTACTCTTTTTTTTTAAATTTTTTAAATGTTTATTTATTTTTGAGAGAGAGCCAGCACAAGCAGGGGAGGGGCAGAGAGAGATGAGACAGAATCGGAAGCAGGATCCAGACTCTGAGCTGTCAGCACAGAGCCCCACACGGGGCTCGAACTCATGAGCCGTGAGATCATGACCTGAGCCCAAGTCAGGTGTTTAACCTACTGAGCCATCCAGGCGCCCCTATTTGTGTTAATCTTAAAATAAATTGTTGTTTGTTCTAGCAATGAGGTAACCTATTGTACATAGAATTATCAGTTAAATGTCTTTAAGTGTTACATTTTCCTTTTCTGTCAAAAGAAGCAAACATAGGAAAGGAAGAAAGTTGGCTTGAAAAGGTCTGGATGGGAACTAAATTAGGCGTGGGCTGTGTGAACTGTTTACCACCCTTTGTCCGCCCAACTCCGAGCTACTGATCAAAACAAACTAATCAGAACACATTGATTAGATCTAAACAATTGGTCTAAATAAAACAATTTTAGGAAAACTACACAAAAATACTCACTTCCATTTGTTTACCTGTTTCAGCTATGTGTTCCTTTGTGAGAATGGTTTTGCAACTGTTTTCTGCGTTTTTAACTTTGCCACTCATTTATGGAGCCGAAGAGTAAAATGGATGGGTAATTTTTGTGAAGCAAAAAATAAGCTTTCCATTTGATGTACCTTTGGGCATTTCGCGTTCCTTTATCAAAACGAATTTAATATTGTTTCTAACTCATAAATAGCCAACCAAGTATGTTGTTGTATTTCTTATTTGGTAATATTTGAGAGACTTTCAAATTTTACTTTTGTTCAGAAGAAAGTTGATTAGAAGGAGATGTTTCTAATCCTTATTCGTGTCTCAAGCAAACATATAAAGTTATATATATTAAGGCACATACAACACAAAAAAAGCACCCTGCTTGTAATGAATTTGACTAGTTGGTTACTGATTTTGCCTTTTACTTTTTGAATCAATGTTAAACCAGTCCATCAAGAATGCTTCATTTACTGATTTTATATGACCTTCATATTTAGGTAGATGAAATGGTTGCATTTTAGTTGTTGAATATCTGAGAGTGGAATTACACTTTTATTTTCTTCTAAATTGTAAAACAAATAAGTGAGGAAATTTTTGAAATAGAGTAGCTAATTTAACGGCATGTTAATCAAAGGCCATATATACGGTTATTAAGCATAATAATGCTAAATTATATTCTATTCTCTTAATTCAAAGAATAATTATTTTAAAAAACAATTCTTTTTAGAGCTTTAAAATACAGGAAACATTTATTTCCACAAATGTGTGTGTGTGTGTGTGTGTGTGTCACATTTTACTAAGAATAAATCATTACTCCTTATTAGTCATCTCAGCCTGCATGATCTGGCTGCCTCATGAACTTTAAATGAAGCAATATTTTGATATATTTGTTACAAAGCAAGCCTGTATGTATGTAAAGGAGTCAAAATTGGTCTAAACCACAAAGTAGATGCAAAGTCTTGTTTCCTTGTTCACTACCAAATTAACACAGATGTGAAATGTTATGTCCAAAATCCCTTATCTGAATTTCTCCACCTGAGTTAAAAATTCAGGATGTTTCTCTATATGAATATGCTTTAGATCCTCCAGCAGTAATAAGATGTTTCATCTTACTGTTATAACGTCAAGCAATTAATTTCAGATAGTCTATGATTTTAGAGAACTAAAATTCCATAGTGAGTAAGCAAATAGTCACCCAATGAAAGAAGTTACTTTGGCACACTAAAGCTGCAATTTGCCCTTGGAGAATATGTGTTCCTGCTGCGTTTGCAGCTGGCTTTATATGTTCTTTATGAATGGCAGGACAAACATTGACGGTTCAAGGTCTTATTTATTGTCTTACTTCATATACAGAAGTCAGCCATCTTAGATTAACAGTTAACTTTATGTCCCATTAAGACCCCTCCTGTCTTCTGTTTTGCAATAGCTCTCCTTAAAGCTCCTTTCACATCTTGGTTCCTTAGGCTATAGATCAAGGGGTTGAGCATAGGTGTGATCACAGTGTAGAACACTGCAATGATCTTGCCCCCAGCCCTGGAGGACTTCGACTGGGGTCTCACGGACATGAAGATGGCAGTTCCATAGAACAAGGCCACCACTGTCAGAAAGGAGGCACAGATGGACAGTGCCTGGTGCCTTCCAGAGGCTGACCGTATCCTGAGGACTGATAGAAGGATTCGGGCATAGGAAACAACAATCAGGAGAAAAGGAATGAAGACGATGATAATACTGAAGATGAAAACAACCAGCTCAGTAAATGAGGTGTCAGTGCAAGCCAACCTCAGGACAGAAGGGACCTCACAGAAAAAGTGATTCAGGACATTGGGCCCACAGTAGGGCAAACTCAAGGTGAGGACATTGATAACCATGGAGCTCAGGAAGCTACTGGACCAAGAAATGGTTGCCAATTAGACACAGATACTTTGGTTCATAATGACAGTATAATGAAGAGGGTGACAAATGGCTACATATCTGTCATAAGCCATGACCCCAAGGAGAACACATTCAATCATTCCAAAAGAGAGGGAGAAGTACATCTGAGTAGCACAGCTAGAGAATGGGATGGTCTTTTTCCCCACCATGTTGGACAGCATTTGTGGGACATTGGTGGCTGTATAGCAGATATCTAGAAAGGATAAATTAGTGAGGAAGAAGTACATGGGGGTTTGGAGACGAGGTTCTATCTGAATAACAGTGATAATTGTAATATTCCCCACTACTGTTAATAAGTAGAAAAACAAGAACATAATAAAAAGAATGAGCTGCATCTTTGGCTGAGATGAGAGGCCCAGGAACACAAATTCAGTCACAGTGAAGTTTGTTTTTATCATATCCATTTTTCAAACCACCCCCTTTTTACAGAAGCATCCACTTGAAGACAAACATCAAATGTCCTATATCTAAGTGTTGGAAATTTAAGACATAAATAGGAAAGCAAAGAAAAGTCTTGATCTGGAATCATATCTTGAGTATCTGAGTTATACTACAAATGGAAAGCTTTTCTTCTACTTTTGGAGGCCATATTCTCTTGACGAGGTTAAGATTTCCAAACTCAACGACTCTTTTAAGTTAAGCAGATATACTTGAATTTTCTCCAAGAATATGCTCTTTGGTTGGTTTATAATCTGTTCAAAACCTACTCATTCTTCAAAGCCTTCCTCATGCCCTACCTTTTTAAAAAGATCTAATTATGTCCTTGCTCCACACCCAACAACAGAGCAGCATGACGTAGAACTTAAGTAAAACTCAAGGAAGGGCATAGCTTCCTGTGCTAACCTAAAAGTAATGGCAGGAACAGAATGGCAGATACATTCTTCTGTATCACTCTGAGGCAACCTTCTCCTGCTTAGACACCCGGACACCCGAAGAACGAAGACTGCACACACCAACAAGACCAGTCATGGATTACACTAATGGCCAATTCTACCAGCCTTACCACCTCCATATTGTGGGGTCTTGGATAGTTTCATTAGGTAAAAAAAATGGGAGAAGTGATTTTTTGCAGATTAAATTAAATGATGTGTATAAAGAATTTAAGACAATATCTACATGCGAGAACCAATCCACAAATAACATCCAGTATTAATTGTTCTACTAATGTACAGTGATGCTACATTTATCTAGAATTCACTTCTGTAATAAAAACTGTCTCAGAGAAGTCATATGAATGAAAAAGATCCAGACAAGTTAAAGTTACCAGGTCTACTCTTTGAGAGCTCCTCAGCTCCCACCCTATGCCTACTTACTCTAAATTTATTTATGCACTAAGTTAGCGTGTTTGGCTAACTGACTTGCAGCCATGAGCAGATCAAAAGCAGTGACTTAAGGAAGATACATAAGGTAAGAAAGAGTCCCAGAGGCAGGCGCAGTTATAGCAGCCAGAAGAACTGCCAATCATTCATTCACTCATTTGTTCATTCATTTTTGTCTTTCCTTTTTTTTTCGTTCTTTTTTTTCCAAAAATGCCTTTATAATAATCTAGTATGTACCAGATGCTGGGCATACACTGGTAAACCCAATAGACATTTTCGACAGTCTCAGAGCTCAGAGTCGAGTGGCAAGTTGTGATGAAGAAAACAGCCCCATCCCTGAGAGCATGGGGAATCTTACCAGGAAGACCTTTAAGAACCAAGTAGTTGTGGGTCATGAAAAAGACCACTTTATGCAATACGTCCTTTCTCAAATAGTATCGAGTCACATGTAATGTCTTTTAAAGGGCTTTCTTATATTTTGATTTGAATCAGGGCTTTTCAAATCAAATAATTCAGTGAACTGATACACTAAATTATCTAAAATCTGAAGTCTAGGGATACAGGAGGGGCAGGCCTGGAAAGAGGAGGGAGAAGTCAGGTCACAGTCTTGTGTTCACCTGGAGCAGCAGGAAACGGAGTGAGCAGGAGTTTCAGAGCTTCCTCCCAGGCCCTTCAAACAGCACTAAGAAAGCTCTGTTGCAAGGAAGAAATGTTTTGGTGATTCTAGAAGTGACTATGACAGTAAATGACATCCACAGTGAGTTTCTCTGTTGACAAAGTGACACACACTCAGGAGATCGCACCATTAGTAGTGAGGTGGATGGGGTGAGGTGGATGGGGTGTGCAGGATGACACGTGTGGGTCCGCCACGTGCCCGTGCACAATTCATGACACCAACCTGTGCCCAACTGTCCTCATCCGTGGGACTGGGGCAGAGCACGCTCCTCAAAATTGACGGACGAGATAAATGAGATAATGCAAGTAAAACACCTAAAACAGAGTTAGACATATATAGTAAGAACTCAATATATGTTAACTATTATCATTATGATTCATGTGATTCTCACTAAAGAGTCTTGTCAAGTGCACAGATCATGAATTATTGGCATTCTTCACCTACTCCCCTAAATGGCAGAGAGACTAAGTCTTTAAGACGCTAAACAACTTGTCCTAAATCACTGAATTACTGAATATATATACAACACACATGTGTCTAATATAGCTGTGTCTACAGTGAGAAAACCACGGCAAATGTAACAGTCCTGGTTCCCTAGGCATGTATGCATATGTAGAATTGTTCACATAAAGGAACATAAGTATACTCGCTCCACATTTAGTTCCTTTACGTGCACAAACAGCATTTTTAGTTACTTGATGGCTACAGCTGCTGAAAGAGAGTTAGAATCCATTCAATTGTCGCTTTCCAGGATACAAATCTGTTTCTATTCCTATCAGAACACAGAGTTGCAAGTCCATTATAAGGAAAAGAGGAATAAAGACACTTTTGCAGATGAACGTACCTCCTATAATAGGAAGCAAGCTCACCCAATTAGATATAGGTTGAAAAGCCCTGGATAGTTGGTAATTACCTGTAGATTCTATACAGCCATCTCAAGCAAGCAACCAACCCCCTAGCTGACTGCGCACGTCCGTCTTACCTCTCAAGGCAAAAAGCTACGGTTGCTAAATGTCTCCTTCCAACTTTTCTACCTGGAAAACTCAGTTCTATTCAGCCCTTTAAATACTAGGCATGTATGACATTCTCTTGGAAACTCTCCCTAATCTAATTCATCCGAACAAAGTTAACGAGAGCACCCTCTGCTGAACCTTTTTCATCCTTTGAACATACTTGATTGTTGTCCTTATGTGAGTGAATACAAAGTTGTGAGTCTATCTCTCCAATTGACTTTGGGTTTCTAGGGATGCTGTCAGGTTTATTTATGTTTTTCCATTTCCTGGCACATAATAAGCACTCTTAAATGTTGATAAAACTCACATAAACTCCTCTTATTTCTTATTTTTCTTAAGTCTGGAGCTCAGATGAAGAATAAATCTGAGCCGTAATTTTAGTGGAAGAATAGAGTCCGGCAAAATCATTTACTACCAAATCACTTATTTTTCTAAACAATACTGCCTAAGGCTCAAAAAGCCACCTAATTCAGTTTGGAGAAAAGGGAGAGGGAGAGACAGAGAGAGAGAGAGAGAGAAATAGTTAATGTGACTTGTTACCAAGAAGGTACAACATGTGCTAACTTATACTTTACTTAAGCTCAGGTTATTTTGTCTTCATATAGACACAGCATGTCAGGCATGTTACGTATTTCACAGAAAAATGGCTGCTCTTTCTGTTCTGCAAGTCACAGGAAGAAATCTACAATATATTTTACATCATGCTAGAGAAATCTACTGTTCCTTCATAAATTCAGGATTTTTTAAAGCTGCATCTTTAATCTTTGCCATATAAATCATGTGTGCAACAGAAAACATTTTTTGCTGCAAATTGTTTATTAAGTTTGAAGGATAGATTTTGATGTGTAGCAATGATATTATCGGTCTTTCATAATCCACACCTCCTTTTCCAGGGATAATGTTGCAAGGCACCGTAGTGTTGGGGTAAAAATCAACTCTGGAAAAAGACCATCTGAATATGAATTCTGACTCTACCGGCTCTCTGGTGGGTCATTCAGGTAAGTTTCAAAACTTTTCTAAGCTTTTTTTTTTCTCCTAGCTCAAGTGGGAACTATATTAGTATCTAATTCATAGGATTATCTTAATGATTACATTAGAAAGTCCATCTAACAATTTTAGCATAGTATCTGACACATAGAACCTAAGAAATCATAGCTCACAATAATATATAAACTCCAGGCTTATAACCAATTTGCTATAAATAAATTTGTGCTCTGAAAGTGGAAAGACTATTAGACATAATTATATTGGAAGTTTTTTGATACATCACTATAGGAAGGTTTAGAACCTACACAAACCTACATAGTCCCTTCATGTGTGTAGTATTGCCGAACTTTGTAATGTCTTTGCATCCATTATCAGCTCATCCATCAACAAAATTTATTGCTAAAGATTAAAGACTAAGAAGTTTAAAAAATTAAGAATAAAGATAGCATAGGGACGCCAGTCAGTTAAGCATCCAACTTTGGCTCAGGTCATGATCTTGTGGTCTGTGAGTTCAAGCCCCACATGGGGCTCTGTGCTGACAGCTCAGGGTCTGGAGCCTGCTTCGGATTCTGTGTCTCCCTCTCTTTCTGCCTCTCCCCCACTCGCACTGTGTGTCTCTCTCTCTCAAAAATAAATAAATATTAAACATTTTTAACCAAAAGAGTAAAGATAGCATCAAAATCCTGTTTCCCACCTAGTTAGGGAAAAAGTTTAAGAAAAGCTAACCAGGAAGACCTTAAATATTTTTGCCAGTGAATCCATTGGTGAATTTTGAAAATTATGCTAGAAAAAGAATTAATCATATTTTCGCAAAAGCATTACTAAGATTGTTTACGAACTGCACTGTAGATGATAATTTACCACTTAGTGTAAATTAGTTACACAAAGTCTTTTTTTAAGTTTATTTATTCATTTATTTTGAGAGAGAGAAAGAACACAAGCAGGAGAGGGGCAGAAAGAGAGGGAGAGAGAGAATCCCAAACGTGTTCCATGCTGTCAGCACAGAGCCGACATGGGTCTCAATCTCACAAACCCAGACATAATGACCGGAGCCGAAACCAAGAGCCAGACACTTAACTGACTGAACCACTAGGGCATCCATTTCAAAAAGTCTTTTAAACAAATAATGGGGGTTTGGGTTTGATGCAACATGGAGGAGAAGGAGGCAAATATGAAAATGTGAAAGCAAGGGGCCCAAGGAGGCCATGCTCTGAGAGGGAGCCAACCCCACACTCCAGCAAGAATACCATAATACCATGTTAGTAAACATCAATCACACAAGCTAACAAATTGTGATATTCAGAACAGGCACCTCCACCACTCCTACCTGCAAAACAAAACAAAACAAACAAACAAAAACTTCTTTATGGAAAAGGAAAAAATCACCCAAGAAGAAAATGATATTAATTCTGTGCATTATAATTCTCTATTTGCATGACAAATATTTTTGTAGGTACTTTGCTGGTATTAAATCGTATCTTTACAATAACTCCAAAATGTACTTAGATCCATTCTGAAGAGGAGACAATTGAGGATGAGAGAAACTATGCCGTTTTCTCAGTCAGAGCATTTAGCTGAGCCATCATTTGTACTTTAGTCTGCCTAATTCCAAAATCTTCTAGTTAAATAACTGATAGCTTTATTTCACTCTTCCTTTTTTCTTTTACATCTAATAGACAATTGTAACCATAGGCACAACAGATAAAACCTTCCCGAAGGCCATAACCAATGCAAAGCAATAACCTGCTTCATACCTCTCCGCACCACATACTCATGTACACAAAAACCGATGAGAGATGATGCTATAATCCCATTCAGCCCTTTTGTAAAGATGATGAATGCATACAGAGTGCAGCCCCTAAGTCATCTGAGTATCCTTGCTTCGGGACCTTTGGCTGAATTTGAGATTCTTGAGGGATAATGTCCCAGATCAGTAATTAAAACTTAATTATGTGTTCCGAGGTATTCCTGGTTGATGCATTTGTTCGTTGCTCCTCCTCCCCTCCCTGCTCTGCAGATGAACCTGTATCAAGGTTAAAGTGACCCTTCCAAGTGATCACGGTGTCCTCATCCTTCAGTACTGCCTAATACCAGTCATCATAAATATGAGTGAGTGCATTCACTGTAAGAAGAGCAAAACGTAAAATCCAGGGTTCAGAGACCAAACACAGAGTCATTTCCTGGAACCTACTGGAATTTAGGGATGCTAATGATGCTAGTGTACTCTCAACTATCCACATAGCAAATGTGAACCCTACGTTCCCCTTTCCATGATCATAGCAAACTCTGGAACCATGTACTATTGCATAGTGATGAAATACAAACTGTTTATAGGGAAACAGTAGGGCCATCG
Source organism: Leopardus geoffroyi (assembly GCF_018350155.1). Classification (NCBI taxonomy): domain Eukaryota; kingdom Metazoa; phylum Chordata; class Mammalia; order Carnivora; family Felidae; genus Leopardus; species Leopardus geoffroyi. Next base: position 101,873,748 of record NC_059329.1, read on the forward strand.
TGGGGACTTCCTACATGTGACCTCAAACACATCACTTCACTTTCATGAGCCTCAGCTTATGCGTCTTTAAAACGGACACAAAAAGTCTAGACCACTATATTGCTCCCTTGTTATGGAACCAAAGGGAAGAAGTGAAAAAAAAAAAAAAAAAGGGAAGAAAATAGGGAAGGAAGAGAGAAAGGGAGGGAAGTAAAAAGTTAACATTAGTTAAGTCCTTCCAATGTACAAAGAGCCAGCTGAGTCAAATCATGCCTTCACATAATGATATCACTTAATCTGGTAATTCTCAAATCCTAAATGGCTGTTGTAGTTTCTTTGGCTTTATTTATCAATTTATTCATCAATGCCCAGACCTACCCTGAATCAATTCAATCATAATCCTTGCAGATAGGACTCTGATATAGGTACTTTTAAAAGCTCTCCAGGTGAGCCCTTACCACCTCATTTTCCAACATTTTTAGTGGGAAAAAAAGATACATTTGTGGATTTACACAAAACAGCTCAAAATATTGAACCTCTTAGGGAGTTTCATACTGTTGCTTCCACTTTTTTCCCTACTGTATTCCAACTTTTAAGAACTACTGTTGAAAACAATCTAAAAAGTACTGCATCCAAGGTTTTTTGGAATGTCCAATTCTACTTTGAGAAAGCTGGAGACTCCCAGAGTAGATCCCTACCAGGTGTCAACCTCTCAGAGTGCATTGGCTTTGGAATTGCAATTGAAGCTGCTCAGTATACAAAGGAAAATCAATACATGGAACATATCTGTTATCGTATATTTGAGCCTCACAACTCTGAGAAACAGAGAGGACTCCACTAGACTGAAATCCAGAAGGAGCAATTACTTTCATAGGTTTGTGTAGTTTACAAGTGATACGAAAAGTGCTGGAAGTTTTCTCACATTAATATGTACATTGTCTGGGTCCATGGTCAGCACAAAGACCTATTATAAATTCCGGAGGTTTTTTTTTCATATTTTTTTTACATTTATTTATTTTTGAGAAACAGAGTGAGACAAAGCGTGAACAGAGGAGGGGCAGAGAGAGAAGGAGGCACAGAATCTGAAGCGGTCTCCAGGATCTGAGCAAGCGGTCAGCACAGAGCCTGTTGCAGGGCTCGAACCCACAAACTGTGAGATCATGACCTAAGCCAAAGTCTTACGCTCAACTGACCGAGCCACCCAGGCGCCGCTAAATTCCGGAGGTTTTTTGAAGCAATATGGTATCCTATTGATGATAAGATGACATGATCTTATATAGAGAAAACCCAAAAGACTCCATCAGAAACATGTTAGAACTATTACAAAATTTTAATAAAGCATCAGGGTAAAAGAAATCAACATGCAAACATTAGTTGCATTTATATACCTTAACAACAAACTATCTGAAAGGAAAATTAAGACAAAAATCCCACTTACCCTAGCATCAAAACAAATCAAATATTTAGGAATAAATTTAACCAAGGAGGTAAAAGATCTGTACGCTAAAAACTAAAGACATTGATGAAAGAAATTGAAAAAAAAACATAAGTAAATGAAAAAGAAAGCCACTGTTTATGGGTCAAAGAAAAAGATTGTTAAAATTTCCATACTATTTTAAAATGTCCATACTGCCCCAAAACAATCTACAGATTCAATCTATCAAAACCTCTATGGCATTTTCCCCAGATGTATATATAAAAAAAATTAATGCATGTGGAACCACAAAAGGCCACGAACAGCCAAAACAGTCTTGAATAAGAACAAAGCTGGTGGCATCATATTTTCTGATTACAAAATTCTGTAATTAAAGAGTATGGTGCTTGACTAAAAACAGACATGTACACCAATGGAATTGAATACAGAGCCCAGAAAAGGCTGATTATCGAAGGTCAACCTATCTTCAACAAAGGTGCAAAGGAGCCCACAATGGGGAAAGATGGTCTCTTCAGTAAACATAGAGAAAACTGGATATACACATGCAAAAGAGTGGAACTGGACTCTTAATTACCCACTGTACACAAAACTCAATTCAAAATGGATTAAAAACTTACATGTAAGACTTAAAACTGTAAAGCTATGAGGTGAAAACATAGGGAAACAGGTTTCCAACATTCTCAGTGCAGATTTCCTTTTCTGCAATCAGTGCCCTGCAATTCACATCTGTGATGGAGCACGAGAACTTTCACACTGTCCTTTCCAAGAGCTCCATCCATATACTCTCTCAGACCTCCTTGTCACTAACTTTCCAGTCTTATTCCCAGTCCCTGCTCAATTAGTCCATCCACTAGTCACTGTTAATAAAACAGTATAGAGATACACCTCAGACTGCCACTCTTTCTATGCTCAGAGAAGACAATCCATTGTACCGCTTGATATTTTGCATGACTTTCACACACTTAAGATCTAAATTTGTATCCTTACTACTACTGCCCACTTAAGGATCAGTAATTCTTAGAGGACAGTCTATGTTTTAGAGTGAGAAAATAAATAACTTGTGCCTGAAATACTCTGTTGTGTCTAGAAAACATAGATGCTTCTAAAACAATAAGGACAGGAACAAAAAGAACCGACTTAAAGGGTCCTGTATGGTTGAAGTTGTGGCATTCTGAGTATCAAAGAAAAATCATGATAATAACCAGAATAGTATACTTTTTATTGCAATATATTGAACCAATGAAATCCAAGGAGTCCAGGATACTCATAAAAAGAGAAGTATATAGAGAGAGTGTAAGAATGTAGTGATATCGGGGCACCTGGGTGGCTCAGTCGGTTAAGTGTCCAACTTCAGCTCAGGTCATGATCTCGTGGTTTGTGAGTTTGAGCCCCACGGTGGGTTCTGTGCTGACAGCTCAGAGCCTGGAGCTTGCTTCAAGTTCTGTGTCTCCCTCTCTCTGCCCCTCCCCGACTTTCTCTCTCTCTCCCTCTCTCTCTCTCTCAAAAACGAGTGAATGTTAAAAAAATTAAAAATAAAAAAGAAGGTAGCAATAAAACAAAAGAAAGGGAAATATTCATTTTGATTGGGTTTTAAAAATAGCAATATGATTAAATATATAGAGAGAAATACATAGAAATATATAGAAATCCAAATAAATATCAATATGCCCATGTTTTATTGGTATAAGCAGCAAATAATAACTATAAAGATCTATGTTTTCCAAATAGTGCCAGTAAAACTGGGAATTGTACAAAGATCAGAAAGAAATAGTCAGCACTGAGGAATACTACTACTAATAATAATCAGTAGCAGCTATAACACCAGAGAATAACCAATTGAAAAAGGGTAGTTCTGATATTCTGAATTAGATAATAATTCTTAAATGAAAAGCTAACTATGCAGATTCAATCTTTGATTTAACAGATGAAGATTGAATACACTTACTAACTAGAATAAAGTTATTATAAGATTAAAATTTTCTTGAATTATTCTCATGTATTAAATTAATGCATAATAATAACATAAAACGGGTTATTTAATGTTGGCTGAGAATTGAAAAAAATGATCTTAGAAGGAGTATCATTTTGCAAAACAAAAAAGACAAAAGAACACTTCTGTTTGAAAAGTCATATTGACATTAAAAGTTTAATAATAAAAGAGGAGAATTAATCATTTGACATGTTTCTCCTGTTTTATTTACTTTAGGAAAACTGTTCTATTTTCCAAATAAGAAATGACTGCCGGCCTGAGAAGATATTTTTATTCGTTTTTGTTTTGTAAATTCACCTTGAGGAGATTTCCAAATAAGTTTATTACAACATGAAAAGATTACAATAAGCATATAAGTAATCTTAGGAAGTTAGCACACTAAATATAAACATTATGAAGAAATTAACTAAACCTATGGTATTGATGTTAACTACATATTTTGTCGTCACTGCATTGGGAATGTCTTATCTTCAGTAAGTCATCAGTGGGAAAAAAATCAATTCTATTGAGTATTTAATTATACCATAAATTGCTAGGGTTCTTGAGGAAACACAATGAATTCCTGAATCATTCATGGGTCCACTTGTGATAAGTTTGCCTTGATTAATCCTTACGTTTCAGTCTCCTTGGTTGAACACTTTTAGAACCCAATCTCCTGCATGCTTCCTGAATTTGTGCCAATACAGATAGGGAGGATCTTATAAATTTCTTAGTGTAAATTTCCTCTAAGAGAAAGTCTTTGATTTCTTCATCTGGGCTAATGATATTTAATTTCACTGCAGAGTCAATGTGGTATGGTGAATTTGGGTGTTGAGAATTACATAAGTCCATAAGGAAACTTTTTTTAAATTTTTTTTATTAATTAATTAATTCATTTATTTTTGAGGGAAAACAAGAGTGAACATGCAAGTGGGGGAGGGGCAGAGAGAGAGACAGAGAGAGAGAGAGGGAGAGACTCTGTAAGCACAGAGCCTGGCATGGGGCTCAAACCATGAGATCATGACTTCAGCCAAAGTCCAATGCTTAACCGATTGAGCCGCTCAGCTGCCCCCATGAGGCAACTTCTTAAGCACAGTCATTGGAAAACTTGTCCAGAGAAAAGCTATTTCCCTCAAGTGGGCAAAGTTAGGGACTGTCTCTTCAAGCAAGGATTTTTGTTTTTGGATCTGTCCTTGTCTACCCAATATCACTATCCCATTGCTTAATGGTCGCAATTCTTCCCTCCATCAATTATTTTAGCTTACCATAAAATCTCTGGCAGTGTTTAGTATTTAGAGTTGACCCTTGAACCACACAGGGGTTAGTGGCACTGACCCACACATATTCAAAAATCAGTATATAAATTCTGACTCCCCAAAAACTTACCTACTAATGGCCTACCATTGACCGGAAGCCTTAGTGATAACATAAACACATATTTTGTATGTTCTATGTATTTGATACTGTATTTTTACAATAAAGTTAAAGAAAAAAATGTTATGAGGAAAATCACAAGGAAGGGAAAATATATTCACAACACTGTCCTGTATTCATTGAAAAAAATCTGCATGTTAAGTGGATCCACACAGTTCAAACATGTGTTGTTCAAAGGTCAATGTCATTGGTATTGCTTCTCTGCAGTCCTCACAATCAGTCCCTGGCTTGGACCTCAACCATACCTTTCCTAAAGGACTAATGGAAATGGGAAACTCCCTCAAACCCACAGTGGAAGCTTTCCAAATGCACTTTCATGTTTACCATCAGGTAATCACAGTTTGGGGTTCAAAAGACCCTATGATTTTTCCAATCAATGTTATTGTGGTTGTGATCAATCCTAATGCCAGTTGATTTTTCAGTGCTTTGCTCTTTTACTGCACTTCAAGCTGTGACATTGCTGGTAATGATTAACACAAGAAACGACAGGTGCTGGTGAGGATGTGGAGAAAGGGGAACACTCTTGCACTGTTGGTGGGAATGCAAACTGGCACAGCCACTCTGGATAATGATATGAAGGTTCTCAAAAAAACACTAAAAATAGAACTAACTACCTTATAATTCAGCAATTGCACTACTAGGTATTTATCCAAAGAATACACAAATACTGATTCAAAGGGACGCATGCACCCTGATTGTGGGGAATAAGCTTAGGAATCCCTGGGCTTATACCAATTGGTTAACAAGGCATTAAGAAGTAGAAAGTCATAGGATGCTCACACCCAAGTTTGGGTAAACTCAAACCCAGAGTTTGACCCCAGAATAGGGAGGTGCAGAGTCCCCAGAATAGAGAGGGAGGGGTAAAGGCCCCAGAATAGAGAGGGGCACAAAGGCACCCAATACAAAGGTATATGAGGTAAGCAAGATTAGGTGTTCAGGGCAGAAGCGCCCCACTCCCCCCCCCCACCCCAATTTAGCACCATAGCAGAAAGTTGCTTTCACAGGAGGGAAGGACCAAGTTAGGTAAACAGGTAAATTGAGTTATAGACCGCTGTGTTGAAGGTAAAGCAGCCCAGAGTGGAGATGGTTAACAACAGAAAAGGTGCCTTGTTAACCCTGAAGTTATTTCCCCTGTCTTATCCCCTAGGCTAGCTAAGGTAACAGACATGGCGCCTCCTGTATGCCATTAAGAACCATCTGCCCATCCTCCCAGCGCCAGGATTTTGTTTTATATTGACCCAAACCCCAAACACCATATATATTCAAAACCCCAACTTAATGTTCCCAGCTTCTTTGTCTCTTTGTGCATGCCCATCATGTTTGTAAGCCTTCTGATCTTAATAAATATGGGGCAAGACCCTTGTTCGGGGCTCTTATCTTTTCCGGGACATTAGCCATCTCTCACTTTTCATCCTGAGTCCCGCTCTTTTGCTACACAAAAGAGAGCTTGAGACTTAGAGCCTACAACACCTGATGTTTATAGCAGCATTATCAACAATAGCCAAACTATGGAGAGAGCCCAAATGTCCATCGACTGATGAATGGATAAACAAGATGTGGTGTCTGTATATATACATATATATATACACACATATACAATGGAATATTACTCAGCTCTAAGAAAGAATGAAATAAGCCAGTCAGAGAAAGACAAATAGCACATTATTTCACTCATTACGTGGAATTTAAGAAACAAAACAGATGAGCATATGGGATGAGGAAAGGTAAAGAGGGAAACAAACCACAAAAGACTCTTAATGATAGAGAACAAACTGAGGGTTGTTGGAGGGAGGTGGGTGGAAGATGGGCTAGATGGGTGATGGGTGCTAAAGAGGGTGCTTGTTGTGATGAGCGCTGGGTGTTGAATGTAAGTGATGAACCACTGAGTTCTACTCCTGAAACCAACATTGTTTATGGTAAATAACTAAAATTTAAATTAAAAATAACGTAAAAAATTATCATGATGCCACTACATGCCATGGCTTACCAGTGTCTCAATTCCCCATTAAATGATGTATCTGCACATTCTTTAAATATGTAATCAAACTAATCTTAGCGACCAGTTTAAGGGTATCATTTTAGGCTACTCCTCATATTAATTACCATATCAGTCAGAGTCGTATCAGGAATCAGATGGCCCAAATTGAAGAGGACTTAATAGAGGGACTATTTATAAAGATGTGAATGGAGTATGGAAAAGCCACAAAGGACAGACTAGTCCTTTGACACAGAATTTTACTACATGTGGGCCTGAAAGGAGAAGGGGAAAGAGCCGTTATCAGAACACAGAGAGAGAGGGAGAGAAAGACTTTTTCGTGAGGAAGATGGGATAAAAACTGTGGCATTGATCTAGGGATTAATGTGGCCTCGATTGGCTGTGCAGGGACAGAGTCTGGGAATACACGTTCTAAACCATCTCTTTTCTCCTGTTAGCTCTTCCCCCAGTGGCCAAATTGACTGATACAGTTCATACTGGTTGGTCTCCTGGGGCAGAAGATAGAGTGGCAAATGATGGCAGTCCATGTAGAAGGGAAAATGGAAAATATACTTAGTATACTGCCTACGGAAATATTGTTACCCAAAACTAGGTCAGCCTTTTGGTGGATGTGAAGCCAAAAAACACAGCAAAGCCAAAGAGTAGCAAAAGGAAGGGTTTTACTTGTAATAAGTAAAGGAGAACACCAGGTGTCTTTCCCAAAGCAGTGCCTCCTGGACTTATAAAACTGGAGACGTTCTAAGCTAAGGGTGCCTACACATTCACCAAGGGGCTTATGCAATGGGGAATCCAACGTGGAATTGGGGCAGGTGGCAATCATAAGATTGCCAAAGTCACAAGAGCCGGCAAAGTTCTGCATCATTGATATACTGGCTCCAGTTGCTTGGGTATCTGAGGTATCTGAGGGCTCACAGGGGTTCAAATCTGGAAAAGATAATTCAAGAGTCTATATCAGGGCAGTCTTCACTTTTGAATCAGCACTGGGAGTTTTACTACTGATTTGTTGTCCCTGGCATGATTAGATTATTTCCCGGCCTGATAATGACTGCTTAGCAGAACACAATGACTTATAGATTCTTTCACAAGATGGCCAGAGGCCTAAAATGATTTTTCTTATGTCCAGACAGAAAGCTATGTGTCTTTCATCTTCTTGGGACCTAACTTCTGCTGCTTACAAAATCGGTACCTGTGTGTTTATCAGTAGTCGATCCATATATATATATATTATATATATAATATATATAATATATTTTATTTATATAATATATTTATATATTATATATTATATATTATATATTATATAATATATAATATATAATATATAATATATAATATATAATATATATAATATATAAATATATATAAATATATAAATATATATAATTTATATATATAAATATGTATAAATATATATAAATATATATATACTTATATATTATATACTTATATATAAGTATACTTATATACTTATATATTATATACTTATATATATAAGTATACTTATATACTTATATATATATACTTATATATATACTTATATACTTTATATATAAATATATATATATTATATTTATATACTTTATATACTTATATATATATACTTATATACTTATATATATATACTTATATATATACTTATATACTTTATATATAAATATGTATATATAAATATAGATGTATATATATAAGTATATATATAAGTATATATATTTATATATATATTTATACATATATATAAATATATATTTATATATATTTATATATATTTATACATATTTATATATTTATATATATTATATATAAATAATAAATAAATAATAAATAAATAATAAATAATATAAAATATAAATATAATATAAATATAATATATAATATAGAAATATAAAAATAAAATAAATAATAATAAATAAATAATATAAATATAAATATATATTATATTTATATATATGGATCATATCTGTTTTACATATATGGATGGATTCAGCAAAACTCAATATAGAATGTGAAGAAAAACTATGGTCAAATAAATCTATCACTGGGGAATTACAGTCTCTAAACAAAACATTTTTGAGTCTTTATTAAATAAGGTTGACCTGACTTTGCCCATGCGTAGTTTTAATTGCTTTGTTTGCCATTCCCCCAAGCTTCAAAACCATGACGAATTCCATGGATATAAACCCCTTGAGATTGTGAAACAACAAAAATTCAGCTGAGTAATTTGAAAGATCAAAGATCAGCTTTTTAAAATGATTCATGAATTAGCATATCACTTTGCAAATAGAAAGGAGCTCTGTCAAGCTGTAGGAAAAGAAGTGTTTAAAAGTAGGAAGGAGGTAGAAAAGGGAAACTATTAGCAAAGAATATATTATTTTAGGCAAGGTCACCTTCCTACGGGGAATGGAAAGGAGTCTATCGGGAAGAGTATCTCACTAATGCTGACCAGGTAATTTCACGCTGACTAGTTGAAGGTTACCTTCTGATGCAGGGGGAGTAGAGTTGAAACTGTAGTTAGGTTAGGTATCGAATCTTGGTTGCTGACATGGAGCCTTAACATAAGTGACTCCATTTGGGGCCTATGGTTTTCTTTTAACAGGATCTACCAACTATTGTAGAAAATTCGAGAACTAGCTGACTGACTTGAATATTAGAATGTTGGAATAGGGTCTTGCCATGCATTTTGATAAGTTGTGCGGTTCAGTGATTACTGCTGTCATAGAAATTTATTTTTTTCCCACAACAGTTCAATAGCTGTTTACATTCTGTTATATATGGTAGGAAGTCCAAAGCTTCATTTTCGTGCCCTGTCTTCATTTTATAGCAATTTCTGAAACAGCTAGAGGAAAAAAATAAATAAATAAGACAGCTTTTTTTCTTATTTGTGGTGATAAAGGGAAATTTGCAATAAAGGAAGAAATGGAAAAATAAAACTATATAATTGACACAAAAGTGGAAAAAAAAAATAACTTTGAGACTGTTTCCCAAAGAAGTAAGTTTTTGTGAGGCCCTCAAGAGCCCTAGAGGCAGAATAAGAGAACCCCCTAGACTCAGGTTCAAAGCAAATCATGAGAAGTGTAATTTCTTCTAAAATTTATGTTTTTCCCAAGGGATGGAAAGACAGACGATCCATTTAAAAAGAATGTTAGATAACAGCCTATGCTTACTGGCAGCTTGCCGTAGCCTCTGCATAAGACTGGCCAGCAGAGAAGTCCTTTCTTAAAGTAAAACTTGAAACTGTGACCTACAGTCCATGTTTAATCTCCAGGGAAACACAATGGAGATATGTGCACTCTTTTGTTGTACACGTGTGTGTTGTAGGTTTGAGTACTTTCAAGATCCAAAGAGTTCAGGTTCGCAAAGATACCAATGACCCAACACATCCATAATTATTGTTAAAGCAATGGTGCGTAAGACAGAGAAATAAAGAAGTCAGCAGAACAGGGAGGACAGCCAGAGTCGCCAAAAGAGGCTCGTGCCCGAGGAGAGTATGCTTGACTAGCAGAGGAAAACAGCAAAGGTAATGAGGGGCTATATTGCCACCAATTGTATTCTCTTTACTCTTTTGCATAATATTGACAATTCTGCTACTTCATAATCATATGACATCAATAACCAATGTAATATTTAATGCTCAACCCCTAATAGCCATTATCGGATGTCAAATACCTTCTAATTTCCTTAAAAATACATTGTGTTTCAGAAATATCTGCATAATCTTATAGAAATGCATTATTTCAGGTAAAAAGTGTGTTACACGACACGAGGAAATTGATTCTCAGGAGGATTAAACTAAGGTTTCAAAGTTGACCAGGTTATAAAGGATTGGAATTAGAACTCAGCTCAAGTCTGTGTGACCCCGTATTTCACGCTCAAGAGAGCCCATATTGCTTCCCCATATATGCTCTCCTGCAAAATGCCTCTGCACAAATATATATTAGTTCATTTCATCTTCACAGCTCTGTAAAGGAGGACTGCTGGCCTAATAACAGTTCTAGTAAGTTCTAATAATGGCATTCTAATAAGAGCTGACTTACTAAAATTTGTCTAAGAGAAACTACAGCCGAGCTCTATAGCAGTTGATAGTTAAGTTCTCTGAATTGGAGGGCCACTGACATCATAAGCATCTTTCATGTGCCCGGCCTTCCAATACCAGCTTAAAAATATTATATTCTTCAGTCTTTACAACAGCCCTGTCTAAAAGTCTTATTTTACAAGGTTTGGCATAATCCAGTAACTTGTGTAAGGTCTTCCAACAACTGTAAGCAGTAAGATCAAACTTGAATCCCTGTCATCAGCCCAAAGGCCCAGTGCTGTCTCTGCTTGGCCTACCCTCCAAATCGTGGCCACCTTTCATTTCAAAGATATGCCTCCTTGTAGCTCTTCAACATGAAAGAATTTGCTGCTTAAATAGATACAACCCTCCCTCTCACGAATACACTCTATTTTGAAGTGCCCATTAATGTGTGTATTTCAGTGGTCAGACTGTGTATTCTTTGACTATTTGTCCTTGATTTTTCTTTGCATGCCTGTGACTAGCACAGAATGCTCAGAGATTTCTGTGATTACAGGTCATGTGGAATGACAAAGAAGTCCTCGAAGGCTTAAATGCCATCATTAAGGCAAACCAGAATGTGGATTTAATTGACATGCTTCTGAGAATTAGAGGAGTCTGTCTACTCATCCATTCAGCTAATATTATTCATGCCTTCTCTGTGGTAGATGTTGTTTTAAGCAGTGGCATCCAGCAGTGAAAAAAAACAAGCAACAGAACAAGCCCTTCTTGTATTCACATCCTAGTGGAAAGAGAGACAGGAAATAACATAGTCGATTATATGGTAACCCAGATGGTAATTGCTCTGAAGAATAAAGCAGGGTAAGGGATAGAAAGTGCTGGGGGGGGGGGAGGGGAGGGGGGAGCGGTGTGCACAGGGCACAATTTTGAAGAAGGTGATCAAGAAAGACCTTTCTAAGAAGATGATATATTTTCACAACTAAAGGAGGCAAAGAATGTTCTAAGCAGAATGAACAGCAAGTGTAAATATCTCACAATTGAACATCCTTTGAATTGCAAATGAAGCGTATGCATATATGTGAGTGTGCAGAGTTCGTGGGGAGAAACATAGACATCCCTAGCCAAAATGTGTCCCTTGGGATACCGATGTCCCACTGCACTATGAAACTGTCTCCATTCCACCCACGCCCCATCTCACTAGGCTACCAATCATCTTTATCGGAGGACTGGGTGAGTTAGGGCATGAAGTTTGGGAAGTCAAGAGTTATTTGCCCCTTCTCTTCATGATATGACTAACAGAAAAAATGCCTAAAAGGAGGACGGATTTTGTCATGGTGGGGGAATGTTTAGCAGGAATTTACTGTAGTAGAAAAAACACAGAACATGGAGTCAGAAGCACTGACTGTTGACTCAGCCATGCCCACTGATTTGCTTTATAATCTCCAGTCATCACTTTCATTTTTTAAAATTTTTTAAATGTTTATTTATTTTTCTTTTTTTAAAAAAAAATTTTTTTTTCAACGTTTATTTATTTTTGGGACAGAGAGAGACAGAGCATGAACGGGGGAGGGGCAGAGAGAGAGGGAGACACAGAATCGGAAACAGGCTCCAGGCTCTGAGCCATCAGCCCAGAGCCTGACGCGGGGCTCGAACTCACGGACCGCAAGATCGTGACCTGGCTGAAGTCGGACGCCTAACCGACTGCGCCACCCAGGCACCCCTAAATGTTTATTTATTTTTCAGAGAGAGTGTGTGTGTGTGCAAGTGAGTGGAAGAGGGGCAGAGAGAGAGGGAGAGAGAGACAGAATCTGAAGCAGACTCCAGGCTCTGAGCTGTCAATACAGAGCCCGACGCGGGGCTTGAACTCACAAACCGGGAGATCATGACCTGAGCCAAAATCAGATACTTAACCGACTGAGCCACCCAGGTGCCCCTCATCACTTTCATTTTTAGGAGGGCCACCCTCTCTTCATTTTTCTGATCTTGAATTTTGGGTGGAGTGGAGTATCTATGCATTCATTATTTGTACTTGCTGGGCACATTTTGATTCAGGCAGTGCTAGTTGCCTCCTGAACACCACCAAGTTTTTGCCATAGCCTCTAATATTTTAAGCATTTTAACACCGGTCCAGGTTAAGCCATTGTCTTCAAGAATGTTCTGAGTGTGGCATTAGCCTTGTGCAATCTCATCTAACATCATTCCAACAAAAAGACACTCTGGACAGATTTGACAAACTTTGGACAACTTTCCACTCTCCATTCCACGTCCTGCCTCTATACCTTGATGATTGTAGTTTCTTTTTCTTTACCAGAAATCCCTTCCTCACACATGGTAAGTCTCCATGCATCTTCAGCCAAGAAATATGTTCCTCCCTCATGTGTAAAACCTACCATAGCACATACACATAACACTTCCCTCATTGCCCCTCGCCAGCTCTCCAGTCTGGCCTGCCTCCCACTATCAGTGATGATAGATAATCCAATTAGAACCTATGGCGATTCTTTGTTTTCAAAGACTGAGTTTCTCCCAATAAACTACACCTTTCTTGAAATCAGGTCCATCCCTTAGTTCTCTCTCTTGTCCATAGTGCCTGACAGAGCATCTAGAACATAGTAAATGCTGTATAGCTATGTAGATTTGGGGACGGATGATATGCAGTGAGAGAACTTGAATCTTGCTTCTCTAAGCCTCAAATTTTGTAACCTTGAACAAAGTATGTACAATCATTCCTCTATCTCAAATAGCTCATCTGTAAAATGGGAATAGTAATCACTCCTACTTCACAAGATCATCATGAAGGTTAAACTGACATGACTTTTAAAACTAACTCAGTGGAGAGGCACCTGGGAAGCTCGGTTGGTAAAGCATCAGACTCTTGGTTTTAGCTCAGGTCATGATGTCACCCTTCATGGGTGTGAGCTGCCCATAGGGCTCTGCACTGACAGTGCAATGCCTGCTTAGAATTCTCTCTCTCCCTCTCTCTCTTCCCCTCCCTGACTTTCTCTCTCTCTCTCTCTCTCTCTTTCTCTCTCTCTCTCTCTCTCAAAATAAATAGATAAGCTAAAACAAATTTTAAAAATAAAATAAAACACTCAGTGGAGTGCCTGGGCCATCCAAAATATTCAGCAAATATTGTTAGGATGATAATGGAAAAACTTGACATGTTGCTTTTAGGGACAATACAAGATGACACCTTTCTTGTCATTTAAAATTTGAGTAACAAGTTGATGAAAAATGAGACTGGAGATATTTGTTGCAAAATCCATCTGTATAAACACTCAGGATAACCAAGTCCTCTTTTTTTTTTTTTTTTTTTTTTTTTTTTAATTTTTTTTTTTTTTTCAACGTTTATTTATTTTTGGGACAGAGAGAGACAGAGCATGAACGGGGGAGGGGCAGAGAGAGAGGGAGACACAGAATCAGAAACAGGCTCCAGGCTCTGAGCCATCAGCCCAGAGCCTGATGCGGGGCTCGAACTCACGGACCGTGAGATCGTGACCTGGCTGAAGTCGGCCGCTTAACCGACTGCGCCACCCAGGCGCCCCTAACCAAGTCCTCTTCTAAAGCTTTATGGTCATAGCTGAGTAGATACTCAAAGATTATGTTTCTCCAAAGTACGCATTTGTATAGGGGAAAGCCTGTGGATTTTATAATCATGCTGCCTTGAGTTAAATCCTGACTGCACTGACTTCCAAGTTTGCCTTGGGGAAGTTGGTTAAGTATTCTGGATCTATTTTCTTGTCTGTAATAGGAACGGTAATACCTACCTCATAAATTGTTTGACAATCAAATAAAGTTCCCGTGAAGGTGTTTTACAAAGAGTAGTTTCTCAAAATATTACAATAATTATGATTACTTTTAAAACCATTCCCTTTTTTTTTGCACTAAGTAAAAATTTACTGCATGAAGGGGCCCCTGGGTGGCTCATAAGCGTCCAACTTCAGCCCAGGTCACGAACTCACAGTTCCTGAGTTCGAGCTCCGCAACAGGCTCTGTGCTGACAGCTCAAAGGCTGAAGCATGCTTCAGATTCTGTGTCTCCCAGTCTCTCTGCCCCTCCCCTTCTTGTGCTGTCTCTCTCTCTCTCAAAAATAAATGAACCTTAACAAATTAAAAAAAAAAGAATCTACTACAAAAGTTAATACACTTTTTGGTTAATTGCCTTTTAGTCACTTTCAAAGCCTAAACCCCTGAGGTGTTTGAGGAATCAAATACACTGGGGATCCGGAGCAAATATAAGATACTTGGATCCACGACATGGTCCTTTGTTGGCTGTGACTGAGTTTCAGGCCTGTGAGTTTAAGTGTCTTCGTTCTGGGCAAGGTAAGTAGATCGTTTCTATGCTCATAATCAGGATTGCCTGTAAATATGAGATAAAGGACTCTGCCAGGTGATTTGAGTATTACTTAGAAGCATTTACCTGACCCGACGTGTGACAGCATCTGAATCTGTCAGCATTGTCCTATTGGTTTGGAGTGAAGGTGTTATAACCAAAAAAAGAGAGACCCATGGATCCCACAAGCAACTGTTAACTAATATCAAATATGAAAGGAGATGGCTTAGCAGTCTCTGGAGTAAGACAACACCACTTACTAATTGTATACTTACTAGCTATTTATTTGCACTGAACTTGGTCATCTGTAAATTGCTGCTATTAATCTCTCAATATACCTCTGATGGATGTTATGAGAATGTGTAAAGTAATGTACATGCAACACTAACAACAGTGCTTGACTCCAAATAAAATATTGAATATTGTTCACCATTAGGTTTAGAAACAATCAGATTTTGAAATAATGATGACAACCAGAGAACGATCAAACTAGAAGCTACTAAGCTGAGGGGCACCCGGGTGGCTCAGTCACTTAGGCATCTGACCCCAGCCTAGGTCGTGATCTCACAGTTCTTGAGTTTCATCCCTGCATCAGTCTCTGTGATAACAGTGCTGAGCCTGCATGGTATTTTCTCCCTCTCTCTCTCTGTCTCTCAAAATAAATAAATAAACTTGAAAGAAAGAAAGAAAGAAAGAAAGAAAGAAAGAAAGAAAGAAAATAAGTTGAAAGTTGAAGATTGAGTCTGGGAGTTTTCAAGCATTTCCCACATGAAACTCTCTTCTAGGTCTCATGGATCTGTGTTTTCAAAGATTTTGCCCCGCTGTACAACTGTTCTCCATTTGCATTAAGTGTCACGTTTAAAACAGCCCATAAAATTTCATAATAACCTACACATGAATATGAGATAAACATTGAATTGGTTTTTTTTTTCCATCAAAAACAGGCAGGAAAGGGTATATTGTTGAGAAACAAAATTCAGTTGAGTAAAGTTGAAGGTCTAATTGGCTTTATCAAATGATTCACGAATCAAGTAGCAGCCCAGCCAGCAAGTACAAGGAGGCTCCCAGGAGCTGCCCAGAAAGGAACATTTTTGTAGGAAGGAGGGTGGGGCAAGGAAGTTATTAGCAAAAGAAAGAAAGGATTGTGTTAGGCAAGAACACCTTTTTTGGGGAAAAGGGAAAAACAGGGCTTTTATCATGCAGATGACTTCACTAGTGCTGATCTGGGGAATTTCAGAATGACTATTAAAAGAAAAGATCACATTCCTGGGCACTTGAATGGCTCAGTTGGGTAAGCCTCTGATTTCTGCTCAGGTCATGATCTCATGGTTCATGAGTTTCAGCCCTATGTCCGGCTCTGTGGGGACAGTTTGGAGCCTGCTTCAGATTCTAAGTATCCCTCTCTCTCTCTCTGCCCTGACCCCCCTCTCATGCTCTGTCTCTCTCTCTGCCTCTCTCTCTCTCTCTCTCTCTCTGTCAAGAATGTATGTATTTTTTAAATTTAAAGATCACATCCCTAGGGTATGTTGAAACAGTAATTAAATCTTGATTTTCTTCCCAGGGGGCAAACGACCCTTTCTTTGGCTTGTTGTTTCTTTTTTAAAAACACTATAGAGAAGAGAAAAGACTACATAACATTAGATAATGAGCAGTGCTAGGGAGAATAATAAAGCACAAAAGGGATACAAGAAATGCCGGGGGAGTAGCTTGCAATATGGTGATCAGGAACATCTGAACGGTGGTAATTTCAGTGGTGATTAACACTTGAAAACTGTTTGCTATAAAGACAGACTGAGGAAGAGCATCCTAGCCATGCGGAGAAGCAGTTCCAAAGCCTCAGAGTATCCCTGTTTATTCTAAGACTTAAAAGGAGGTGGCATGGTTGGAGCGGACAGTAGGAGTCAGAAGCAGAGAGGCAACAAGCCAGTCCACCTTTGTAAGGATTTTGGCTTTACCCTGAATAAGCTGAGAAATCACCAGAGTGTTTGAAGCAGATGAATAACATGGTCTAACCCGTCTTTTAGCAGGATCACTCTGCCTGCCTCTTTCAGAGAGCCAAGTGGGGTAAGGATGGAAGGAGGGAGGAAGCAGGGCAACCATTAGAAGCTCTGTGGTAACACCCAGGAGAGGTCAGAGTGGTTTTAGCCTACAACCACTGGAGCTGGGAAACACTCTTCAGGTTCTAGATACATTGTGAAGGTAGAATCAAGATGTTGCTGATTAGTTGGTTACAGTGTAAAAGGAAGAGTCCAGAGTAGTAATTGATTTTCCCTAAAAAGGGATAACGCCATTTATATTACTTCTCCACAGCAGTGGAGAAGTCTGAGAGCAAAACAGGCTGAGGAAGGACTGTTGGAATTCAGTATTTTTTGAAATCTCCAGTATAACTCCTGTAAAAGATGTTAAGTAGGGATTTGGATCTGTGAGTCTGGAGTCCAGGGAAGAGAAATGGTCAGGAGATTAAAAAAAATGAAAATTAAAAATTAAACTCTAGTATATATAACTTATTTATTCGGTATATTTTCCTTTTATTCAGCACAATAATGCAAGCTGAAATCTATTTTTCTCTCCTCTTAGGTGAGCCATGGAGAGAAGCAATCACACAGCGACGGAGTTCATCCTGGTGGGTTTCACCACAGACCCAACGATGCAGCTGGTCCTGTTTGCGGTATTCCTTGGTGTGTACTCTCTGACTGTGGTAGGAAATACCTCCCTCATGGTGTTGATCTGTAAAGACTCCCGACTGCACACACCTATGTATTTTTTCATTGGGAATCTATCTTTTCTGGATCTCTGGTATTCCACTGTCTACACCCCAAAGATCCTCATGACCTGCATCTCTGAAGACAAAAGCATCTCCTTTGCTGGCTGTGTATGTCAGTTCTTCTTCTCTGCTGGGCTGGCATACAGCGAGTGTTACCTGTTGGCTGCCATGGCTTATGACCGCTACATGGCCATCTCAAAGCCATTGCTTTATTCTCAGGCTATGTCCGTAAAGCTATGTGCATCTTTGGTAGCATCTTCATACCTTGGTGGCTTTATTAACTCTTCTATTATCACCAAAAGAACTTTTGCCTTGAACTTCTGTAGTGGCAATGTCATTGATGACTTTTTTTGTGATTTGCTTCCCCTGGTGAAGTTGGCTTGTGGCAAAAAAGATGGCTACCAGACTGTGCTCTACTTCCTTCTGGCCTCCAATGTCATCACCCCCACAGTGCTCATCCTCGCTTCCTACCTGTTCATCATTGCCACCATCTTGAGGATCCGTTCCACCCAGGGCCGCCTCAAAGCTTTCTCCACCTGTTCCTCCCACCTGATCTCTGTCACCTTGTACTATGGCTCCATTCTCTACATCTATTCTCGTCCCCAGTCTAGCTATTCTTTGGACAGGGACAAAATAGTTTCTACATTTTACACTGTGGTATTCCCCATGTTGAACCCCATGATCTATAGCCTGAGAAATAAGGATGTGAAAGAGGCTCTGGATAAACTCATTAAATAAATCAAGACTCTCTCTTTCGGAGGAGATGCAAAGACAATTGTTGATCAGGTATTATATTTCAAGAAGAGCTGCCATTGTGTTCCATCATGATGAAGAATTCTCACAATGCAAGTTAAAGAATTTGCACCTTGATACATGACAATTCAAGAGACCTAAGAGAAAATTAGGGGAATTTAGGAGACAGAATTTAAACATAAAATATAAGAACTTGTATTGAATTTCATGTTACTCTAGATTAAAAACAAATAAAAATCTTAAAAACAAAAACTCTCCTCTACTTTCATAATGTGAGAAAACAGCTCATTCCGTTAGCATAAGAATATTTATGGCTGATTGATATATATAGAATAGTATCTAAATATTTATTTTCTAAAAACAGGAATAAATGTGCTAAGTTAATTTTTAGTATCTTTCTATGACAATGAATTAGTTAAAATTATCACTTTCTATTCCCTTAACAGAATTTCTTAAGCATTTATATATGTACTTTTTGCCCCCAAGCATTAGTGCAACGATCTAGAGTCACCCATGAAATAACTTGGCACAATAAAATTCAGCACGCAAGACCTCTCCAATCTATGTTTCTTACATGTGTCCCTCAATTAAGGAAAAACCAGTCAAGTTTCCATAGATACGATTTTTGTAAATTTCTGTATACCTACCAGAGTTCCTCTTTTATTTTACAAGGGTGAAGTTGCAAGGACTTCTACATCCAAATTGTGACATCCTGAGCATCAAAACACAATTATTATGAAAAAGAATAATAACTACAGTAAGATGAACCGATTTGAGAAATAAAAGTCTATGACTACCCACTACTTAAAGACTTGTACGGGTGATACACACAGGTAGTGATAAAGCAAAAGGGTAAATATTATGAGTTGCATCTAATTTTAATTTTTTAAAAGTGAGGTGGTGTAAATATAACTCATGTCACTGAAACACGAATATATTCTTGTTTCTACTGGGATAAGCAGTGGTAAAGATAAAAATGCAAGAAAGTGAAATTCTGGCAAGTAGTCCCCCAAAATGTAAGAGCTCCATGCAGAGTAGAAAAGACTGATCCAACATGTTTGACTTTGACGGTGTTCTAAAATGGAAAGCTATGTATGCCAACTCAGACTCTCATTGTCTAAAAGATCTCTATTTCTCACGAAAAATAGTAAAATTCCTATAAATCATATTATTTTGGAGTAATCTTAACAGATCTGATCGGTGTATTACAGTGACAGAAAGTCAGTTGTTTCATGTTGATCAAGGGAAGCTAGAAAATACATCATTCCAGAGAACATTAGTTAAAAAAAGTAAAACTGAAGTAATAAGCCTTCTTAAAACATCCTAATGTTGGGGCACCTGGGTGGCTCAGTCAGTTCAAATTCTGACTCGTGATTTTGGCTCCGGTCATGATCTTAGGCTCATGATCTCAGGAAGTGGGCCCGGTGTCGGGCTCCATGCTGAGCATGGAGTCTGCTTAAGGTTCCTTCTCTCCCTCTTTCTCTGTCCCTGCCCCACTTACGTTCACATGCATGTGTGTGTTCTCTCTCTCTCTCTCTCAAAACAAAACAAAGACATCCTAATGTCACAAATCCCGATTTTTAACTGCGATAAAAATGCTCAAACTCCTTATCAAGAACTACTATTTTAATCCTTTGAGGAGAAGCAATCAAGTCCTCTTTTCCAAATAATTACCAATGTAATTGGTATACCCAGATACCGTTAATTTTCATTGGCCTAATTGTAGAGTCATAATGTGTACGGAAAAGTATCTCAACTCCAGAATCAAGCCTAAATGACACCAGTAAGGCCCTAGTAAGAAGGTAAAGCATAGCTAGGAATAATCTTAGAGAGACATACAAATACACATGTAATTATACACATAATACACATGTAATTAAATATGAGGCATTGGTGTTTCAGGAAACGTTTTCGAATATTTTTAAGTTTGGCAGGAAGGTTTTTTAATCACAGAGGGAATGATTCATCTGCAGTTCATGACTGTGAAACATTCAAAATCTCCCATAGTAACTTATAATTACACTATGTATTCCTAAGGGAGTCTCATTACTCAAATCACAAGTGAAGTTTGAAGTTTAAAAGAAAGTGCTTTCTAAGATGTATTATTTAGATAAACACATTTTAATAAATCCAATATTTCGTAAGAGTCAACTTTCTACCTCACTTCTTGCATTACTCTGGTTCATTCACTCTTTCTCAACACCTCAGCTGGATGAGAGTTAGCGGGTAAGCTGTCTATATTTTCTTCCTATTAGGTCTGAGCCTTTGGTCATCTTCTTTTTATTTGGTTGCAGTACTTTTCCTTTGAAAGATAAGGCCCAGGGGATACTATGAAATATAACGCTAAATCCTCTGGGGCATCTGGGTGTTCCTTTGGGGTATTCCACCCTTGTGGACGCTGATTCCAAATATACTGCGTATAAGGTTATGAGTAGGGATATTAAATTCTTGTGTGCTATTTTATGCCACAGTAAAAGAAGTTGTGGTAGTCAGGGCCCTCCAAGAAGCAAACACTGAGATAGAATTAAGAGTCCCAGGATTTTATTAGGGGAAATAGGTGTGCTTGTGCAAGGGAAAATGGCGAGGAGCCAGAAGCGAGAAGTACCACTAAATAACAAGGCAAATCTGAACGCAAGTGAAGAAGAGAGGCAAGGAAAGAGAGGAAAAGGCATCCTAGACCTAGATCCATCTGTGATAAGCTCATTAAAGTTACTAGGAGGTACTTGAGCCAAAATTAGCCATCAAAGGAATCCAGTGCCTAAGAGAGACATTCTTACCTTGGTATCCCTGCTGTGTTCGGTCATCAGCTGGGAGCAGTCTGTGGGGAGCATGACCTTGATACAAATGAGGGAATGTATTTCAGCCAGGACCTTGTACTTGCTATACTTGGAGTTTGAAAGGCTCATTTTCCTAGCCACCACAGGCACTGTGCCAACCTCATCCCCTTGCTTCGTAGAGATGTACATTCTTGATAAGGGAAAAATGAAGCCATCTCCTGGCCGCTGTTTTAAAACAGGCGAGGACACCTTACCAACCATGACTGAGCTTTCATCTGGCCTTTTAAAGATTTGATCAGGACAATTGCTTCCGAATGTTGGGGCAGAAAATAAAGCCAATTATTTCTGTGGATTGGAGGAAATTGTTACTATTCCTTTGCCATTTAATGTTTTTTTCTTGGTAGAGGCAATGTTTGGTGACATATCATGTTCATGAAAAAGGCTACATCTACAGGTGCTGGCAAGAAAAAAAAACTGGCAGGAAATGGGTGGATAAAGCCAATAAATCTCCCAAAATGTGATTATTCCTGGAGAGAAAGCCATTAACTTTATACTTTTGGCGTAGGAAGACGCAGTCTAACCGAATCACCCTGCTACCCAAGTGATTCACAATCCTCCCAGAAAACGACGGCATATCAGAGGCACAGTTGTGATCTCTGCTGTTGGCATTTGGGATACCTAACAGCGGAAGTAGCCAAATCAGTCTTGGTGAAGAAGCCATCTTGTTAAGCCATTCCAGCTGCTCTCGCCATTTTTGCAAGGGCCTGTGAAGCAGAAACTGGAGTGTGTGGAGAAAAAAGTGGACTATCGTTCACAGAGCATGTCACGTCAGCCACCTGCTTTGTGGCAGCCTCCCAATCAATACATGCACGTGTGGGTAGAATCATGTACATATGTGTGAACGCAAGGGGTTTACGACGTCTTCCAACGAAATCTATCACCTGCGGGTACAATGAAACCAACCAGTCTCTCAGGCTCTCCCACAAACTCAGTGATGTCGAAACACAGTGTTTATCCCTCACAGGTGACATCTGCTTCGTGCCAGGGTGAGCCTGTGCAGTAGTACAGATTTGCGAGGATACAATTTTTTTCCTTAATGTTTATTTAGCTTTGAGAGACAGAGCATGAGTGCAGGAGGGGCAGAGAGAGAAGGAGACACGGCATCTGAAGCAGGCTCCAGGCTCTGAGATGTCAGCACAGAGCTTGAGGCAGGGCTCAAACCCACCAATCTTGAGACCTGAGCTGCAGTCAGTCGGACGCTTAACCGACTGGGCCACCGAGGAGGCCAAGGATTCCAAATTGTTTTCAATGCAAACTGACTCCCTCCATTTTATTTTGCAAGGGGAATATTACTGTTTTCTGCATCTTATCTCCAAATGTCTATGCGTAATGTGCTCATTCATGATCTCCACCTTGCAGATTCTCAATCCCTTTCCCCCCAGATGAAAAAAAAAAAAGATTTAAGAGTAATGAATTGGGATCCCCACCCCCATGTATCTTCCAAGTCTTTGATGGAAACAGTAATCTCTGTACTTCCCCTCAGGTTGCAATTTTGTTTACTGACTTAGCAGAGCCATTTCAGCTTCTACTTGACCCTTGAAGCTTGAATTTAATAACCTTCATTCCAAGAGCCAGCGGATGTAACTAAAATGAGGATTCTGTTTCACTTTGTATATCTATAATAGTATTATTTCTGGGTCTGGGTAAATAACGATCAGCTGTATACCAAGTTCCCCCGGACCTACTGAAAGATGCATTCGGGCCAAAGTTATCTTTGACGTCGTCTGAATTACTGTCCCTGGCAAGTATGTACCTCAGGTGTTTTCCATCTCTGCAGATTAGTGTCAGTTCAGAACCATATCTAACATCCCACACAAGATCTGGGTACTTCTGTTTTCCTAATGTGGGATTACCATCATAAATGGCTGCAAGCCATTCACAAGAAGCCTTGGAGGAAGATGTATGGTGTAAACCTTGGCTCAGTTTCAGGGGATTTCCTCAGAGTAACCGTGCCTCACCATTAGTCAATGTTTTCAGTGGCTGTAAACCAGCTTAGGTCAGAGAATTACGTAAGTTGTATTTCCCTATTAGAACATCCCGAAATAGTTTTCATCCGAGTAAAAACAAAATACTTTTATTGGCAAGACAAATTTCACCTTGGTTGGTTTCCCATATGCTTCACATCTGAAGCACCACCTAATCCATGAGACATTGCCACAAATGTCTGAGCAAAATACTTGGTTACCGCCTAGAGTTTGTGGTATATTTGGAAATTCCTGCCATCTTGTCTCTGAGAGTTATTCGCTGCAATATGGCTTTCCGGCTACCTGTTTGTGTTTTAGTTAGATAGTCTAGGTGTAAATTTCAGCAGAAGCCAAATCATCACGTGATATTTATAATGTCTATTTGCATGCCTCTGTGCCACAGAAAAAATGCCTTGCCCTCTGCCTGTCCTTTTTTCCATGATGCCACTGGTGATCATTTAAGTTTGATGCTACTAAATGCAATAGATTACCACTGTCCCGTTTCCCACCACGATGGGTTTCTGTCCAACCTTCAAATACATGAACAACCCAATCCCAATTGTATTATCTCCTGGTACTACTTTTAGGACCAGTATCTGGCAAGTAACAGATGGACACATAAACTGATTAATTTGGGGAGGGTTTAAAAAGGGATTATTACAAAGAAATGCACATGGTATAAGGAACTCCCAAAGAATAGTGTACTAACTCTAAAACCAGTAACTTCTGAGAGTTATCTATCACCTTTTTTATTTTTGCATGAAGTCAGAAAAGTCTTGAGTAATGGAGGGAGGGCTTTGAAACGGGTCACTGAGAGGCTAAGAGAAAAATTACCAGGTATACTCACAACTGCAAAGAAAAGATCTTTCCCCTCCCCCCGCCGTGCCCGAATTCAGCCAGGGCGCGCCCGGTGGTAGTCTGACATAAAGGCGGGAACCAATCAAGTTCTGCTGAATGGTTTGAAATAAAGGCGGGAACCAATCAAGTTCTGCTGAGCGTTCAAATTTAAATGTCAGCCTATAACAACTCTGTAACCTCAAAAAAATCCCTAACTTGTTTGTGCCTGTCTATAAAAGAAGCTGTAAGATCCTTGCTCGGGGCCTCTTAGCCTCACGGCCAACAAGTGCGGGGAGGTCCAGGTTCGAACCTGCAATAAACGACCCTTGCCGCTTGGCTTTGACTTACGACTCTGGTGGTCTCTTGTGGGGGGTTTCGCGACCTCGGGCATTACATCACCTGGCAGGAGTTATGATCCAGGTCTAGGGATGCAGCCCGCTGTGGCATCTTTGCAAGAACGAAGACAGGAGAAAACCACTCGGACCTCACTCTGTTCCCCACCAATGATAACCACTGGCTAAATCCATGAAGTAGACAGACAACAAAGAAGCCCACCGATACAGTTAATATGGCTGAGTATCCTAGAGCAAAAGAGGAGTTTAAAAAGATGGAGAATGGATTTGGAAGACAAAAGAAAGGTATGCAACACTTGACAAAAATATCAGTATTGTTGAGCATAGGTGCTTTAATATGCAGATGTATGTATATTAATATATATTTTATATGTAATATATGTGCACATATAGGCTTAGTTTATCTTCTACTCAAGTCAAGAGAAAATGAGAATGCAGGTTATGACTGATTACATTTTCACCAGGGAATCCCAGTCTCAAAAAATGAATTCTCCAATATTAAATAATACCCAATTTGTCAACACACAATTTTGTTTAATTGTCTTGTTTGTTATTTCTCAAGCTTATGAAATCCTGAGAGGTTACAGGAGTCTACAACTCTGGGGATTCGGAAAGCGATATAAAAGTGCCTGAGGCCAGCCAATTTGAATCCCGTGGAAATGACGGTGTCGCTGATAATTTTAGGTAAGTTGTCTGATCCAGATGTTAGAGGTAGATGGAAATTTTCTCTTGTTCCTCACAACCAGGGCAATGGTCATGTGCATACTAAGATATCATAGATGCTAACGAAAAAGCCTCTTTTGAAGTATCTTCACCACCTTCCTATCGTAGCTTCTGAAACTGCTGACTTCACAGGAAGAAAAAGCATATCTTAGTATGAGACCAAAAAAAAAAAAGGTGATCAGCATTTATGGAAAGGACAAGGGAAAGAAAAACATTCTTAGCATCTACAGAGCTACTGGGGCAACAGAATGAAGTAGCAGAGATTATTAGAGATTCTTGAAGGCCAGGGCATCCAAAAAAGTTCAAATTTCTTCCCGCTTGAAATGCTTTAACAAAGCATAGCATCAGATGGCATTTTTGAGAAGAATTCAAGGAGATGTCTCTAAACACACACTTTATATTCGAGTAATTACGGGTGGAAATACGTGATTTACGGTATAATAGGAAAGCATAACTTTAGTTAGGAAGCATAACATGTTAGCTGGTTAGCAATGAATTAGCCAGATGACTGTGATCTGATCGGCAAAATAGAACTCAACTCTTCAGGCCGGTCTCTCTACCCAAGGAAACATGTGCCCTGCTTGTTTTTGCACTGGCATCAGCATGCGGAGTAGCTCCTCTCCTTAAATGTGTAACATTAGGCAACACATTGCAACACATTGCAACTCCTGGAGATTCACAACATTGCAACGGCAGGCGGACTCCAGCGATAAAGAGTGAGAATACCATCACCGATATTTATTTCAGTAGCTCTCAGACTCGATCTGGAGACACTCTGCCTTACAAGCACGTGGACTGCGTAACAGAAAGTAAATTCCTGCCTACTCCCCCTGCCGACAATTTGCCGAGCTAGAGATTCTGGGGCTGGGCCAGGGGAGTCTTAAAGCCGCAGGATTTGAGAACCACCGGTTGCCAGAAAATGCATGTGGGAGTATCAAACAATTCTGCTGATGGTTTAAGAGTAAAATGGCATAATTAGAAGCCACCCAGAAAAGCAATTCTTTTGGTTTGTTTCTTTTTCCAACTCAGGGCTGCTCATTCATTCATTCATTCATTCCTTCAATATTTATTGTGTGTCTATTATATATCGGATATTATTCTAGTTATAAGCATATAATAATGAATGAAACAGACAATAATCCCTGCTCTCATGAAATTTATATCTTAATGGGCTCTTATCTCTGTGTGGCCCCAGTAACCCTGTAGGCCCATGAAAAGTGGAAATTTACCACTCAGATATTCTCCAGTTATTTTCCATTTCTTCACATTTTCCCAGAGGAATCCTACAAAAGTCACAAAGTGGGGCACCTGGGTAGCTCAGTCGGTTGAGCCTCCGACTTCGGCTCAGGTCATGATCTCACGGTTTGTGAGTTCAAGCCCCACATCAGGCTCTGTGCTGACAACTCTGAGCCCGGAGCCTGCTTCAGATTCTGTGTCTTTCTCTCTCTGTCCTTCCCCTGGTTGCATTCTCTGTCTCTCAAAAATAAATAAATAAGCATTAAAAAAAAAAAAAAAGGTACAAAAGTCTACAAAGTAAAATACAAAGCTGTGGAGTGAGTGGAGTTTCTTCCCAGAGTGATAACATCCTTTAAGGCACATTTTCGAAATGTGTGGTTGGATTCTTGACTGTCACAAAGATCACAGGCCCTATATAATAAGCGGTAGACAAGGATGAAAATATTTTGCATGTATGGGGAACTTCCAGCCAAAACAACTGTCCCACTCTTTACATCTGGTGTCTTGATGGACATTTGTGCTTTGAAAAAAGATCTTTATAATTACGTCAGTCTGACATCTACCCCACTTTACAAGTATACACTATATTTTGCAAGGTTTTACTATAAGTCAACCCGCCTAAGAATTCAAAATTGAGGGAAGATTGCCATTAATTTTGTTTGGAACTTTATCAAGAATTATTCACCTTGTCAAAAAAATCTTACCACTAATAGAAATGTCACTCTTGATATCTGAATCACTAATACATATGTGATGATTCTATTTCACCGAGTGTTCCAGAATTTACATATTGAAATTCACATTATTTTGGAATAAATCCTAGAATTATTATCAGAGTTACATTATGAGCTACTTTTCTTTTTTTATCGTTTTACCTTCGAATTGGCATATTTTATATACATGCACACACAAACGTTGTACATAGGTTATATTAATTACAAATTTCATTTTAAGACCGTAAAAAGAAAGTATTTTAAATGTTTGCTTTAAAGTGGAAGTTTCTGAATGTGATAAAATTGAGAATTATTACTACAAATGATATCAGGCTGGGATAAGTGTCTTTTTAAACATTGTACATGGCTAGTTATAAAATCTAGAGAATAATGTTAAGTCCCAGGCTCTTAGACCTAAAAGGCTTAGGATGACATCACATATTTTGTTACCTGACATAACCAGATGGATTAATGTATTGATCTCCACTCTGAAATTTCTCTCTGACTCTCAATTTGTTTGTCTCACTGGGACTTATGATAAATGTGCCAAAGGCTCCCCTTTTTGCGATTGTGGAAGAAAACTGTGTAGGAGAGGCAAAATTTTACTTTAGGGTTTTGGGCTGGGCTTGAGAATTAAATTGGCATAAGACAGATTGACAGAACAAAAGCATACAATATATTTAATATAAATATTACAGGATGTGGTGCTCATAAGGAAATGAAGATCTCAAGAAGTGAGAAAACCTAATTTTTTTTTATATGCAAGTTTGAACAAAGAGAAGCAACTGTGGAAGAGAACTAAAGTATATGGGGCGGCCGAAGGAAGATAAAAATTATTTTATTTTATTTTTTTAAATGTTTATTTACTTACTTTGAGAGAGACAGCATGCACGGGGGAGGGGCACAGACAGAAGGAGAGAGAATCTTCAGCAGGCTCTGTGCTGATAGCACAGACCCAACCTGAGGCTCAGTTTCACAGACCATGAGATCATGAACTGAGCTGAAATCAAGACTCAGATGCTTAACCGATCGAGCTACCCAGGGGCCCAAAGAATTACTTTAAAGAGAAAAGCTAAGAGCAATTTCAAAACTTACTGTAAGGTTACAGTAATTAAGACAGCAAGGTACCGGCAGAAAGATGGACATAAAGATCAGTAGAATAGAATGGAGAACACAGAAATAAATCTTTACACTCTGGTTTTGGTAGGTAGGGGAAAGTCTCCCCAGAATGCCCATGTTCTAACCCCTGGAATCCATGAATATGTTAGATTACATGGAAGTGGAAATTAAAGTTGCAAATCACCTGACTTTAAAATAGATTATCCTGATTATCTCACCACTGTTGTCATGTCTGTTACCCGTTGACCTTTTACATGACAGTTCTTCACAATTCCTATAATTATTAAAAAAAAATTTTTTACTGCTTATTGGCTGTGATGTGTATACAAGTTGTACATTAAACATACCTTCATTTTTTTTTTAAGTACAGAATTTTTAGTTTCTTTTTCATTAGGGCCATATGTCCCCCCCCTGCCTACACACACACAAGAAAAAAATACAAAAACAAAAATAAAAACAAGAAAAGAGGGTAATGTACAAGTTTCTGTATGTATGAAGTCATGCTGTATTTCAAGAGAGCAGCTGACCACAACTTGCTTCATGAATCTCAAGATGTAGAAATGGTTGCATAGTGATTGATTTATAAAACAGTTACCAGGACAAGCAAAAAAGGAAAAAAAAAATGCAACTAAAAGGAAAAAACACAGCTTCAAAGATTTTTCAGTGTTAAGAATCCACATCCGTATTTCAAGATAATGTATTTAAAAAAAAGTAGAGAAAAAAACTTCATGTAAATTCGTCTTTTTCCTCTGGCTTAATGAATATCATTTATTCAGTAAAAAATCTTTGTATGTTCTATATGTTAAGAATAAACGTACATTAAATCTTGTTATAAACTAATTAATTGATTAAAAAAATAGATAGTCCTGGATAATCACCTAGGCTGAATGTGATCACAAGAATCCTTAAAAGTACAAAGAGACAAGAGTTGAGAGCCAAAAGATGTAACTATGGAAGACTGGCCATATAGATGCAATGGTGCTGACTTTGAAGATGAAGAAGGGAAACCATGAATCAAGGAATGTGGGCAACCTCTAGAAGCTGGAAGAGACAAGGAAATGGATCCTCTCTTACAGCCTCCAGAAAACAATACAGCCCTGCCTACCTCTTGATTTCAGCCCAGTTGGACCCATGTTGGATTTCTTTCTAATCTACAAAACTGCAAGATAATATATTTTTGTTGTTTAAAGCCATTAAGTGTAAAGTAATTTGTTACAAGGACAGTAGGAAACATATAATGATGAACAGATTTTTGACGAGGATACCAAGACAATTCAGTGGGGAAAAAATTGTCTTTTCGACAAATGCTGTTGGGACTAGATATGCATACTCAAAAGAATGAAGTTGGACCCCTATCTCACACCATATACAAAAATTAACTCAAAATGGATCATTGACCTAAATGTAAGAACTAAAACTAAAACACTTAGGATAAAACAGAGCAAACTGTTATGAACTTGGGTTAGGCAATGGTTTCTTAAGTAAGACACCAAGAGCAAACAAGAAGAAAAAAGATAAATCGGACTTTATGAAATTTAAAAACTATTGTACATCAAAGGAAACCATGAAAAAAATAAAAAGATAACAAAGAATTAGAAAATATATTTGCATATCTGATCAAAGACTTGTATCCAGAATATAAGATGTATTACAATTCAACAAAGAAAAGACAAAAAAAAAACCCCACAACTAATTAATAGATGAGCAAGGATTTGAATATTTTTCTCCAAAGAAGATAAACAGCCAATAAGCACTTGACAAGATGCTTAACATCATTAGTCATTAAGAAAATGTAAATCAAGGGTGCCTGGGTGGCTCAGTGGGTTGAGCATCCAACTTCAGCTCAGGTCATGACCTTGTGGTTCACGAGTTTGAGCCCCATGTCAGGCTCTGTGCTGGAGCCTGCTTTAAGTTCTATGTCTCCCTCTCTCTCTGACTCTCCCTGGCTCCTACTGTATGTGTGTGTGTGTCTCTCTCTCAAAAATAAATTAAGCATTAAAAAAAGAAAGAAAGAAAATGTAAATCAAAACCACAATATTATACCACTTCACACCCAATAGGATTGCTAAAATAAAAAAAACAATAATTTGTATCAGAATAAGGAAAAATTGGAATGCATGTACTTTGCCGATGTGATTGAAAAACGGCAGGGCTCATCTGAGATACAGTTTTGTAGTTTCTCAAGATGTTAAATATAGATACACCATGTAACTCAGCAATTATAAATGAACACATGTCTGTACAAAACTTCTACAGGAAGGTTCATAGCAGCATTATTCATAATTGGCAAAAATTACTAATAGTAAAACATACATCAATTGATGAATGGGTAAAATAATATGGTATATCTATATAAAGGAATATTATTTGTCAATAAAAACAAAGTAATGATACATGCTACAACATTAATGAAAAAGAAAAATATGCCAAAATGCCATATTTTGGGGTCGTATATTATGCCGTTTTCAAATGTCACCACCTTCCAAACCCCAGGGACTTTCCCATCTCTCATGGACTTTGAACAACTTGAAAGGAATGTTTCCTCTCACTGTCTAAGTTTAATTAGCTCCTCTCCCAATTCATTTTCACTCCACCATCCAGTTTTATATTCTTAATATTTCTAAAATTAACTGAAAATATTTCTACACTTATTTGTTTATTTATTACATATGCCTCCCTTCTAAATAAAGTCTCCATAGAATAAGGGTCAGCTCTATTGTCCTCATTGCTATATCCCAATGCTCAGATGGAACCTGGGGCTCAAGAACTATTTTCTTAAAAAAATGAATAAGCTCCCAAGATCACTCAAGCTTTCCTATTGTTAAATGCATCTCATTGAAATGAATATTTTGAGACTCAAAAACTCCCATCACCTGCCCTAGCCAGGCAGATTCCTGTTCTGATATCCCTTACCCTAAAATCCATAACCTTGACCACATCTCACAGCCCTATCACAGAGAAGGATCTCCTGTAGTATCGGCTGAGGGTGTTAAACTCTTCACTCTTTCATTTGTAGATGGTATCTCCTTAAGTCATGGAAAGAAGCAATCATACGGTGACTGAGTTCATTCTGGTGGGTTTCACCACAGACCCAACGATGCAGCTGGTCCTGTTTGGGGTATTCCTTGGTGTGTACTCTCTGACTGTGGTAGGAAATACCACCCTCATAGTGTTGATCTGTAATGACTCCCGGCTGCACACACCCATGTATTTTTTCATTGGGAATCTGTCTTTTTTGGATCTCTGGTATTCCTCTGTCTACACCCCAAAGATCCTCATGACCTGTATCTCTGAAGACAAAAGCATCTCCTTTGCTGGCTGTGTATCTCAGTTCTTCTTCTCTGCTGGGTTGGCATACAGCGAGTGTTACCTGTTGGCTGCCATGGCTTATGACCGCTACGCGGCCATTTCCAACCCTCTGCTTTATGCTCAGTCCGTGTCAAGGACATTGTGCATCTGTTTGGTTACATATTCCTACACTGGAGGTTTTGTCAATGCAATAATACTCACCAGCAACACATTCACATTGGATTTTTGTGGTGACAATGTCATTGATGACTTTTTCTGTGATGTCCCACCTCTGGTGAAGTTGGCGTGTGATGTTAAAGAGAGCTACCAGGCTGTGCTCTACTTCCTCCTGGCCTCCAATGTCATCACCCCCACGACGCTCATCCTTGCCTCCTACCTGTTCATCATCGCTGCCATCTTAAGAATTCGCTCCGCCCAGGGCCGCCGCAAGGCCTTCTCCACCTGCTCCTCCCACCTGCTCTCTGTCACCTTGTACTATGGCTCCATTCTCTACATCTATTCTCGCCCAAGTTCCAGCTATTCCCTTGAGAGGGACAAATTGGTGTCCACATTTTATACTGTGCTCTTCCCTATGTTGAACCCCATGATCTATAGTCTGAGGAATAAGGATGTGAAAGAGGCACTGAAAAAACTCTTTCGGTTAACACATGTGGAAGTCTGAATTGACATATATTTCTCAATCAGTGCTCAGAGAGAATGCATTGCTTCAGGGGAAGCTTGAGAAACTGGCTTTAAAAAACAAAAACCAAGCCAAACTAAACCAAATCAAACAAGGGGCACCTGGGTGGCTCAGTCGATTAAGTGTCCCACTTTGGCTGAAGTTATGATCTCCCCATTCGTGGGTTCCAGCCCCACAAGCCTGGAGCCTACTTGGGATTCTGTGTCCCCCTCTCTCTCTGTTCGTTCCTCGCTTGTGCTCTGTCTCTCTCTTTCTCTCAAAAATAAACATTAAAAAAAATTTAAAAACAAAACAAAACAAAACAAAAACCACCTTTTTTTTTCTACTCAAAGAAATCCAGTGAAAAAGTTTTATTTATATTAGTTTGATTTACTCTAGTGATCAGACTATATATTATAAAATATTGGCTCAATCTAATATTAACATAGTGTTTTAAAAAGCAGCATTGGGTTTTAATGCAAAATAGAAATGCATATGTTGCTTATAAGCTTCATAAAGATGAAGCTTTACTTTGCTATCTCTCCTAAGATTACCTATTTTTTTCCCCCGCACACTGTGCTTTATGGGAATGTGAAGAAATTCTGGAGACTTATGCTATCCAGAGTTTCTGTAATAGAAGAATTAAAAAAATATTAAGAATACTGTGATGAAAAGAGAAGGCAGTGAGGCATTATTTGATGAATGCAGAGGAAAAGAAAGATCAAAAGTGTCAGAGACAATACAAATGCTGAAGTGAATACACATATTTGTCCTAAAATTTTAATTTAAATGCATTTTATAAATGTGCCCATTACAATGTAAATGGGATCAATTCCCTCATTTCTCTTTCTGCTGCTTCATTATTGGTGTGTGGAAATGCAAC
The DNA here is from genome assembly GCF_018350155.1 of Leopardus geoffroyi. Taxonomy (NCBI): domain Eukaryota; kingdom Metazoa; phylum Chordata; class Mammalia; order Carnivora; family Felidae; genus Leopardus; species Leopardus geoffroyi. Next base: position 101,907,051 of record NC_059329.1, read on the forward strand.
TGATTTCTGTACTTTGATTTTATATCCCGTGACTTTGTTGAATTCATGTATGAGTTCTAATTGTTTTTTAGTGGAATCTTTTGGGTTTTCCACATGGAGTATCATGTCATCTGAGAAGAGTGAAAGTTTGACTTCTTCCTTGCCAATTTGTATGCCTTTTACTTCTTTTTGTAGTCTGATTTCTGAGGCTAGGACTGCCCGTACTATGATTAACAACAGTGGTGAGAGCGGACATCCCTGTCATGTTCCTGACCTTAGGGGAAAGCTCTCAGTTCTTTCCCCATTCAGGGCGATATTAGCTGTGGGTCTTTCATATATGGCCTTATGATGTTGAGATATGTTCCTTCTATACCTACTTTCATGAGAGTTTTTATAAAGAAAGGATGCTGTATTTTGTCAAATGCTTTTTCTGCATCTGTTGAGATATGGTTCTTATCCTTTCTTTTATTAATGTGGTGTATCACATTGATTGATTTGTGAATATTGAACCAGCCCTGCAGCCAGGGAAGGGGCAGATCCCTTCCAGATTCAATCCCACTTGATCATGGTGAATAGTTATTTTATTCAACGTTTATTTATTTTTGGGACAGAGAGAGACAGAGCATGAACGGGGGAGGGGCAGAGAGAGAGGCAGACACAGAATCGGAAACAGGCTCCAGGCTCCGAGCCATCAGCTCAGAGCCCGACGCGGGGCTCGAACTCACAGACCGCGAGATCGTGACCTGGCTGAAGTCAGACGCTTAACCGACTGCGCCACCCAGGCGCCCCGGTGAATAGTTATTTTAATGTAGCATTGAATCTGATTTGCTAGTATCTTTTTGGGAATGTTGGCATCCATGTTCATCAGGGATATTGACCTATAATTCTCCTTTTTAACGGGTCTTTGTTTGGTTTTGGAATCAAGGTAATTAATGCTGGATTCATAGAATGAGTTGGAAGTTTTCATTTCTATTTTTTGGAATATTTTGAGAAAAATAGGTATTAACCCTTCTTTAAATGTCTGGTAGAATTCCCCTGGGAAGCCACCTGGTCCAGGACTCTTTGTTAGATTTTTGATAACTGATTCAATTTCTTTACTAGTTATAGGTCTGTAGGTCTGTCCAAATTTTCTATTTCTTTCTGTTTTTGGTAGTGCATGAGTTTCTAGGAATTTGTCCATTTCTTTCAGATTGTCCAGTTTGTCGGCATATATTTTTTCATAATATTCTCTTATAATTGTATTTCTGTGGTGTTGGTTGTGATTCCTCTTCTTTAACTCATGATTTTATCTATTTGGGTCTTTCTCTTTTCTTTTTGACAAGTCTGGCTAAGAGTTTATCAATTTTGTTTATTCTATCAAAGAACCAGCATTTAGTTTCATTGATCTGTTCTGGTTTTTTTGTTTGTTTGGTTGGTTGGTTAGTTGTTTCTACATCATTTATTTCAGCTCTAATCTTTATTATTTCACTTCTGATGACATTAGGCTTTATTTGCTTCTCCTTTTCTAGCTCCTTTAGGTGTAAGGTTATGTTGTTTATTTGGGACTTTTCTTGCTTCTTGAGATAGGCCTGAACTGCAATTTACTTTACTCTTAGGGCTTCCTTTGCTGCATCCCAAAGTATTTGGACTATCTTGGACTTTCATTGGCTTCTAAGTATTTTTTTTAATTTATTCTTTAATGTCTTAGTTAACCAATTCCTTTTTTAATAGGATGTTCTTTAACCTCCATGTATTTGAGGGTTTTCCAACTTCTTTCTTGTAATTGATTTCAGGTTTCATAGCATTGTGGTCTGAAAATATGCATTGTATGATCTCAGTATTTTTGTACCTGTTGAGGGCTTATTTGTGACCCAGTATGTGATCTATTGTGGATAATGTTTCAGGTGCACTCAAGAAGAATGAGTACTCAGGATGAAATGTTCTGAATATCTGTTAAGTCCACCTGGTCCAGTGTGTCATTCAAAACCATTGTACCTTGTGATTTTCTGCTTAGAGGATATGTCCATTGTTGTAAGTGAGGTAAAAGGCTCCTACTGCTATTGTATTATTATCAACCAGTTTTTTGTGTTTGTTATTCATTGATTTATATATATGTATTCTTTCAAGTTAGGGTATAAATATTTGCAATTGTTAGATCTTCTAGATGGATAGAGACCTTAACTATGATATAATAGCCTCCTTTATCTCTTGTTACCATCTTTGTTTTAAAATCTAGTTTGTCTGATATAAGTATCGCTACTACATCTTTCTTTTGACATCCATTAACAAGCATGATAGATGGTCATCCATCCCCTTAATTTCAATCTGCAGGTGTCTTTAAGTCTAAAATTAGTCTCTTGTAAGCAGCTTATTGCTGGATATTGTTTGTTTTGTTTTGTTTTTTTGTTTTTTAATCCATTCTGATACCCTTTGTCTTTTGGAGCATTTAGTACATTTACATTGGAACCAAAAAAAAAAACACATAACATACCTAGCAATAACCCTAATGAAAGAGGTAAAAGATCTGTATGCTGAAAACCATAGAAATTTATGAAAGAAATTGAAGAAGTTACAAAGAAATGGAAAAACATTCCATGCTCCTGGATTGGAAGGGTAAATATTGTTAAAATGTCTACACTACCGGAACCAATCTACAAATCCAATGCAATCCCATCAAAGTAACACCAGAATTCTTCACAGAGCTAGAACAAACAATTCTGAAATTTGTATGATACCAGAAAAGACCCCAAACAGCCAAAGTAATGTTGAAAAAGAAAATCAAAGATGGAGGCATCCCAAATCTGGATTTCAAGTTATATTACAAAAGTGTAGTCACAAAGACAGTATGGCACTGGCACAAAAACAGACACATAGATCAATGGAACAGAAGAAAGAACCCAGAAATGGACACACATATATGTGGCCAACTAGTCTTCAAGAAGCAGGAAAGAATATTCAATGGAAAAAGACAGTCTCTTCAGCAAATAGTGAGGTAAAACTGGACAGCGACATGCAGAAGAATGAAACTGGACCACTTTCTTACACCATACACAGAAATAAATTAAATATGGATGAAAGACCTAAATATGAGACCAGAAACCAATCAAAATCCTAGAGGAGAAAACAGGAAGCACCTCTTTGAACTCAGCCACAGCAACTTCTTACAAGTTTTGTCTCTGGAGGTAAGTGAAACAAAAGCAAAAATGAACTATTGGGATCTCATCAGGATAAAAAGCTTCTGTACGTCAAAGGAAACAATCAACAAAACTAAAGGGCAATAATGGAATGGGAGAAGATATTTGCACATGACACATCAGATAAGGGGTTAGTCTATAACCCAAAGTTATAATCTATAGTCCAAAGTCTATAAAGAACTTATCAAACTCAACACCCAAAAAACAAATAATCCAGTGAAGAAATGGGAAGAAGATATGAAGAGACACTTTTCCAAAGAAGACATCCAGATGGTTAACAGACACATGAAAAGATGCTCGATATCACTTATCATCAGAGAAACACAAATCAAAACCACAATGAGATACCACCTCTCACCTGTCAGAATGGCTAAAATGAACAACTCAGGAAACAACAGATGTTAGTGAGGATGTGGAGAAAGGGGAATATTTTTGCTGTTGATGGGAATGCAAACAGCCACTCTTGAAAATAGTATGGAGGTTCTTCAATAATTAAAAATATAACTACCCTATGACCCAGCAATTACACTATTAAGTATTTATCCAAAGAATACAAAAATGCTGATTTGAAGGGGCACATGCACCCCAATGTTTATAGCAGTACTGTCAACAATAGCCAAAATATGGAAAGAGCCCAAATGTCTACCAACTGATGAATGGATAAAGAAGATGTGGTGTATATATGCCATGGAATATTACTCAGCGATCAAAAAGAATGAATTGTTGCTATTTGCAACAACTTGGATGGAGCTAGAATGTATTATGCTAAATGAAATAAGTCAGTAGACAAACATCATATGACTTCACTCATATGTAGAATTTATAAACCAAATAGAGGAAGCTACGGGAAGAGAAGGAAAAAATAAGATAAAAATAGAGAGGGAGGCAAACCATAAGAAATTCTTAAATACATAGAATAAACTCAGTGTTGCTGGAGGGGAGATCAGTGACAGAATGGGCTAAATGGATGATGGGCACTAATGAGGACGCTTGTTGGGATGAGCACTGGGTGTTATACGTAAATGATGAATCACTGGGTTGTACTCCTGAAACCAAGACTACACTGTATGTGAACTAACTTGAATTTAAATAAATGCACTTAAAAATAAATAAATAAATAAATAAATAAGCTCCCTACAACAGTAGCTATAGTCTTTCAATAATAAAGTACTAACTTGTGAGTCACAGGCTATTCATTTGTCAAATGTAGTTAATAATCCTTAATTTTCACTGTGGTTGTAAAGAGTATTTAAAAAAATCAGCTAATTCTGCCATGTTCTGAGTATTCAGCTGTAAGTTTCGTCGTGCTTAAAACCTTCTGAGGGTGGGGGAGAAAAATTGTGTCTAGAAGACAGTGGGGCTTTTGTGGGTTTATTTATTTGTTTGGTTTGTTCCACTTGGTGTTCATCTTTTCCGTCATGGGGAGTGTGCAGTGGTAGAAATGAAGGAGTGGAAAGCAGAGTACTCATCCTATTCTCCATGGAGAGACCACTCTTTTGGGGCGATACACCACAATTCCAGAGACACATATCTCTCCAAACATGTAGAAAAAATATTTTGGCTGTTTGTTTGTTTTCTTGTCCTAAGCAACTTTTAAACATACTGCCCAATATTAAATTGATGTAGAAGACACAAGGTTTAGAAGGATATTTTCTGTCTACTCACTTAGAGCTTTATGAAGAAATAGTGAGAGAATGCCTTACTAAAAATAAATATTTGTAAAATCTTCAGTAAATTTCCAGAGGTTTAACCATTCTAGATCTTTTCCCCACAGAATACAATTTGCTTGCACATCTGACTTTGGGTCAGGTCATGATCTCACAGTTCATGCGTTCGAGCTCCGCGTCAGACTCTGTGCTGACAGCTCAGAGCAGGGAGCCTGCTTCAGATTCTGTGTCTCTCACTCTCTTCACCTACCCTGCTCATGTTCTATCTCATTCTCAATCTCTCTCTCTCTCTCTCTCTCAACAATAAATAAGCATTAAAAAAATTAAAAAAGAAAAGCGATTTGCTTGCCAAAGTTCAAAGTCAAATTGCATGCACAAAAACTATTCAATTTCTCTAGTCTTTCCAAGGTTCCCCCAAAGATAATCAAGAGAAGTTTTATGTAAATCTAGAATTAAGAAGAAGCAAAAACACAATATTGTGAAACATCAATCAACCCAATCTTAATAGATGTGAAATAGTTTAATCACACAAAATAATAGCAAACACTTAAAGAGTAGTTTCCTCAGTGTGACATTGCTTTAAGTATAATTTGTTGTATTTACATAAAATTGCAATGATTAGAAACATATATATAAATATAAGTCAGTGAGTTGGAAAATTATGCAACAAGAACAATCTGCAAAAAGATAACCTTCATCTCTGTGGCCTTATGGTTTGTGCTGCCTTCCAGAAGGCCTCTTTGACATCTTTGTTTCTCAGGCTGTAGATGAGAGGGTTGAGCAATGGGTTGACCACAGTGTAGAACAGAGCAGCTACTTTGTCTCTTTCCAGGGAGTAGGTAGAACTTGGCCTTGAATACATGAAGAGCAAGGATCCGTAGAAGAACATGACTGAGATGAGATGTGAGGCACAGGTGGAGAAGGCCTTGCGCCTTCCTGAGGCTGAGTGGATCCTCAGGATCGCCAGGAGGATGTTGAAATAGGAAACCAAGATGGCAAGGATGCTGGAGAGGACTGTGAAGCCCACCACACCCAAGAGGACTTTTTCATAGACGTGGGTATCTGTACAAGACATTTTTACCAATGGTGGTGCATCACAGAAGAAGTGGTCTATGATGTTTTTACCACAGAAGCTCAGGCGGAAAGTGTTGGCGGTATGGGCTATGGCGTTTAAAAGTCCTCCTAAGTAGGAGCCAGCAACGAGTCCAGTACAGAGAGAATTGGACATAGTACTTGAATATAGTAGTGGGTTGCAGATTGCAGCATGCCGGTCATAGGCCATGGCTGCTAGGAGATAACACTCAGTGTAAGCTACAACACAGGAAAAAAACAACTGGGCACCACATCCAGCCAAGGAAATGCGTTTATCTTCTGAGACACAATTAGCCAAGATTTTGGGAGTGTACACAGAAGTGTACCAAAAATCCAAGAAGGACAGATTGCCGATGAAAAAGTACATGGGTGTGTGCAGGCGGGAATCAACCCGGATTAGGATGACCAGGGTCATATTCCCCGACAAAGTCATCAAATAGAGTATCAGAAAAATTCCAAATAGAATCAGCTGCCACCGTGGGTCTGCTGAGAAACCCACCAAGACGAATTCAGTCAGAAGGGTGCGATTTCTTACTTCCATGTCCACAGAGGAGAAAGCCTGGTAAAGATTTTGAGGAGGAAAAAAATCACTTTGTGATTTTTCTATTGAAATAAATAAACAAAGGTATAAGTTAAGTCAGTTATTACTAGGACATCTATGGACTTTTATTTGTGATCGCCTAGAATGACAGAACTTCAGTCTGTCGCTTGGGAAGACCACGGGAATTGGTGTTAGAATCTGATTGTGAAATTAGTAAGGCTTTCACTTAGTAATTGTTGAATGCAGGGCAAGTCCCTTAGTCTTACCAAACAGACAAGAAAAATAAAGTCCCCAACAGGTTATTGGATTGATTGAAGGAAATGTGCATGAAAATACCCAACCCAATGTTAAGTACATAGTGTGTGCTCAAAAAATTTCAGTATCCTTCAAATATTATTGAGAATTTACATGTCAGGCATTGTGCTGATGGTTATACAAATACCAACATACTGTATATATACATATATGTATATGTATGTGTATATATACACACACACGTGTGTGTACATATATGTATATATGTATATGTACGTATATATGCATATATATATGCATACATACATATTACTCGGTGTCAGTTAATATTTTAAATCCTAATCTCAATCCACATAATCCTTTCCACAACTTTCGAAAGTAGGTACTACTGTGATTCTCATGGAGTTTAAGAAATAATTCCAAAGTTATAGAACTGGTCAATAGTGGAGCTGGTATTTGAACCCAGAATTTTCTTTATCAAGAGTATGTGCCCTCAGCTGTTAAGCCATTTATGTCTGTTGTAAGTAATTTTTTTGTTTTTGCTTTCCTAGCCAAGGCAACATTATAATCCTCTGGCAAACTGAATTTCTTGATTTAATAAAAATATCTTTAAGAATCCTTTTTTTCAGAATGTTTTCCCCCACTTTGTTTTATTGATGTGAGATTTATATAAATACCTAAGGTATTTTTGGATATAGTGAATGCTGAACATTAGGAAAAAAACAATTTTTGGTGTGAAGGATTTATTGAGAAGCCATGAATTCTTCCAAGTTATTTTGAAGCTCTGAGGGAGAAGTTAAAAAGGAGTAGTCTGGGGCCCCTGGGTGGCTCAGGTGGTTGAGCTTCCAACTTCAGCTCAGATCATGATCTCACAGTTTGTGGGTTCAAGCCCCATGTTGGGCTCTGCACTGACAGCTCAGAGCCTCAAGCCTGCTTCGGATGCTGTGTGTTCCTCTCTCTCTCTCTATCCCTCCCCAGCTGATGCTCTGACTCTCTCTCTCTCAAAAACAAATAAAAAGTTTTTAAAGAAGGAGGACTCTAATTTAAAACATGCTATAGACAACAAACTGAGGGTTGCTAGAGGTAGGTTGGGGGGGGGGATGGACTAGATGGGTGATGGGCATTAAGGAGGGCACTTGTTGTGATGAGCACTGGGTGTTGTATGTAAGTGATGACTCACTATATTCTGCACCTGAAACAAATACTACACTATATGTTAGCTAAGGTGAATTTAAATAAAAACTTTGCAGAAAAAAAATACCATACAGAATTGGGGCTAATGCCCCAGTAGCCAGCTGATCGTCACTTAGATAACAAGGTAGTGGGAAAAAGCTAAAACTGAAAAACGATTGTGATTTACCTCCATGTTCAGAACGTTTTCCTTTGAGCTAAGCCCGAAGCGGTTTATAACTCTATAAACTGCAAATGCAAACTTTCTACCCCAAGATCTACTGTTCCTGCTTGTTAGAAAGGGAGGTATCTCACTCTTTAAATATTAGGCGTTCTGATCTTTCAAACGTAGCTGACAATGTTCAGAGATGACATGACTTAATCAGTGACACTGTGGTAGATAAAGCTTGGAATCCTGAAGATCATTCATTTCTCCATCTATTACTATATAATGGATCTTATCTCATTAGCACAGAGAAAATATTTTAGTCCTATATTGCCTCCATCAGTGAGCTTAACTTACTCTTACAACCCTCTCTCATCACTTGTCTTCATTTATTTAGGACGTCAACCAAACTAAATTACTCACATAATTGACTTATCTTTAATAATCTCACATCTCACATCCCAGAAGCTTCACATTTATAGTGCTATGTTGGTGTTCATTGGTACGCTAATCTTTTTTCTGAATTGGCTCAAGCTTAAGTAATAGCTTTCTTGGCAGTGACCTATGGCTACTACATTGAAATATAAAAACCTGTGGCTGATGTCCACGGTCTCAATAGTTACTCTGAACTTCGTCTGCTATGTTATCATGTGTCTATACAGTGAAAAATATCTGTGCCTTATTAAGCTCATTTTTAATACAATATAATTTGGGATACAAATGAAAATATCCAACAGCGCCTGTTACTACTCTTCTACTGAAAAAAATAATAATTTTTTTGGTCTACTGACCAAAGTCTTCACAGAAGCAGAGATATTGAAATTGAGACCTAGTACAAACTACTCAGGACAAATTTACCCTCAACTGAACTTTTCTGACTCGGAGTACTGTATCACTTAGCAAGAAGATAATTAAAGAAAGACTCATAACCATCACACTCATAACCATCAAGATTCGCCAAAATCTATCTTGAATTTGAAATAAATTGCAATGAAAGTATGAATGTGAAATAAAAGACACAGAAGAAGTCCGAGCCAATCATGCCAAAGCAGCCTATACAGAATGATTTCTCAAGACGTGTATTCTCCTGTTCCCTCCTCCCTTCACTGGAACACTAAAAATTTGGGGGAAGAATGTGTCCCTCTAGCACCTGAAAATGAGGAACAAGAAGTGAAAACATTACACACTATTAGCTTGCACAGCACAGAGTGCCATGACCACTAAAGTCCAAAAGCATGTCAACTCTCTTCTCCTCTGCTCACCTCACTGTGTAAGTGAATATGCAATGACTCGGCATAATTACCAGACTGACCTTCAAATTCTAGATGAAGGTTAGGCATGCCATTAGTGGAATCTGAATTGTATTTAGGGGTGTGTGTGTGTGTGTGTGTGTGTGTGTGTGGTATTTGGCATAACCATAATCCTTTAAGAGCCATACCAAACTCTGTATCCCCCTTCTAATCGAGCTGAGGCCAATGAGAGGCCAAACCACTTAACTGCCCCTGGTTCCAGTTGCTTACCCTTGGTCAGGAAGGACAGATGCTGGAAGTTACAGGCTTTTCTCTGTCCTCTGATATTTTGGCACGCTTTGTTGGAGCCGATATATGTATTTTCTCAACAGCCCTTTGAGACCTCTGCCACAGAACAGCCTAGCAATATCTATCTCAGTCTCTAAAGAATCAATTAGAGTTTGCTTAGAATATGAGGATGATATAGTAATTAGGATACGACGAAAAATATTGTATTAAAATTTCACTCTTTTACCATGAAGTCACAATATAATCATAAACATGTCTGATAATAGAAACTCCCCAAAATGCTCTAATTAAAAATGTTTAGAGTGTGTCATTTGCACACACATACACACACACACACACACACACACACACACACATATATATTTACTGCCAGAAGATCTACTATGCTTCCTTGTCTACACTAGGCATCCAGGCTACATTTCCCTGTCTCATTCACCAGGAACCCCCTGTTAAGCCCTGATATTATGGGTCAAATGGCAACCCTCTCAAGTTCACATGTTGACTAATAGTAACTCAGAATGTGTATTTGGAGACAGAGCCTCTATAGAAGTGATTAAGTTAAAATGAGATGTTTAGGGTGACTCTTACTCCAAACTGATCCATGTTTTCACAAAAAGAAAACACGGACTGGGGCGCCTGGGTGGCGCAGTCGGTTAGGCGTCCGACTTCAGCCAGGTCACGATCTCGCGGTCCGGGAGTTCGAGCCCCGCGTCGGGCTCTGGGCTGATGGCTCAGAGCCTGGAGCCTGTTTCCGATTCTGTGTCTCCCTCTCTCTCTGCCCCTCCCCCGTTCATGCTCTGTCTCTCTCTGTCCCAAAAATAAATAAACGTTGAAAAAAAAAAAAAAGAAAGAAAACACGAACATTTGGACATGCAAAGAGGGCTTCTTGTACACAGAAAAGACCGTGTGAGGAGAAAGCAAGAGGGTGGCCACCTGCAAGCAAAGGAAAGGGGGCTCAGAACAAATCAACCTCAATGGCACCTTGATCTTGGCCTTTTAGCATCCAGAACTGTGAGAAAATACATTTCTGTTGTTTTAGCCACCCATTCTGGCAACACTAGCAAATGAATATACTTGGTTACCAACAGTAGGGCTTTTTTCTGTGGTACAAATTCACATTTTATATGTAAAGTTAAAATTAGGCTTAAAATTAGGAATGTGAGAAGTCATGTTTACGTGTTCTCTAATTTCTCACTAATTCATTCATCACATTGAATCAGCAAATAAACAGAAACAATTGCAGAACCTTAATGGCTGTCGATTATTGTTTTCCCTAGTAGATTTTCACTATAAATCTTCTCGCGGATATAAACCTCTTTGAAATCTCTCTATCTCTTTATTTATCTATTTCCGTCTATATCTCCACTTTTGTCTCTGTACAACTGCTATTCTTTTGCCCTCAGTTCTTCTAATTGTTGAGGAAAATACTCTTTCACTGGAAGCTCACTGTGACTCTAAGATATTTGTCCTTTCCTGTGTATATCACCAAGAACATCTTTGTATCATGGCAAGAGGAAGGAAGGAAGGAAGGAAGGAAGGAAGGAAGGAAGGAAGGAAAGAAGGAAGGAAAGAAGGAAGGAAGGAAAGAAGGAAGGAAGGAAAGAAGGAAGGAAGGAAGGAAGGAAGGAAGGAAGGAAGGAAGGAAATGAGAAAAGAAAAGTTAAACTTATTTCTAAAGCTATTTTACAATATAATTTTTATTTACAACTTCCCAACTCTGTTCTCCCAACAAATGGGGCAAGAACCTTTGGAGTCAGAAGTTCTGGGTTTGCATTCCTGTTTCCTCCCCTATGAACTACATGATTTGAAGTAAGTCATTCAACCCATCTAATCATCACGCTGATTCTAGAACCAATTTTATTATTCCCACTTAGAGATTAAAATATACTTACAGGTAACATATGAACTGCCAAGTGAAAATTTAAAAAACAAAATGAAACAAAACTGTTCTCCTTCAATCTTCTCAGAATCCCAGGAATTTTGGACTCTGTCCCCAGCTGGCAGGCATAGCAGTTTTTCCAAATGCCCCAGCCTCATCTATTTTAAGCACGTATCCACATACATTAGCACCAACATAAAAAGACAATTGCAGTCTAGTGTTTCTGCATTATCCAATAATTTTATTTTTGCCTTCTTTTCATCATTCCTGAGAGTCTAAGCTAGTAACAGTACCAGGGGGATAACCTAGAAAAAAGATATAGCCGTGTTTCCCCAAGATTTTCACTTAAGAAAATGTTGCCCTATCTAACATTTTCTTCAGGGCATCTTTAACATCTCTATTTCTTAAGCTATAAATCAAGGGATTCAACATTGGTATGACCACAGTATAGAAGACTGAAACCACTTTATCCCTTTCTAGGGCATAGCTGGTACTTGGTCGGGAGTAAACGAAGAGAATAGAGCCATAGTACAAAGTGACAGCCGTCAGGTGAGAGCCACAAGTGGAGACGGCCTTGAGGCGGCCTTGGGTGGAGCACATCTTTGAGATGGCAGCAGCAATGAAGAGGTAAGAGGCGAGGATGAGCACAGTGGGAGTAATGACATTGGAGGCCAGTATGAAATAGAGCACAGCCTGGTAGCTCTCCTTCACGTCACAGGCCAGCTTTACAAGGGGAGGTAGATCACAAAAGTAATCGTCAATGACATTGTTCCCACAGAAGCTCAGGGTAAATGTCTCACTGGTAATGAGGGTTGAGTTAAGAAAGCCACCAAAGTATGAAACTGCAACAAGACCAGTACATAACCTTGAAGACATCGCCTGGAAATAAAGCAGAGGATTGGAGATGGCCGTGTAGCGGTCATAAGCCATGGCGGCCAACAGGTAACACTCACTGTATGCCAGCCCAGCCGAGAAGAAGAACTGAACAAGGCAGCCAGCAAAGGAGATGCTTTTGTCTTCCGCAGCGCAGGTCATGAGGATTTGGGGGGCATAGACAGAAGAGTACCAGAGATCCAGGAAGGAAAGATTTCCAATGAAGAAATACATGGGTGTGTGGAGTTGAGAATCAGCACTGATCAGAGAAATCAGGGTGATGTTCCCGGACAGACTGACGACATAGATGGTGAGGAAAATGACAAAGAGTACTCTCTGTAACCACAAGTCTGCTGTGAACCCTAGAAGTATAAACTCTTTCACTCTGGTGAAATTTTTCTCATCCATCGATGTGGGGTGTCTATGTTCCTTTTCTGTGGAAAGATGAATAACTATGTCAGCATTTCAGTATATCAACTTCTATCATTTGCCATTTGAGATCACTGAAAAACCCAACTGATGCATATACGTTGTTCACTGTGAGATATGTTCATGCTACAGTGGATATCACTCTTTTTAGGTAACAGAGAAATCAGTGTTATGCTGACTCGGGAGTTCGGTTACTATGCTCATCACGTAGTGCATGTCACCGTATTTTTTTCTTTGAGTAAAGTTGACACACAATGTTACCTTAATTTCAGGTGTGCAACATAGTGATTCAACAAATTGATAGCTTATGCTAGGCTTGCCAAAAATGTAGCTACCATCTGTCACTATAGAATGCTATTAAAATACCATTTACTATATTCACCGTGCTGTGCCTTTTATTCCCTCTCACCATGGATTTTTCAATGACTTTCTCCTCCAACTCCAATTGAGCTGTTTCTTTTTTCTCTTTGCATTTGAGGTGATTGAGCACCCCATGAAAGATATGAAAAAGGCAGCTTGAAGGAGGGATCTGGTTTCTCTTCTGGTCATTGTCTCCTTTTGTCTTTACTAGAGAATTACATGAAGAAGCATACTTTCATTAGTCTAAGCATATTTTGGAATATCTTTGGAAATGTATTTACTATAATTTCCTTGAAAGCAATAAATAGAAATCTCTTATGCTTGAGGGAAAAAATTAAAAAACTTAATTTTACTCAGATGCTAGGTGACGGACTTACAACTGAGCTAGAAAAATAAAGAATTGTTCTCTTGGAATTGTATCCATTTGATGGTAAGAATCTATACTTTTTAACTTTAAAATACATAAATAAACACATGCATACATACATATGCTATAATTATTGTCAAAGTAGGAATTCTTCGTAATAAGCAAAAGAAGATTGGAATAAGTGACACTTTAATTGCCTTAGAATTCAAGGCTGTCATTTTCACAAAGTATGTTCCTGAAAGCGGCTTAAGACCAAGAACCAAGAGACCTGAGTTCTGATCTTGCTGCTGACAATGTTAAATAAACTGATAAGCTGCAAAACTCTATTGTCTCGCCTACCCTCCTTAGTTCAGGGGGCCATTAAGAGATCACAGATGTGCTTAAGCACTTTAAAAGCTGGACGTTAAAATCATGTGTTGCGTTCTCTATGATTTCACAATTTCTTCACCTCAGTAATCTGTCCTTCAGAAAAATTTGCTTCACCTCCCAAGGACTTCTAATTGCACCTATGCTATGATTCCTTAGAGTTTCATTTGTTCTCATGAAGAAACCTCCCCTTCTTCAATATGTGGCTTTTGTACAAGCTGGTAAATTGCTGGGCTCGACTGCAGAATTTTATTGGGAATGAAAATTGCAAGAGGCTTTTCTTTCCCAACTCTCCTGTTTGCCTCCCCAGTTATCAAAATGTAAAATAAACATATATATGAATATAAACATATGTGAATATGTATGTCCCCACTTTTACAAATTGAGAAAAAAAAGGGTCGAAGGCGTTTAGGGTGATATATAAGACACAGGTAAATGAGATAATAAAATAAGAAAAGGCAAAGGAAAAACAAGACCAGGACATAACATAGAGGCAAGGATGGAACCTATTGCACAAAGTCCTACCCACTGTTCTGTAGGGACAACAAACTTGACTCGAAACTCTTTAGCAGCCCATCTATAAAATTAGTAGCATGCAAAAGACAGGTAAATCAACCAAGAGTTTGGGCAAAACATCACCATTCTTGTTACCAACTTTGAAATGATTTCTTCCAAGAATCCTTGTGAAGAGAGTGAGTGAAATAGAATGCATAATATATTGAATAGTGTTATTATATAGGGAGACACACAATAAAGAGCTCTTCTGACCTTTACCTGTGTTCATTTGTAGACTTGAAGCTGGTTATATGCCTTGTTAGAGCCAAGGGATGGGCAGAAACAAAACATCTCCCCCTCCCCAGCTCTCAAACACCTCCCTGTAATAGGGAGATCTTTCTAAGAGGTAGATGTGTCTGAGAGTGGTCATCCACAAGGAACTGATCTCTTAATTCTCAGTCCCCTCCAGGCCAAATGTACCTTCCATCATATCTATATCTATATTTCTGTATAAAGATCTTAGATATTAAAGCAAGTGAAAAAACATATAAATAGATACAGATAAAGGTACAGATAGATACATAGAGAAATAGATACGATAGATTACATACAAATAGGTAGAGATAGAGTAGATAGATAGAAATAGAGATAGAATGATAGATAGATAGATGATAGGTAGACAATAGGTAGAGAGATGATAGATAAACTTGTACTTCTCTTAAGGAACTCCTGTCCCATGCACTGCCTAATGTAGGAAAGGAAACATTTCCAGGTCATGAAAACATTGGCTGAAGTTAATTCCTGTACTTTGACCCACTTTAAGGGCTAATAAGTTTCCTGCAAGATATAAGGAGGCAGGCTACACACAACTACATCTAGCTACAGAGGGTTCCTGAGAATAAAAACATCCATCACGTACACATCTAATTGCCTGTTCCACTGAAAAAGACAGGAACTAAAGATAAGACATTTGGAAACGTTTCAGCTTTTCTCATCAAATATATTTAATAAGGAAGAAAACCTTGTTGTATTTCACAAAGTCAAATTATGCTTTGGTTTGATTATATCAAGAAAGGGGGGTAGGGTGGGGAGGGTTGGTCCATATAGTGATTTCCTGACCGTTTTCCTCTAGTTAAACACAATACTTACTTCCTGAAAATAAATAATGATTTTGTTTGAAGTTCAACTCAAGTCAGAATTTCTCACATTATCTTAGGGAAAAAAGAAAGTGCCTTCTATTCATTCCACAGGAATCCTATTTTCAATGGTAACAATGGGAGGACAAAATATAAGCCTGATCTTCCCTTGGGGCTATGCCACGAAAAGCCAATCTTCATACGCTTTTCTAGTTCCAAGTGAACAATTACAGTGCTCAGTTTTATTTCTGGAATAAAGAAGGGAGAGATCATTTATCACAAATATATTTGGCCCAATTGACCTGGAAAGTCCATTTCTTTTGTGAGTTTCATTGATGTATTTGAGATCAAACAGAATTTGGCAGAGAGGAATAACCAATAGAATTGTCTGCACATAATAGAAGCTCAAGAATTACTTGTAGTCCGTAATGATGTTAACGGTGATAATGACAATAAGGAAAAGGCCTTTGAATTTTAGCTCTGAACCACATTGAGTACCACTTAATAAAATGTGCCAGTTTGCAAACAATGAAATTGAGAGCATTTGAGAAATTGAAATTGAGAGACAGAAGCAAAGCCTCATGGTTACAGCAAATTTTATCTCTACACCAGACCATATTTATTTTCATCCATTTGAAATATATCCATTGAGCAACTCTTGGGTATCCAACACTGAATTAGATGTTGAAAGAGATACAACTATGAGGCAAGGTAAGGACTTACGTGAACTTATAAGGGTTAAAAACCAGGACAGAGATTGCCTAAGTGTGAACCCCATGTCTACAGCTCACTAATTGTATGACCAGGAGCAGGGCACTTAAACTCACCAAACCTCAGTTTTCTTATCGATAAAATGGAAATAATTTGTCTTCCCCATATAACTGTTGTGAGGATGAAGTGAGATAACATATATAAAGGTTTTAATAAATATCAATCGAAATTTTTAAAAAAACAAGCAAAAATTAAAATAGAGAGACATACAGTACCTGTTCTTGTGGAAATTACTGCAGTTTGGGGGAGGGATGTCAAATAAATCTATGACGTTACACACTATGACTAGTGTTGTGGAGGCATAATAATAAAATGTCCCCAAATTAGCACAGATTGGAGAGGGCACTAATGTAAAGGGAGAGACAGAAAACATCAAAGAGCCCCTAGCATTGCTAGAAACCATACAGAGATTGCAAAAAGACACAGCTTCTTGGCCCAACTGTGTCAAGAATGAGGGGCCAGAGACCATTTTTTGGAAGGATAGAAAGAAGGAATAGGATCATTCTCACTGAATGAGTTCTTCAACTTTAGTAAGAGACTCTTGTATGATGGGGGAGATACCCCCCGCCCCCGCAAAAATGTGACTGGCCAGATTAGAGCAGGGTCATTAGCACTTGTATAAGTAGAAACTAAATCAGAAAAAAAAATGTTACTGTTGTTGCTTGTGACCCTATTGTAAATCACCTGTCCATTTCAAGAACCTCAGACCAATAGGGCAACTTGATAATGTGTCAAGGTCCGATGCAAGACACAAAGGGTCATAAGTTACATCCTTCCTCTTCAGCCATTTCTGCTACTCACCGTTGCCATGCTCTTGATGACGCTGACCCTCAGAACTCATGCTGCTGCCTGAAAAAGCCTGCACCGTTATCACCTCTGCTTGGATTCAAGCTTGCAGTTCCTTGTGCCTAGAATGTTCTTGCATGCTTCTACTCAAACCACATGCTTGGAGTCAAAAGTTAACATATGGCATTCCCCACCCTCCCCCCATCCCCCATCAACACAATTAGTCAGTCCCTGCATTTTGTACTAGGTACTCTGTACAAACTACAGTGTGGAACATCAGTAACTCACGGTTCCATCAGGGACCTGTCCTCAGGGACACCTGTCCTGAATCTTCAACTCTTAGAGGAATAGTTACAATTCTAAGTGTTTGCAAGATACCAGGCACAGGGCTCGACATTTTCTGGATATTATGTCACTCAAACTTGGAACAAGTCAAAGAGAGAAAAACCTGTGTAGAGCAGCGGAGAAATATCCTAAATACCACGCAGTGGAGAAAAATGAAAAAAGTATGAGACAATATTTCTTTAAGAAATAAAAGTGTTTTTAAAAAACAGAAAAAGAACAGCAACTTCATTTAAGCCTGTGACTCATTTGGTCAGTCAATGCACATCAAGTATTAAGAACCTTGTTTAGCATACATAATAATCAGTATATAAATTTTGAATTAATATTAATATTGTTTCTATTTAATTTCTCTGTTTTGAACATTTCCGTGAGTTTTACATCTTTCTTGGGGAGATAAGGCACTAAAATTTTAGAAATTATAGATTTTCTGGTAACGTGAAATTGATAACTAGTTTTTTGTTAAGTTGCACCCTGTAGCACCCTGAGGAGAGTATAATGACAAGAAAGCGAGGAGACAAATTGACAATACCATCAACCACCCACTAGAAAAAGGAAGCTCTGCTATGATATTCCCAAATGCAAGAGGCGTTGAGCCTGGATGAAGAGAGAAATGAAATATACACACAGACATTCTATGACATGTATTTACAATCCAAATCCCAATCATTGCATGGTTATGTTAAGCAACAGAAGTCCTAACACAAAAAATATTCGAAGACGTAACCACTGAGGAAATACCAAACACTCAAACATACCTCTCTGCTTCATAATAGCTAACCTACCCAACCAAAAGATTAATGTATTTGAAGGTCAGAGTTTGGTTTACTTCGTCATGCTATCCTCAGAGGATACATTGCAGCCATAATGAAAACCAATCACAGGAGAAAATTGCCATATTTTAATTGTGGATGCATCTATTGAGCCATGAGGATCTGATGTGTAGCAATCTAGCAATTAAATAAAGGAAAAGCAAAATAGATGATGATCCGATAGAGCTTCGAAGAGAATTGAGATACACAGATTAAGAGAAACCTTTGAAACATTCCATGAAGTTCTCCAGAGGGTTTTGTGAAACTAACACCCTTTTTGAATGAGCCATGAATAACCGTAATGGAGTGCTGGAAATATTATGCACCTCTCAATATTTAATTTTTTATTGGTTTCATGTATGAATTCATACATAGTCAAAATTCTGTATAGCATTTCACAGTCTTTGTTTTTCACAATCCATTCCATCAAATACTTTATTACGGTATATTAGAAAATGTTAGTTTTGTTTCCCATGTTCGTGTATTTCATGGACATTTGCCTGGTATCGTCTTTCATCAAATCATAAGGGCCGTCAGTATTTGTGAATGGTTAATTCTTATTCTGCACAATGTACTTATAAAATGGCTTCCTTTCTCAGGGCAGGAAGCTGGAGAAGGAAAGTGACGAGTGATAAAACCCTTTCTATCTTTTAGGGAGTCTGTGTCTCTCTTGTCCATTGAATGTTCCCTGAACCACATATGTGTCCACAGCCACATTTCTAAATTTATGTGCCCTGATAATGCCCTTTTCCAGAACCTACTTCTTCCATTCCAGTCTCATGGTAGAAGGAACACCTCAGTGCTCAGAGGTGAATAATTGAATAAAATTACTTTGAGCCAACTTTCACTTTTTAATTTTCACGGATTTGATTTTAGACCACATTGGAAACAGAGTCAGAAATAATTTACATCCCATTTAGCCATAGACCAAATATTTACTGAGAAGTGCCTATGGACCATTTATCTAAGTATGTGCTAATCATTAGAGATACAATCATGAACAAAGTAAAACGACTCCTGGTCCTTGTGGTGCTTTTAGTTCAGGTTGTCACAACTGCAGAGGAAAGCAATCCTTTCGTGTGATTATCGCAACTTCCATGATTTGCCCAAGACCATGAAGATAGGTAATGGCAGAATCAGTATAATGGGAACTTGTCACAGTGCACTTTGTATGTTTTACAAGTCCTACTACTTAACCTTCTATCTTCTTTCTTTCTTCCTTTTTTCCCCCCCACCTGAATGGATTTATCTGCCTCTGCTAGAGCAAGAGTTCTAATTTCAGCATCATTGTTCATTAAGAAGAACACAGATGAGCTTCAAAGTGTTCAAGATTCTCCCTGAAGACCACATCCCTCAGCCTATTGTGCAGTTGATCCAAGATCACATGACTATATTTGGAACAGTGGGATGTAAACAACAGTGAGGCACACTGTTCTTATTTCTATCCATAAAACCCCATACACAACATTTATCCTGTTTTGGTGATGGTGACACCAAAAGAGGGAAGGAACCTGGCTTCTTGAAGTCACCAATTAGTGCAAAGATGATGTGTCCCAAGGACATGGAATGTAATATAATCTAGCCTATCCCTACTAAAAGAGTCGTGTCACTCATTTCAAAATTGAATAAATATAATACTCTGTGTCAACTATACTTCAGTAAAAAAAAAATCAAACAAATAAGTTTTTAAAATGTGGCAACTGGGGCGCCTGGGTGGCGCAGTTGGTTAAGCGTCCAACTTCAGCCAGGTCACGATCTCGCGTTCCGGGAGTTCGAGCCCCGCGTTAGGCTCTGGGCTGATGGCTCAGAGCCTGGAGCCTGTTTCCGATTCTGTGTCTCCCTCTCTCTCTGCCCCTCCCCCGTTCATGCTCTGTCTCTCTCTGTCCCAAAAATAAATAAACCTTGAAAAAAAAATTAAAAAAAAAAATGTGGCAACTACATCAGCTTTGCAAATGTTAAAAATCAAAGGCAAATAAAAATGTAGTCCCTACCTCTGAGGAAGATAATTTAATTGTGGGAAATGTAAACGCAAGCCGATATTTTATTTTTTTAATTCAGTTTATTCATTTATTTTTTTGAGAGAGACAGCAAGCAGGGTAGGGGACGAGAGAGAGAGAAGGGAGAGAGAGAATACCAACCAGGCTCCACACTGTCGGTGCAGAGCCTGATGCAGGGCTCAAACTCACCGACCATGAGATCATGACCTGATCCAAAATCAAGAGTCAGAGGCTTAACCAACTGGGCCCCAACCCAGTTGGTTTTTCACCAGGGCCCCAACAAGCAGATATTTTAATACAACTTTTTCAGGCAAATGTAAAGGGAAAAATGTGTGTCAAAAAGCAGTTATCTCCTGGAGTTCCCACTCAATTCTGCTGTAAGTTTATAACTGCTCTAAAACAGCAGTCTATTTTAAAAGTTAGCAAAAGGTACTTACTATCTCATAACAAGAATCTTGAATTTGAAGGGGGTTAAATATGAAGTGGAAGATTGAGGGATTTTCATTTTTCCTCTCTCTACTTCAGTGTTGGATTCTTTTTAAATTTTTTTAATGTTTATTTATTTTTGAGAGAGAGTGAGCAGGGGAGGGGCAGAAAGAGGGAGACACAGAGTCTGAAGCAGCCTCGAGCCGTCAGCACAGAGCTTGACACAGGGCTCAAACCCATGAACCGTGCGATCATGACCTGAACTGAAGTCAGATGCTTAACCAACTGAGCCACCCAGGCACCCCTCAATGTTGCGTTCTTTTTTAGCAAGAGGCATCCATAGATATATTACCTATATCATAGAAATAAAAAAGAATTAAAAATTATTTTGCCAGGACTTAAAATATAGGAAATGTAATTAATGACACTTTTAATGAATATTTAAAATTTTTCCTTTTTATACGAATATTTACCCATATGTGGACAGCCAAAAAATACATTCCAACTTCAGCTTAGCAGGGAGAATTTTGATACCTTGTGCTGGATAAAAGCAATACCACCTTTGAACATATCCATACATCAACAAGAAGCACCTTCCATTAGTTAGGCTCTGCTGCTCCAAAACTTTTATAGAATCTATACCTTCCAAAGCATCCATGACCAAGAGTCCCTATTTTATAGCACTTGTTATGCTATAAAATTTACATGAATTTGTGACTATGTATTTCCCTGTGTCTTTCCTTTTTTTTTTTTTAATTTTTCTTTTTTTATCGTTTTTTTATTTATTTTTGAGACAGAGAGAGACAGAGCATGAACGGGGGAGGGTCAGAGAGAGAGGGAGACACAGAATCGGAAGCAGGCTCCAGGCTCTGAGCCATCAGCCCAGAGCCTGACGCGGGGCTCGAACTCACGGACTGCGAGATCGTGACCTGGCTGAAGTCGGATGCTTAACCGACTGCGCCACCCAGGCGCCCCCCCCCCCCGTGTCTTTCCTAAACCATAAACTCCAAGAAAGCTGGGTCTACATCTCTTTTTACTCACTAATGTACTATACTCTTGCCCTGGCATAGCCCTCTACGTAGCACCTGGCACATGAGTACTTGATAAATATTCATGAAGTTAGTTAACTGATTATTTAATACACTGAAACATAATAACCTCTGAGTTGTTTCTTAGACTAAAAAAAGCAATGCACAGAACGATGTATACGGTATCTTTCCATTTGCCAGTGTATGCAAAGATATATACGTGTGTGTCCCTACAAAGATAAAAACTTTGTGGAAAACAACCCAGAACTATTAATATCGATCCATTTAAAGAAAGAAACTGCAGGTCTAGGTTGTGGTCACTTCTTATTGTGGATTCGTTCATATGCTTTACTGGAATATTTACCATGAACATATATTATTTTTTCAATATAAAAGCATAAAACCAAACAATAAATAGTGTAACCATTGCCAAATATATATGGAAAGGTACTAACATTTTTTTACGATTTGTAAAATGAGAAAATAAAACTCCACACACCTTTTAAATTTGATTTTTAATAAAAAATTATGTATATTTAAGATGTACAACATGATGTTTGGTATACACACACAGTGAAACGATAACTACAATCAAGCTAAGTAACATATCCATCTCCTAACACAGTTATCATTTTTGTATGTTTAGTGATAGCATCTGAGAACTACTCTCTCTGCAAATTTCCTGTATACAATACAGTATTAATGACCATAGTCACCATCCTGTACGTCCTATTTCTGGAACTCACTTATCCTACGTAACTCAAACATTGCACTCTTTGACCAATATCTCTCCATTTTCCCCAACATCCCTGCCCCTTTAACCATGTTATACTCTCTTAGAACTTGACATTTTTTAGATTTCGTATATAAGTCAGATCCCACATATATGTAAAATTATGCACTATTTGCCTTTCTATGTCTGGCTTATTTCACTTAGCATAATATCCTCCAGATTCAACCATGCTATGGATGATGGTATCTCTTTCATTTTTAAAACTAAATGTATATGATCACTATTTCCTCATGTATGCATTCATTGATGGACATTTAGATTATTTTCAAGTCTTGGCTAATGTGAATAATGCTGCAGTGTGGGCTTCCTTTGCTCATTATATTATAATTATATTATAATAATATTGTATATTATGTATTTCATAATATATGTTATAATTAAATAATAATAATAACAATAATAATAATAATCTTACTTTGTTGTCTTTTCTGATGTCTCTCCACCTGGTACTGAAACTCTTTCACTGCCGTATCTTTTAGCTAATAGATGATCCTTTCTACTCAGGGAGATTAAGACATGTTGTCTACCCTGGATTCAGCTGCCTCTGCCTTTCATAACTCCTGTCTATAAATTCCCTAACTTACCAATGTTAACTCATAGGTAGGGACATTTCTGCACCCCGCCCCCCCCCCCATTCAGCAGGAAGAAGCTACTGAAGCTACTTCCACCCAAATGCCAAAGATTTCTCAATTGTCGAGCTGTCAGGGGGAATGTGGAGGTCACTTTTAGGCAACAGGCTTGAGCAATGGAAACCTGAGTAAGGCAAAAGGGCCCACTGGGACCACCAAGCTGAAGGCAAATGGGCTTATTAAGTGAGCCACCTTGAAATAGCCATAAGACTTAACTAACCAATGGGCTACTTACAACCAGGCACAGTAACCAAAACATGGAGAATTTCATACTTTCCCACACCTCCTCACTCTGCCCATGACTGTGGCCCCTCACCACTGCCTTGTCGCAGCCTCTCCTGCCCACTAGTCCCTTGCAGGGTATTCAATAAACTTTCATCTCTTTAAAAAGAAGGAGGAGGGAGAAGGAGAAGAAGAAGAAGAAGAAGAAAGAAGGAAGGAGGAGAAGAAAGAAGGAAGGAGAAGAAGAAAGAAGAAGAAGAAGAAGAAGAAGAAGAAGAAGAAGAAGAAGAAGAAAGAAGGAAGGAGAAGAAGAAAGAAGGAAGGAGAAGAAGAAAGAAGAAGAAGAAGAAGAAGAAGAAGAAGAAGAAGAAGAAAGAAGGAAGGAGAAGAAGAAAGAAGAAGAAGAAGAAGAAGAAGAAGAAGAAGAAGAAGAAGAAGAAGAAAGAAGGAAGGAGAAGAAGAAAGAAGGAAGGAGAAGAAGAAAGAAGAAGAAGAAGAAGAAGAAGAAGAAGAAGAAGAAGAAGAAGAAAGAAGGAAGGAGAAGAAAGAAGGAAGGAGAAGAAGAAAGAAGAAGAAGAAGAAGAAGAAGAAGAAGAAGAAGAAGAAAGAAGGAAGGAGAAGAAGAAAGAAGGAAGGAGAAGAAGAAAGAAGAAGAAGAAGAAGAAGAAGAAGAAGAAGAAGAAGAAGAAAGAAGGAAGGAGAAGAAGAAAGAAGGAAGGAGAAGAAGAAAGAAGAAGAAGAAGAAGAAGAAGAAGAAGAAGAAGAAGAAGAAGAAGAAGAAGAAAGAAGGAAGGAGAAGAAGAAAGAAGGAAGGAGAAGAAGAAAGAAGAAGAAGAAGAAGAAGAAGAAGAAGAAGAAGAAGACGACGAATGGAGGAGGAGGAGGAAGGGGAAGAGGAACAAAAAGAAGGAGAAGGAGTAGAAGAACTGGCTTCATTTTCTATGAACAAACCCAGAAATGGGATTGCTGGATTGTATGGTAGTTCTATTTTTAGAGTAAGTTCACACCGCTTTCCATAATTCTTACAACCATTTACATTCTCACCTAAAGTGCACAAGAGTCCTCTCCTCTCCACATCTTTGCCAACACTTGTTATCTTTTCTCTTTTTGATAATAACCATCATAACAGATGTGTGGTGAGAGCACCTCTTTGATTTGCATTTCCCTGATGATTAGTGGTGTTGCATATCTTTTTATATACCTATTGGTAATTTGTATGTATTCTTTGGGAAAATATCTATGAATGTTCTTTGCCTATTTTTAAATTTTTGTTGTTGTTGTCTGGTTTGGTTTGCCATTGAGTTGTTCGAGTTCCTTACATATTTTGGTTGTTAACCTCATCAGATAATGTGGTTGGCAAATATTTTTTCCCAATAAATAGGTTGCCTTTTCAGTGTGTTTATTGTTTAAGCTGCTGAGCAGGAACATTTTATTTTGATGTAGTCTCACTTGTTCATTTTTTGTTTTGTTTTCTGTGCTTTTGATGTCATATCCAAACAGTTATTCCTAAGACCAGTGTCAAGGAACATTTTCCCTATTTTATTTCTTCTAGGAGTTTTTACAGTTCCGGGTCTTACATTTATGTCTCTATTCTGAGTGGATGAATGCATATGCTATAAGACCAGGGTCCCTTATGGCTCTTTTGCATAATTCCATGTGCCTTTTTACTGCAACTCTCTCAGTTTTGTCTAGAACCTCAGCACTATAATATCCATTTAAACTTCTCATCTCATGGTTCTAGGACTTTGCCCTCCCCAGGCTAGTATCATGTTGGCTCTGTCATATATTTGCTGTATTGTGTGTGTGTGTGTGTGTGTGTGTGTGTGCGCAATGTTTACATATATAAGAAAACACATAAAATATATTTCCATAACTATATCTATTCAAGAGAGTTATATCAATCAAATATCTCTCACAAGAAAGATCCAATTTTTCAAAAAATGGGTAGAAAAGGGAACAGAGTAGAGGCAAAGGCAAGCATGACGCTTGCCTGAGAGTTCAAAACTATTTCCTTCCCTTTGTTAGCTTCATCAGGAAGTACCAGGAAGTGCTGCCTCTCTTTCAAAAAATTCTTTTATTGCTCTATCATGAGTTTCTAAAATTCCAAAAGAGCATAATGGTCTTTTTTTTTTTAATGGAAGATCCTTTGGAAATAGCCATGAGTTAATCATAAAATGTTTACTACTCCCTCGCGGTGTGACAGCTATTTGAGTTTTCTTCCTTCATTATCTTCCTTCTGCCCTGATTTCCTTCTTCCTTTCCTTCCTTTTTCAGGAACAAGAATAATGCTGCTCCACAAAGAATAATTGCTCTAAATATCAGAAAGATCAGGTTCTTGACAGAGTTGTGCCTCTAACCCCACGACCTTAAGGAGATCAATTTCCTCACTTGACAAAGAAAGGGCTCAGCCCAGGTTATGTCTAAGGTTGTTTTCACTTCTAACATCTCTGTGACTTGAAAAAACTTTATGATAGTGCGTTTGAAGCCTGAGCAATCAGTAATTAGCTCTTCAGAGAAACCATTGCAGCAAAATGCTAACAAACTCTTCTTGCCAGTGTGACACTGAGGCTTCAAGACCCAATTTTGTGACTTTCTAACAAGATGCCTTGGGCATTATTAGGATTGATTGGGCGCTCAGAGATTGGCAATTACCAAACTTGAAAGAAAGTATTTATTTCACTCCTAAACAAGTTTCAGAGGAGCTAATTAATCAAGGCAATTTTAAATAAAAAAACTTCCCAAGTGATGATTGCTGTCCAACTCTGAAAGTCAGGTCCCAGGGCCTGTCACAGGAGAGGCAGCAAAGAAGGGCTGACCCTGGGGGTGGGCAATTTTTTTCTAAGTCGGTGCAGGGTGGAGGGCCACTTTCCGGCATTATCATTTTCTTGATTGCTATCCTGTCTTGCTGCAGTGAGGTCCTCTGACCTACAAAACAAAATAAAAGTTTACTCCAAATTTAGCAAAATCTGGCAAACCCAGGAGTTTAAATTAATTATAAAAGTCAGAAGCTGTAGGAAAGGCTGTAATTCCCATCTTCGCTCTGTTGAAGAATGTCTGTCTTGCATGCGGACACCTCTTGGTTTGAACACCAGCCCTTGATCTTGAACGTGTTATTTCAAACTGTTTTATTTACAGTTGGGGCATCTAATTATATAAAGTGATACTGTGGCAACAATTTAGATATGAAGAGAAAGACAGAGAGAGACAGACAGGAGGGGAAGGAGGGAGATGGGGGGGTGGGCGGGGGTGGAGAATAAATTAAGCTATTGAACAAAAAGAAAACAATGTATTTTGACTAAAGAGCAAAATGTGGGAACTTCTAACTAGAAGAAAAAGGAAACACTGAAAAAGCTATATTTAAGGCTTAAACCAGTCAAGTAAAAGTAAACTTTGTGAATGTAGATAAAAGAAGCTAATAATCACAATAGTCAACTTTCATAGGTTAGGGTGAGGAAACATATACACATTTCTAAGTTATGTAATAAACTGCAAGCTAACATTTGATAGGGACACATGGATAACTCGGTGGGTTAAGCATCTAATTCTTGGTTTTGGCCCAAGTCATGATCTAATGACTCTTGAGTTCAAGCCCTGCACCAGGCTCTGCACTGACAGCATGGAACCTGCTTGAGATTCTCTCTCCCTCTCTCTCTCTCTCTGCTCCTCCCCTCCCCTCTCTGTCTCTCTCTCTGTCTCAAAAGTAAATAAATAAATAAATAAATAAATAAATATTTAAAAAAAGAAAATTCGATGGACTGTAAAATACTGTGTACAGTCAGAAAATCAAAGATTACATATGTTGTATAATATGTTATATACTGTAATATTACTGTATTATATTTTATATATTTATATATAATACATTTCTATATTATAACAGAACCTAAAATACAGGTGACCCTTTAATAACACAGGTTTGAACTCTGGGGATCCATTTATAAGTGGATCTTTTCAAAATAAATACACTACATACCATTAAAAAAAAATGACAACTCTTGTTTCAGTTCCTTCCAATGTAACAGTAGGTTAAACAGCAGTGCCTGCAGTGGAGAATGAAATGAAATAAGGCACATAATGTTCCTGGAAGGTAGTAAGAGCTTAACAGAGATAGTGGTTCTCATTATGTGGCCATCACTCTCCTCTTACCCAGGCCATTCCACTAGATTCTACTAGATCCCTAACCCGCAGTCACTCCTCATTCTTGACCATCCTCCACTAAGCCCCCTCTCCAGTTGGCTAGCCCTACCCATTATAAGTGTTGCCCTCTTGCAATAGAAAGAATAATGCCCCAACTCCCCAAACTGATGAGGCCATAATTTGACTCTATCTGTTCTATCCATTTCCCCAACACTTTCCTTCACAGTTCCTGTAATTTCAGCTAAATCAGATCCTTGCTGTCACATCGTTGTGCCCTTCCTTGTATCATGCTCACCACCTGGTATTCTCACCATGACTAGACATCCAACTCCTACTTTCACTGCCAATCTCAAGGATATCCCTCTCCATGAAACCATTCACACCCTTAATCCAGTATGAAGCTTCCTTCTTTCTTTTCCTCCTTTATCTCCTCCTTCCTTTCTTCCTTCCTTCTTTCCTTTGAGCCTCCATTAGGCCATTTGCTTCTTATGTTGTTATAAATTGTAGTCATTTATATATTAGCCATGTTTTATTTGGTTGGAAATTCCCAAAGGATACAGACTCTATCTTTCTGGTTATTTTGATTAATAGTTATAATAAATGCCAACAAATCTCTCTACTATTTGACTTCAATAAATAACCCTTATTTCATTGTTAATAAATGGCTATAATTCTACTTTATAAATGAAGAAAATGAAGCCCTCCTAGAAGCAAGTTAGCTTCTGGGGATCACAGTGAACGTTAGTGGTAGACTTTAAAACTCCACTCTTTGACTTCATATCCAGTGATCTTCTCAGCTCAATATTTTCTTGATCTTATAGGGACAAGATTAACAGTCCATTATCAATGTTGTCAATGATCCTTATGCTCTCAAACTTCCCACATAGCTACTTACATATGTGCCATAGTATTAGCTGGATCTCAATTTTACAAAACAAACTTATATAAAAACTGTTAGCATATAACATCCCCAGCCTGATTCCCCTTTTCTCCTCCTTCCCTCTGCCCCCTGCACATTCTTTCAGACCAAAGGATCCAGAGGACCACAGCCTCCTAAAAACCTTTAGAAGCAACTCATCAGGTGGAAAAATTCATGGCACAGGGCCCTCAGGTATAAAATTTGGCAAATCAAGATATGGGGCAGGAGTGGTGATGGATCTTTTACATCAGCAAATAGTAAATTAAATCCTTGAAGTCTAGACATTGGCCAGACAATGCTTAAAACAGTGTTATTGGCCAAAAATGAATAATAAATAGGTTAAACAGGTTTCTTCTCAAATCCCAGCCTTAATTAAAAATAAAACAAGAGGAGAGCTATTGTCCTTGAAAGGGACAGTAAAGAATTAAGTGGACATTCTGAAGACACTCTGAAGCTTTTTTGTTTTGTTTTGTTTTGTTTTGTTTTGTTAAGGTTTATTTATTTTCAAGAGAGAGCACGAGCAGAGAAAAGGGGCAGAGAGAGTGGGAGACCCTGAATCTGAAGCAGGCTTCAGCCTCTAAGCTGTCTGCACAGAGCCCGACAAGGGGCTAGAACTCACGAACCACAAGATCATGACCTGAGCCAAAGTCAAGACACTCAACCAACTGAGTCACCCAGGTGGCCCATAGAGGTTTTTTTGTTTGTGTGTCTTGTTTTGTTTTTTGTGGCTTTTTTAGTAGTTTCTTTTTTAATAATCATGGAATTTTTTTTAAATCATATTTGGCCAGCCTCACCACACAAATATAACTGCTACTAAGTTAGATAATTTATTTATTTTCTCTTTTTTTGCCTTTCTTCCCTATGTAGTGCTTTTAAAACATGTCATATCCTTTTATTTTTATTTCAGTTAATGTGATGTCTTTAAGGTCGTCTGTGTTGTACCATGTAGAAAAATCTTACTCGCTTTCAAGGCTGGATAATATCCCATTTGTACGGACAGACCACATTTCAGAACCTACTCATCCTTCAATGGCTGAGTTGTTTCCAGCTTTGGGCTCTGGTAAATAGCGCTGCTGTGAATGTCAGTCAGCATTTTAGACATGCAAAGACAAAGCAAAGATTTTCTGCTGAGAAAAGGATGAATATGATAACATAAAATATTGGACGGTTTACAGTCATTCATTTAACAATGTAACTAAGTCCCTACTCTGTAGCAGGCATTCTGCTAGGGAAACAGTGGTGACAAAATTAGAAAAGCAGGCCGAGGAGAGCTGTGCCAAGAAATATGGGCACAAAGAAGGGGCGGCTGGTTCCCCTGGCCTGGTAAGGCTCCAACTGTGGACAGCCTCCTGCGGCATCTTTCAGCACGCAGTTCACACAGAGAGGGTCTCATGGCATGTCCCACGGACCCCACAGAGACTGAGCCCTACAAGCACAGTTCTGTTCTCTGCCTTATAGCAACATGCTAGTGTGGCCCAAGCCAGGCACCCGAACAACCACGTCCACAGCCCCATGGTGGATGAGGGACCATGGTGCTGGATGACAGGTACGTGTCCATGGGGATGCATTCAAGCAAGAGTTGGTAAACAGGTGGGGCTGGTGGAATCTCTGGAAAATGTAGCTCCATGCAGGTTCCCGAATCTGCCTTCATATTTACCACATACATCTGTAGCTTTCATCTGATTATCGTTTTACTGATGTCTAACCTGCAGCCCGACGGCCTAACATGTGAATGTTCAGCACATTAGAGGTTCATCGGAGTTTGAAATGCACGATGGGCAAACCTTAGAGTGAATCGGAATTCTATATTCGTTATAACGAGAAATCTCAATCTTGAGTTTGTCAAAAATAAGGAAAACCAGGGGCGCCTGGGTGGCGCAGTCGGTTAAGCGTCCGACTTCAGCCAGGTCACGATCTCGCGGTCCGTGAGTTCGAGCCCCGCGTTGGGCTCTGGGCTGATGGCTCAGAGCCTGGAGCCTGTTTCCGATTCTGTGTCTCCCTCTCTCTCTGCCCCTCCCCCGTTCATGCTCTGTCTCTCTCTCTGTCCCAAAAATAAATAAACGTTGAAAAAAAAAAATTTAAAAAAAAAAAAAATAAGGAAAACCAGCTTTCATATCCTTTCTCTAAATTTAATTTCAGTTCCTTTAAACACAGGAATGCTGTAAAAATTCATTTTCAAATTAGTACTCAAATTTGTGCCTCAGGAATTGTTCATAGTAATTTCAACCAAAAACCCGGAGTAAAACTGATGTGCTCACGGAAGCAAACTCAAGTTTCCCATTCAGAAATTCAGAGAGAAGTTATTTGTGATTTTTATGCAAATTCAAAACACCTTCCCTATAATTTTGTAGTTTACTTTTATTGTTACTATATTATATTTCAAAATAATGAGTCTTCTAAGCAAACCTCAGGTAGATATTCCAATCCTTTCCCAATTTCTTCAGTATTCTGAAAAATTATCACTTTTCTTTATTTTACCATGACATGATGGTAACTATGCAATCGTTAATTTTACACATCAACTTGGCTGGGGCACAGCACGCAGATATGTGGTCACACATATTTCTGGATGTTTCTGTGAGGGTGTCTTTGAATGAGATTAACATTTAAAATCTTGAACGTTGAAGAGATTGCCCTCCATATTGTGGTTGGGCATCATCCAATACCTTGAAGGCTTAAAGAGAATAAAACACTAACCTCTTCTGAGTAACAGGGAACTTTACGGCAGACTGCTCCCAGACTTGAACCACAGCCCCAGTTCTTCCTGACTCTTCAACCTGATGGTCTTCAGATTCGAACTGTAACATCAGATCTTTCCTGGGTCTTCAGCTTGTGAACCCACCCTTCAGAGTTTGGACTTGCCTGCCTCCACAATCCCATGCGTCAATTACTTTAAATAAATCTCATTCCATCTATCTACCCATCCTGTTGGTTCTGTTTCTCTGGAAGACCCTGAACAATGCAAACACCAATGAGAGTAGCAAACAACTAATGCTCATTGTTTACCAAGGCACCATTCTAATCATTTTACAAAAATTAACTGTGTAACTATTATTATTATCATCCCCACTTTATGTATGTGGTTCTAGAAGCTCAGAAGGATTAAGTAACTTGGCCAAGTTCACACAAGTATTAAGCAACGTGGTCAAAATATGAACCCAAGCTTGGTTGTAGGCATATGCTCTTATCTAATAATCAATATAGTTCCTTTCAGAGCTGCTTAGAAATAGGGTTTCTCAGGGACACCTGGGTGGCTCAGTTGGTTGAGCATCTGACGCTTCATTTTGGCTCAAGTCATGATCTCACAGTTAGTGGGGTTGAGCCCCACATTGGGCTTTGCACTGGCAATGCAGAACCTGCTTGGGATGTTCTCTCCCTCTCTCTCTGCCCTTCCCTGCTTGCACACACTAGCACTGACTCTCTCTCTCTCTCTTTCTCTCTCAAAATAAATAAATAAATAAACTTTTAAAAAAAGGGAATAGGGTTTCTCAAACCACAAGTTGAGTCTTATTAGTGGGCAGTGAAATCAGTTTAGTAAGTCATGGCCAGCATTATTTAAAGAAATTTAGAATAGAATAGAATAGAATAGAAGTAAAGCAGAAGTCGCCAAACTTTTCTATAAAAAGCTATATAATATGTAAGGGCCCCTGGGTGGCTCAGTAGGTTAAGCCTCTGACTTCAGCTCAGGTCATGATCTCACAGTGTGTGAGTTCAAGCTCTGCATCAGGCTCTGTGCTGACAGCTCAGAGCCTAGAGCCTGCTATGGATTCTGTCTCCCTCTCTCTGCACCTCCCCCACTCACACTCTGTCTCTCTCTCTCTCAAAAATAAATAAACATTTAAAAACAGCTATATAATATGTAAATATTTTAGGCTTTGAGGGCAGACTGTCTCTGTGACAACTACTTAGCTCTGTTCCTGTAGCCCCGAAGCAGCCGTGGGCAAGCCACAAACCAGTGGTTCTGTCCTACACATTTTTGCCCCACAGAGAATATCTGGATACATTTCTGATGCAATGACTGGGGTGGGGATGGTGCAGGCATCTAATGGGTAAAGGCTAAGATGAGACCAACCATCTTGCAGTGCAAAGAACAATGCCCACCACAAAGAATAATCCAGTCCTTAAAATGCCAATGGTGTTGCCATTGAAAAACTGATGTCAAAAGATGGCCGCATTCCAACAGAACTTCATTTATGGATGTTGAAACGGGAATTCCAAATAATTTCCAGGGCCATGAAATATTACTCTGCTTTCGATCTAACTGATCATTTCAAAACATAAAACCCATTCTTAGCTTGCAAGTTACAAACAGGTGCCAGGCTGGAAATGACCCACATGCCAGTCCCTGGAAATTGAGTAATCAAAATGTATTGCAGGTAGTTAAACTACACACACACACACACACACACACACACACACACATATATATTAACTATGGGACATGTAGTTAAACTATATATATATGTGTGTGTGTGTGTGTGTGTGTGTATATATATATATATGGATATTTTAACTATGGGTCATGTTTGAAAGACATGATTCTTTGGGGATAAATTATTATTTTCTGAGTGTGAATTTAAGTTATAGTACCTCTCTGAATTGTGGTTGATTCAGCGTGCTCTCCTTAAATTAGATTCTCATAAGAAATTCTGGGTTGAGACTCTACAGGAAACACCTGTGGATGAAGAACTGAACTCAGTTTGGATACACTCAGCCAAGACCCAACTCTGAGGGCTTACATGTGGCATTGTTCCAGACTAGTGGCCAAATCTTAGCCAAACGGTCTGTGGAAGGACTCCTTTGTCTCATGGGATTGCCTTGTCGGGAGTCCACAAAGCAAGCCACGTGAAGACTCAGGGCAGCCATGTTGTAGCCCAAGTCATTATTAGAATCACACCGGCTACTTCCATTTTTTAATAAAGTCTCAGTAGTTGCAGCCTGGCCTCAACTGTGCTGAGGGTAACCTAGAATAAAGTGGGTCTGTGTGCAAGTTTGGGAGGAAACAGTGCTGTCTTGGAAGGGTGGCCACTAGCAGGAAGCAGAAGAGCCTTGGAGCAATGGGAATCCGGAGGTGTGGGAGGAGCCAAAGCAGCCTGAGGCAGCTGTGAAGGCAGAAAAGCAGCAGTGGCCATGTTCCTTCCCCCTGGGGACTCTCTGAGCCACGTGGAGAAGACACGCTGGGATCACTCTACATTTCTTGTGACCGATAAGGATGGGAGTTTCAGTCCATCACAATCTGGCCTGAAAGGGCATATGCCCTTTTTAGCTACTAGCCAAAGAAACCAGGGGATACTTAGGTTGTATACATACATAACAAACACATCTCTGAGTAAAAGGTGCCACCACAACCCTGAATTTGGGATTATTTCCTTAGGATGAATTATCTGAACTGGAATTACTGGGTTACTCCGAGGAACCCACAAAAGAATCCCTCAAGAGAAAGAGCCAGCAATTCTGTATCTGTCGTTTCAAATTATATTATAGGCACATTTTAGAGTTCACTTGATCAATATTTTGAAATTCCTCTTGCCATTTCTAAAAACAAAACCTTTAGGGGCGCCTGGGTGGCGCAGTCGGTTAAGCGTCCGACTTCAGCCAGGTCACGATCTCGCGGTCCGTGAGTTCGAGCCCCGCGTCGGGCTCTGGGGCTGATGGCTCAGAGCCTGGAGCCTGTTTCCGATTCTGTGTCTCCCTCTCTCTCTGCCCCTCCCCCGTTCATGCTCTGTCTCTCTCTGTCCCAAAAATAAATAAACGTTGAAAAAAAAAAAATTTAAAAACAAAACCTTTATTTCAATAGTTAAAATCTTTTCTGACGTCCGTTTTTTTATTTTCTTAAATTTTAAAAAATTTTATTTATATTTGAGAGCGAGAGACAGAGAACGAGTGGGGGAGGGGCAGAGAGAGAGAGGGAGACACAGAATCCAAAGCAAGCTCCAGGCTCTGAGCTGTCAGTACAGAGCCCAATGCAGGGCTCGAACCCACAAACCGTGAGATCATGATCTGAGCCGAAGTCAGAACTTAACCAACTGAGCCACCCAGGTGCTCCTGTAATGTCCATTTTATAGTCTTCATGCTGAGATGCTTTCCAAACTCTCATTAAGATTTACCCTTCTTCTGATATTCCATTCAGAACCCTTTTCCATACATCTATGAGGTCTTTACAAAAATATTTCATAAGAAAAGTACCAGGTATTTATTTCCTACAAATATTTCCCTCCTTTTAAAAAGGACTTTTAACTCTTTGACCTATGGAAGTTTCATGATAGGTAGGCAAATCCATCATTTTTTACACCCACTTTAAGGTTATAAAATGCACCATTATCCCCCTATGTTTTAACATGTTTTACTGGTGTTATGCTTATGTTTGCCAGTCATGCTCCGAGTCATTTTTCAAAGCAAAGATTGAACCCCCAAAATATCCCTTCTTCACGTACTTCTCATTCCTTTCCCAAAAAAACTAAGAAATATTTGGAAGACATAGCTTGAGGGTATTGGCAAAGCTCTGTCTCTTCTCCAAGCTCAATTAATTCTATCTCAGGTGAAAGGAAATATCGGCATCCCGATCCTGTCCTTTCTTTCCCTACAAGACAGTACACCCTGGGACAGTATTTCTACTGAATGTTAACCAAGAATTCTTCACAAAGGGCCACATTGTCAAATGCCTTTGGGAAACGCTGACTTAATCGAATATAAACAGGCTCATTTAATGTCAGATTTCGACGAACATCTTTAAAATCACCACAGGGAGGGGATGTGAAGCATATAAGGTTACAGTCTTCCCCAATTTATTTTACTATGACTTTTTCTATATCGATTAATTCCTCCCACAATTTGGGATGTCTGGGGCATGCTACCTTGGGAAAGCCCATAGGTACCAGTGGTGTCTTCTGCTCTCTCTATCCCAAGCACACATGGGGCCAAAGCACAAAGAAGGGTGAGCTATCATAAGGAGGATATAATTGTAAACTAAGGCACCAGCTATGGTGGAGTCCTGTCTATAAGTCACTGCACTCCCCACAGTTCACTGGCTTTCTGATATCAGTAGACATAATCCCTATGATGGTTAAGCAGTGACTATCTCACTTGGCTGACTGCATCCTGTTTAAGGCCTAGTGGGAGTATGTGAATGTGTCCCAAGAAGCCAACCATATTGGGAGGGGGGGGGGGAGGAAAATTATACATGGGGATGTAAGTTTCTAGGATGGCCATGTATGAGTGCAGCATGAGGCTTCTAAGAGTTTCATTAATTAAACAAAGCAAAAATAAAGGCTTTATTTTTTAACTCAGTACTGTGCAAATATAAGCCATAACTGTGATTGCGCACATTTTCTCAGTTAATGGGAAATCACACAGTAAACTAAAAAAAAAAAAATGTAAGATACTTTTTTTTAAGTACTGTTGATGGGATGCCTAGTAATAAAAGAGAAGTTTTTTTACATGCAGTAATACTTAGGGATTGTCACAGGTGAAAAACTACCTCAGTCAGTGTCACAATAGTAATATACCTTGTGTTTATTGAGCATTTGTTATAGCAAGACACAAAACTATGCACCTAATTTTTATTATCTGATTTAAATTATGCCAGGATGCTAAATGTTGTCTCAGAGTTTTAGCAGAGGCCATGGAATGAAGGACAAGCTAAGGTGGCTGAACTTGCTGAATTTTTTATTGTTTTTTTTTATGCTTATTTATTTATTTATTTATTTTGAGAAAGAGAGAGATAGAGCACATGAGCAGCGAGGGGCAGAGAGAGGGGAAGAGAGAGAATTCCAAGCAGGTTCCAAGCCGTCAGTGCAGAGCCTGATGCAGGGCCTGAACTCAGGAACCATGAGATCATGACTTGGACCGAAATCAAGATTTGGATGCTTAACAGGCTGAGCCACCCAGGCACTCCTGAACTTGCTGAGTTTTAAACCAGAGTTGGGGCGCCTGGGTGCCTCAGTTGGCTACGTGGCTGACTTTGGCTCAGGTCATGATCTGGCGGTTCACGAGTTTGAGCTCCACATCAGGCTCTGTGCTGACAGCTCAGAGCCTGGAACCTGCTTTAGATTCTGTGTTTCCCTCTCTTTCTCTCTCTCTCTCTCTCTCTCTGTCCCTCCCCCACTCATACTCTGTCTCTCTCAAAACAATAAACAAACATTTAACAAATTAAAAAAAAATTTAAAGCAGAGTGTGTGGACATCTTCTTGCTCAAGGGGTGGGAACATTCACCCTGGATCCTGGATCCTCCAGCATTACCAGATTGGGTCACTTTCTTCTACTGTCCCTAAGCTTGGAGGAGAGGCAGGCAGTCGGGGGAAGAGGTAAGGACAGTTTGGAGAGGATTCCTTCAAAGAGAATCGTCAATGTGCACCCTTATGCCTTTACCAGGCCAAGTGACAGAGCCTTCTCTTCCAGAGTTTGGAAGGCCCAGGAGTGCCTGTGTTTCCTGGAGCCAGACATGGGCCACAAGGAAGAGGGAAGGCTCTTAAAAAGGAAAGTCATCCTCCTGGCAGGGTGAGATCACCCTGGACTCAAGACCAGAAACCAGGGAGCTGCTGGAGGTGGCTTCCCAAAGGACTAACAGATGGAATTCAGGGGTCCGGGGTTGGTGGGGTCGAGGGGCGCTCTCACTCTGAAGAACCCACAAAGGAATCCCCCGAAAGACAGAGCCAGCAATCATGCATCTGTCACCAGATTCCAGCTGTTCCAGCCAACTCCTTCTGCCCTCTTTCTCTTCCTCTTTACATCCTGGCTTTGGTCCTGGACTGGCCGCACAGCAGCTGCAGTGTGGGGAGAAAAGGCCACCAGTAGTGACTTGGGTTGGTCCCCTTTGACCACGGCAAGACTTTAGCACCTGAGACGGGGGAGAGAGGATGTTGTAATCTGGGAAAGGGCATGTCGTCTGACATGACAGTGCACTTGATTTTCTAATACTTGGGGAATAAAGGAAATCTTGTGTTTCTTACTTCCAAGGAAAACCTACCAGAGCTGTCTGCAATGTTAATGAGCGGGAGGAAGGTCTGAGATGACACAGCAAGAGTGTGAAGGGGCAATGACGAAAAATAGGAAAGTTGCCTCCTACGTACACCCCGTAAGCTTTAGCTTCCTTCAAGAAACTGGTTACAAATCCTCAGTAAGTTAGGCAGTATTATCCCTAGATATTTGGTGAAATTAAAAGACATCCCAGAAAAATCACAAAACTCAAGTGATAGCTCTAGGATTAGAATTGAGGTAACTGTCCCATCTGCCTCTGTGTCCCCTCCCAGTACTACATCCTAAGATCCTGCAAAGGAACCAATACTGGGGGGTCTGGCACACTTCCAGTAACACGCTGGTTCCAGAGTTCTGCTCTTTTCACCGAATAGCTTTATTGGGGGGGGGAGGGCAACAAAATATGCTCATAGTTTATGAAGTGATTCCACCTGCATTATTTAATCCTCCTGATCATTTACAATAAGGTGGATATTATCATTACCTCTGTGTACCTCATTATGGACTTGACTGAGATGTCACAAAGGGCAATAAACAGAAGACCATCTTAGATCTGCTATCCTATCCACTGTGTAGATGCAGAAATGATGTTTGTTTTTCTCACCGTTGTATGCAACATCGGGCTCAGTGCCTAGCACACAGAAGAAGTTCAATAATTATTTGTTGAATAAGTAAATGCATGACATTTTCCAATTCCAACTCTTTTTTTTTGTCATTGTTGTTGTTATTATGTCACGTTGCTTCTCTCCTATCTCCAGTGAAGACTCTTGGAGAAATTTGATCCCATCTGGGAAACTCGCTGTAAAACAAAGTTCTTGAATTTTAAATAAATCTACCATAAATAAATTTGATAGCAAGTCATATTTTGGGCTTTTGTATCACATGAGATAATAAAAGACATTTTTCTCTGAGCCAGTAATCTGGCTAGGGTAAATGATCTCTAAAGCCCCATGGCTACAAAGCATGATATGATTGTGTGGGAGCTCACTGATCAATTGTCTATTTTCAGAGATTGCACATTAAACAATAATCGCTAGAAAATAACCCATCCCACTTTGTATGTGGAAAAGTACGCAAAAGTTTAGAACAGTTGTCTATCTATATAACCAGGAGACAGACCATGGCTCTCATTAAAAGCTTCTTAATCGACTTTGCTAAATTCATTTTAGGCAAATAGTTGGATGTAGGAGTTCCTTAAAATTCTGAGGACATTTCTACAAGGATTTAGCCCTGAGACTATAAGGCCATCTAGGAATGCTGATCCATTTCCTCCATGAAGCTCTCTGCTTTTTGTGTCTTCATTTCAAAGTCCAGAGATATAGCTATGTCAAGAAAAGATAAGATAGAATTGAATCACTTTGTTGGGTCTGTGAGAGGACATAAAGGCCCTGGCATGGGTGCCCATTCTCCATATGCAGCGATGGTACATGACAGTGCTCAGACCTGATGTCTTCCCAGCACTTATCTTGCCCTTAATTCATAACCATCAAATTGAGCTGCCTCTATGAACCCCCTTGTGATGCTACAAACCTACTGACCTTAAGAGAAACAGATAGATCTAGACTGAGAGCCCAACTTCACCTATGGCATTTCTCTATACATTCTTGGCAGCATCATATGCACGATCAAATCCCAACCTGCAGAAGTTTAGGTAATAATACTCTCAACACCTTCCAGAAAATTGAGTTCTAAAAAAATGTAGTCTTAGCACCTTCTGTCAGAAGCTTATTTTGGTGTTCAGTGCATTAGAGTGAAGCAGAAGTCTCTGTTACTATAAATGGCCCCTGTGAACCACCCACCTGTCAGAGTTGAACACAATTCCATCTCTAGGCCCTGAGATATATGTAGTTCTTCGTGTCAAGGTCACTCCAAAAAAAAAGACTAGTGTATTAGGAGGTTAAGCATAAAATTCTACATCCTTTTTAAATAGATTCCTTTGATGGGAGCTACGTAGGAGTGCAAAACCCAAAACACTGCACATATCAAGGAGTCAGTAGGGAGAGAAAATATATCAGCAGAATAAAAAACAAAACAAAACACAATAATTGAAATTAAATAATAAAGGTTTTTTGAAAATAATTGGATTGTGAGGTGTCTGAGAGAAGCAAAATTAAATAGACGGTAGATGTGAACTATAATATTGGTATATTACAGAGGAAAAAAATCACATACAGGACAGGGCTTAATCAATCCATATTGACTGAGCAAATGAATAAGTGGATAGATGAGTGGGTAAATGAATGCCAACCAGCCCCCAACACTTACAAATGGCCTGGAATCTTAGGAATCCACACAATTAGTCTGTCTTTTTAGAATTGTCTCCCAATTTCCTGATGACATAAGAATTTAGGCCACACAAAACTTCCTCTTAGCAGCAGTCCTGTGGATGGCATCTTTGACTTCCTTGTTCCTCAAGCTGTAGATAAGTGGGTTCAACATGGGGATCACTGCAGTGTAAAACACTGACACCACTTTATTGAGATCCAGAGACAGACTTGCTCTAGGTCGTACATAAATAAAGAAAAGAGTGCCATACAGGATGGAGACGGCCGTCAGGTGAGAAGAGCAGGTAGAAAAGGCTTTGCGCCTCCCATCCACAGAGTGGATCTTCATGATGGCGACAAGGATGTAAATGTAGGAGATCAGGATAGTCAGACCGCTGAAGACTCCAACAGCTCCAGCCACGACAAAAACTACCAACTTAGCAAGCCTTGTGTCAGCACATACAAGGGAAAGGAGGGGGGACATATCACAGAAGAAATGATTAATGACATTGGGGCCACAAAAAGGAAGACGAAATGCATTTGTTGTGTGGGTCATGGTGTTCATGAACCCGATGACATAGGGACCAACCACCAGCTGGATACAGAGTCTCTGGGACATGGCAACAGAATACAATAACGGGTTGCAGATGGCCACATAGCGGTCATAGGCCATGGACGCCAAGAGAAAACACTCTGCTGCCACAAAGAACCCAAAAAACCACTGCTGCAAAGCACAGCCCAAGAAGGAGATGGCCTTCCTCTTCGCAAAGACGTCTGTGAGCATCTTGGGGCTCACAACAGAGGAGAAGCACATGTCCACAAAGGACAAGTGGCTGAGGAGAAAGTACATGGGTGTGTGAAGGCAGGAATCAATCCGAATCAGAATAATCATACCCAAGTTTCCGGTTAGATTGATGACGTAGAAACTCAGGAAGAGCAGGAAGAGGGAGGCCTGCAATTGGGGGTTGTCACTCAAACCTGCCAAAATGAACTCTGTAACCCTTGTGTAGTTGTCACCAGCCATTGACTGGTTCCCGTTTCCCCTAGAAGAAGAGCAGAGGAGTCACAACAGATTTGCTGAACATATCTTCAAAAACGGGGCACAGAAAAAATATACCAGTGGCTGGGAGAGCATCACGGGTGATATGACTTAGTTGCATGTTGTGGCCAAGGAAACAAAAGTGAAGTATAGACCAGTGCAAAAGATCGGATCTGAAGCCTTCATCTTCTAAGAGTCTGCAGAAATCCATCAATACAGAGATGAGAAACCAGAAACCTGGAAAATAGAAGCAGCTTTCTCAAGGTCCCATGACTGATGGCAGAGAGCTTCCAGAAGACATGTCCAAGAATTCTCACTTCAGTGAACTTTGCTTGAGTTCCCCAGGTGAGTGCACACCTGGGGTAATGATGCAGGAGAGTGGAAGTGAGGCAAGGTGGAGAAAGTGAGCAGCCACTATTTTTGAGATATACACACTTTGGAATTAGAACCCAAGCCTAAAGGCAAGGGTCCCTCTGACCCTGGGAAAGTTACTTTTCCTCATCTGTGAAACAGGAATAATAATAGTAACACCTACCTTGTAAATTGCTGTGAGGATAACATGAGAGAAAGCTTGCAAAGTATTGAGCTTGCAAACTACTTATGAGAGTCTCATTGGGCACCTTGACAATGGTATAATAAGTGTTCGTATTTTTGCCTTACATACTTCATTTAATAAGCCTGCAAGCTGACTATGATTATGTCAATTCACATAGGAGGAAAATTGAAGCGCAACCCACGTTCACGATGCTAGTGACCGGCAGGGGTGGGCTTTGCGCGTGTGCGTGCCCAAACAGACTGTGCTCTTTCCTTCGTCACACTGCAGAAATTGCGTGTCCACAGTTCTACTCTTTTCAAAGAGATGCAAAACTCATTCCACTATGAGTACAGGATGGTGCCTGTTTGGCTGCCTACTCCTGATGTTGAGGTTATAGCCAAAGGCCACTAATGGGAAGCCCGTAGGATAATAGACTATTGAGCTTGAGTATCACCTGCATGGAAATGCACAGGGAAGAAATCTGGAAAAGAGCCTAAATCATCCCACCCATATACCATCCACATTTCCTTTGTCACCCCCCATAAGGGTGCACTGGGTTAAGTCAGCTGATCTCTTCGAACCTGAGTTGCTTTGTGTGTTCAATGCGACTAAAGCTGTGTCTTTCTCTCTCAG
The DNA here is from genome assembly GCF_018350155.1 of Leopardus geoffroyi. Classification (NCBI taxonomy): domain Eukaryota; kingdom Metazoa; phylum Chordata; class Mammalia; order Carnivora; family Felidae; genus Leopardus; species Leopardus geoffroyi. Next base: position 101,948,843 of record NC_059329.1, read on the forward strand.
AATTCGCATCCACTTAGAACAAGGGGAAGGTGTACGCCAGGGATCAGAAAACTACTTATACTTTCTTTTGAAAAGTTTTCTTAGCCCAGAATGATAGGAGCCCAACACCAAACTTACGTTAGACGCTTTTCCCCCGGTTTTCCAATCTGAAATGTATCATTCGACTTTGGTGAGGCCTCCCTGAGGCCAATAATGCAGCTTACATTATATCCTTTGCTTCAGGGAATTAAAGAGAAAGGGAGGATTTCCAGGCAGACTGTCCACCCCACACTCACCCCTTGCTGAGGACTCTTCAAGAGTCTAGGAACTTCTTCAGGGTCCTTCATACACTACATCTCACTCTTCCATTTGACAGTTGCCCAAAACTCTGGGACAATCCCTTGTTAGCTATAGTTTCTAAACTGACCCAAGCCTTCCATGCACATTTTAATTTCTGTTTCCCTGCTGTATGTGGTGTTTAGAATAGAATGCAGTGCTCCTTAAAGATCAAACCACACAGAGCGGGGAACACAACCAGCCCTTATGTTCAGAGCACCAGGATAATATCATAATGTCAACACAACCTATGATAACCTTCCCTTAGCAAAGGTGTGGACAGGGATATGAGTTGAATTCTGTGCTACTTTTTTTTTTCCCTTTCTTCCGCTGCTAAAGCATCTCTGTCCCATGTTCTACTTACATGAGTATATTTTGATCCAGTTGCAAAACCTAAGTTTATCTCTACATGAATGATCTCTTCTTAGGTCTTCTCCATCATCGAACAAAGATGAGGATCGTGTTCATCCTGGCCATGAGTCCAATATAGAATTTATTGTAATTCCATTTAAAATAATTTGTGTTCTCTTTACCTTGTTAAAAGTCGGGTCGAAAGAACAGAAAACGATTGGGGGCTGTCAACTTACATTCTAATGGGCTCTTTCTTCTTTAAAGATGGCACAAAGAGCTACAGCAAAACTAAGCCAAGTTGGTCGGGTTCCACCCCTCCCCTTAATCTGGCCACCTTCACGTGCACAACAGGTCAGAATTTTCAACAGTCATTTGGGTTTACTGTTTCTTTTCTTCCAAGAAGAAACTGTGGAATCCTCACTCACTGTAAAATGTGTTCAGGGTCTTCAAGTCAATAAAAGTTCCCTGAACCAGTTGCATCATCTCTGCTACGGGAGCTGCTGTGTCCCCAAAGTCTGCCATATCTTGGGAATGGACCACTAAGGGAAGGTACAATCAAAGTTTCGCTTCATATCCTAAGTAAATCCGATGAGATCTGTTTTCTGATCATGTCATTATGTTTGTTTTTAACTGGATATAGGCTCTTCACTCTCTCTATATCCAGGCTAAGCAAGGAAGGTCTATGGAACTCTTGGGAAACTGGAGGAGCACAGAGAGGGTGGGACACGGGAGGACCCTAGCTCTCCCTTCCCGTCTCTCTTTCGCGTTCGTATCTTGGGGTCAAGGGCAAAGCATGTAGAAAATGAACTTTTCTCAGACACAGCATTGACCATAGGTTGCTAAGTAAATTCGTTTTCCTGGGACTTCGTTCAAAACAAAGAGTGGAACCATCGGAAGGAAGAACTGGAAGAGAATTTCTGAGAATGTATCAATGGATCAGTAAATTTTATGGAAAGATGTTATATCTGAACTGTTAGCACATGGCAAGGGAAATACATTTCTTACTGCCCAGAAATGAATAAAAAGCAATAAAACAAAATTCTTCAGCATTGTATTTGCAATACAAACAGCATCAGCTTGACCAAACAGAGTCAATACAGGTTGCAGCCCGAGTGAGGGAAAGCGTAAGCACTTCAGTGTGCGACACAGCCTCCTTACTCTAAGAGGTTTTGTTTGATTTGTTTTGAATTTCTTAGCATGCTCCTGAGTGCTTTAATGTAAATTTTTCCATGAGACCTGAATCTTTGATAATAACTTCTGGTCGACTCTACATATGAAAGACCATTCCATTTCTCCCCTGAAAACCATTTAGATTTGCCCTTCAATTTCTTTTTTTCTTTAGTTTCAAGACTTTATTTAAATTCCAGTTAGTTAACATAGAGTGTAACATTAGTTTCAGGAGTAGAATTTAGAGATTCATCACTTGCATATAACAAACAGTGCTCACCACAAGTGCCCTCCTTAATACCCATCTCTCATTTAATCCATTCCCCAACCTCCCCTCCAACAACTCTTAATTTGTTTTCTGTAGTTAAGAGTCTGTTTCTTGGTTTGCCTCTTTTTTTCCCTCTGTGTTCATCTGTTTTTGTTTTTTTTTTTAATTCCACATGAGTGAAATCATGTGGTATTTGTCTTTCTCTGACTGACTTATTTCACTTAGCATGATACACTCTAGATCCATCCACATCATGCAAATGGTGAGATTTCATTCTTTTTGATGGCTGAGTAATATTCCGTTATATATAAAATGCCGCTATAAACATGTATCCCTTATGAATCAGTATTTTTGTACCCTTTGTGTAAATACTTAGTAGTGGACCTCTTTCATGGTTTTCTGTGTGTTCTTCACAGAAACAAACACATCTGAGATCCTTCAGAAATTCCAAATATTTTTCGAATATTTTTCTGATTCCTTTGCTACTTCGCTTCAAAATTATGTGGTTCCTTTGAGTTGTCTGGATAATAATCCATTTTTATTGTATGGCAGTGTGAGTTCATAGGTTGAATATTGCTAAGGCTTTTTATATGCGTGTTTTCTTAGGTAGAGTGTCTACAACAAGCATTGGTCATTAGTTAGAATTTGGGGAGTGACTTTGGCCCTGCTTACTGTCTTCCTGATGGTTGGTTGAATCTTTTTCTTTGAAGAACTGGTTAATGCAGGTTTGGAATCATGTTTCTGTTTTCTAATTTTTTTTAGAAATTGTACTTATTAAGCTAAATGGAAATTAGAATTTTAATTCTTCCCATGTTGTTTATCACATAATTATTTTTAAGTCCTTTATATAAGACTGTTTTGAATCCTGAGGGTGTATATTCCTAAGATTCCTTTTAAGCTTTACTTCCTGGGGTGCCTGGGTGGCTCAGTCAGTTGAGCACCCAGCTCTTGATTTCAGCTCATGTTGTGATTTCACAGCCATGAGATTAAGCCCTGAGTCGGACTCTGTGCTGTGTGTGGGGCCTGCTTTAGATTTTTCTCTCACTCTCGCTTTACCTCCCTGCTTGTGTTCTCTCTCTAAAATAAAATAAAATAAAATAAAATAAAATAAAATAAAATAATTAAATTAAAATAAATTAAAATAAAATAAAACTTACTTCCTGAAATAAGTCTGACAAAGAAAGACACATACTGTATGATTTCACTTACATGTGGAATCTAAAACAAAGCAAAACGAAACAAAAACAAAAACTCAAAGATACAGAGAAGTGATCGATTGGTGGTTTGATGATTGCCGGAGGCAGGGGTTGGAAAGGTGAACAAAATGAGTTATAAGATAAATAAATCCTGGGGATGTAGTGACAGCAGGAAGACTACCATCAAAAATACTGTATGTATATTTGAAAGTTGCTAAGAGTGTAGCCCTTAAATGTTCTCCTTGTAAGAAAATAAATTGTAACTCTGTGCTGATGGATGTAAAAAGCTTGTGGTAACCATCCTGCAATGCACACAGAGAGCAAATTATTATGCTGGACACCTAAAACTAGTATAATACTGTATGTCAATTAAATCCCTATTAAAATTAGTTTCTGAAGTCAAAAAGACCTAAGATAATTCATTTTTAGCTATATGGATATAACTACTATTGACTAAAGTTGGAATTTCAATTTCATAAGGCCAACCCATTTACCAAAGAAAAGGCGAAAAATTAGGTTGATTTCTAATGTATATTTGTGTGCTCTTAAAAGCTGTTTCCTTCTTAACCTAAATGATTAATATTATACACTATGTTAAGCTTTACCACAGAGCATTCACCCTATGCTGCAAAAGATTTGCCTATTTTTATCTGACAATAAGGATAAATTAATAAAAATATTATTTTGTGCTTTTTTGTTTTAATATCAGATTGGCATTGAACACTATTTCAAATTCATGCAATTTTTAGCTGAAACATAACCTCCACCATAGCGAGCCTTCCTTCTGACATCTGCAGTCTAAAGGGATCTCGGCCACTAAATCTCAAAACCCGCAATGACCCCACCTACGGGATTTATCAGTGCTACTTTTATTATGGTGGTTTTGTGTGACGCTATCTTTTACAAGACCATGATCGTGGAAGACAGGGACGATAACCCAGTCAATGCAACAGACATTTGCAGTGTCCAGGGTAGCATTGCTTGGCTGTGCCAGCTGTTAAATATCAAAATACATCCATAGTCTTTGGAAAATAGCTGCTTCTTGCCAGGGTCACGCTCCAGCAGGTCCAAGGATGAACGGCGTCGGTGAGAATAAAACAAAACTAAAATAAAAAGCTAAAAATAAAAAACTGAAATAAAAATGGACATAGACAACAGCAGTGTGTTGATCTGGCCAATTTATTGTAGCAAACGTGGCACGATATTTGCTAGTGATTTCCTTGCAGCATTCGTCATCTATGTGTTTCTAACATTACCTAATTCTAAAATGTTCCTAGTGTAGTCAACCTTTAAGAAATAACATGGTGGGGCGCCTGGGTGGCGCAGCCGGTTAAGCGTCCGACTTCAGCCAGGTCACGATCTCGCGGTCCGTGAGTTCGAGCCCCACGTCGGGCTCTGGGCTGATGGCTCAGAGCCTGGAGCCTGTTTCCGATTCTGTGTCTCCCTCTCTCTCTCTGTCCCTCCCCCGTTCATGCTCTGTCTCTCTCTGTCCCAAAAATAAATAAAAAACGTTGGAAAAAAAAAATTTAAAAAAAAGAAATAACATGGCGATTTTCTCATAATGTTCCCGCATACCCTTTGATTATAGATTAATTTCTTACCTTATTCCATTATGCATCTGCGTTTATCTATAATTATCTATAGTCTATAAAGCATTTGCTTTGCTGTTCTCGTGAAAGGCCCTCCCTTTCTCAATACCTCAAGTGGAACAGTTACGGGGACATGACCTCCTAACCACAAGACGCCAGAAAAACAATGTGTTTGCCTCGGTCCGAGGTGCCGGGAAGGGGCCGATAGGGCCTTAGAAACCCATGCCTCACACATTCTCAGAGAGACAATGCACCTAGGAACTAAGGAACCATTCTGTACGTGAACCGACTAGGTTCAGTCACCATCTGGAATGCCTCCGGGGGGCCAGGTGGGCCTAGGGGTTGAAGTCACCTGTGCCCAGAGATACACTCCTTAGTTGCCGGAGTGGGGCAGATCCATATCCATATGTCTCAAATCCGTATGTCTCTCCTTTACAGGCCCCCTTTGCTGGCAAATGCATGAGGCCATCCTTCCCGCAAGTGGAGGAGTCTCCACAGGGGACGGCAAGGGCTAACCGTAAAGCCGCACAATTCCTTGCGGAACCTTAGATTCTTCCCTAATGGTTCTTTTCCCAGAGGGCCTGTCGAGGGCAATTCCCCAACAGACAACACCCCAGGTACTTTTAAGGCCAAATTACCTAAAAGCGGGAGGACAAGAAGCTTCACTGTCGGCGGACCGCCCTGCAGTCACCAGTCCGTCCACAGCCCGGGCCCCGCCACTCAGGCTGGGATAGCTCGGCTTCCAGCAACTTCTCTCAGCCTTTCAAGTGCCCACCACCCTGAGCATGAAACCCCTATACTCCAAATCCAGACTTCGCTGCCATCCAGCCACTAGAAGGATAATGCGAGGACAGCCCATGGCAGAACCTTGTTTCAACCAGTATTCTCTTCCACATATCAGTACCCTTGTCCCACCAGTTATATTTTGGATACCCTTCCTGATCTATGTCTACTTGTTTCCAAGACTCTATAACATGGGGTGAGGAGTGCAGAGGGGACCAAAACTTGGTTGTCAAGTAATTCAACTTACTCTCTTATGTCCTTATAAATCAAAGCACAATCTTGATTTTTTCTTGTTTGTTTATTGGCTAAGGTATGTCAGGGAACAGACATCAACTGCTACTCCAGTTGGCAATTCATATATAGACATTTCCCATTGAGGACTTATTGGATTTGCAAAAGGATTTTTATTTACATTTTTATTTCCAAAAACAATTCTGCATTCATCTAAAACATCTCACTAGTAAACATATCAAGAAAAATTCTGAAAATGATAAGTAGGGCATAAAATACCAGATGTACTAAATAACAGACTTTCTACAGAAGTAAGTGTTGGACCAGGTGACACTGGCACAAGAACCGACAACTGAACACAAGTGCCATCATTAAGCTCTAGATTTTCTTTTTTCTTTTTCTTTTTAATTTTTTTTGAATCTTGATTTATTTTGGAGAGAGAGAGACAGAGACAAAGCATGAGCAGGGGAGGGGCAGAGAGGGAGGGAGACACGGAATCCGAAGCAGGCTCCAGGCTCCAAGCCATCAGCACAGAGCCCAACGCGGGGCTCAAACTCAGGAGCCACCTGAGTGGCTGAGTCGAAGTCGGACGCTCAAGCCACTGAGCCACCCAGGTGCCCCTAAGCTCTAGATTTTCTAATAAAGTAAAAGAGGCAGTTCAGTAAAAGGAGAGCTTGAGAACCAAGTGGACCTAATTTTACTCTATTTCCTCCGTGTAGCCTCAGGCAAGCCACTCCACGTCTATGACCCTCACTTTTCGTTATCTCTTGAATGAGAACAACTTCTACCTTACAGAGCTGTCTTAAAATAAAATTATCTCGGGGCGCCTGGGTGGCGCAGTCGGTTAGGCGTCCGACTTCAGCCAGGTCACTATCTCACGGTCCATGAGTTCGAGCCCCGCATCAGGCTCTGGGCTGATGGCTCAGAGCCTGGAGCCTGTTTCCGATTCTGTGTCTCCCTCTCTCTCTGCCCCTCCCCCGTTCATGCTCTGTCTCTCTCTGTCCCAAAAATAAATAAAAATTAAAAAAAGTTGAAAAAAAAAATAAAATTATCTTTACAAAGCCTACAACATCACTTGTTCTTAAAGAGGGTTTCAGTAGCCCAACTAACAATAGCATTTTATAATCACCACTATTATTAACATATAAGTATTATCTCATGAAGGAGAAGGGGATTCTTGTTCAGATATTTTTAAATTCCTGAATAATTAGATTAAAATACAAATATGAAAACCCACAAAACCTCAAAAATATTTATGTTTATTTTTTTATTTTTTATTATTTTATTATTTATTATTATTATTTATTATTATTATTATTTATTATTTTTATGTATTTATTTTTTTATTATTTTATTTTATTTATTATATTTTATTTTTTAAAATATTTATTAAATGTTTGCCAAATATTCTAATCTGTGCTCAATATTCAAAGATGGAAGTCGTAATAAAAATGAAAACATGCAATTTTATTTATTTTCAAAGTTGCAAAGGGCTAGGAAAAGTATTTGCAGCTAATGTTACAAAGACTTTTTATTTATTACTGCTATGAAGATGTAGGAATTGTAAGAACGTTTGGTGACAGAGTAAGCTCTCTGAGCTGTGTGTTATGGCCCAAACACACAAAATGTGTATATAATTTCACAGCCCTTCAAAATTACTTTTCAGGCTTTTGAAAGCTTTTTCCAAGCCTCTTAATAACGCTTTCAATTTCTAAAGGAAACTTTAGTGGACAAATTGTGGTTGATGAGCTCATGCTGCCATCTAGTGGCTAAGATTAGCTCCACGTTAAGGAGGAATTCTTTTTTTTTTTTTTTTTTTTTTTTTTTTTAATGTTTTATTTATTTTTGAGACAGAGAGAGACAGAGCATGAACGGGGGAGGGTCAGAGAGAGAGGGAGACACAGAATCGGAAGCAGGCTCCAGGCTCTGAGCCATCAGCCCAGAGCCCGACGCGGGGCTGGAACTCAGGGACTGGAGGAATTCTTAAAATACTATCTCATTAAGGAAAGCTGTCTGCCTTGTATTTGAACACATCCTATAGCCGCTGAGACCATGCTAGTAGGCGACTGAAAACTGAGAAAGAAAATGAAATATATTTCGTAACTAACATGAAATTGTTCATGCCGTCTTCCTAAAGCACATGACGTAAAACAAATCTTCACCCTCTTGTTCTAAAATAATCCTAAATATTGAAAACTAGGTTTTTAAGAAATCAGGATATAAGGTCAGTTTGAGGGAATCTTTATTAACAGGAAATTGGATAAACGCTAATATCAGCCTTAAGTGTAATGACATTTCAACACATTCCTTTCAAAATGACCTCAGATGGATTTAAGAAACTTCTACTGAATCACTCGTGTCAGATATTGTGCTAAACTCTGGTGAAAGAGTAGTATTTCCTCAGGATATCCAAGAAGGAAGCGTTTATCTTTTTTTAGGCTACTATTTTCATAAAATTTGATCAGGAGAAATGGTTCTCTATGCCTTTCTAACATCTATACAGATGATCATATACAAATTTTACTAGACTAAGCAAAAATATTAGAAATATCAGTCACAAACTTCGGAGCCCTTATCTGTGTCATATTTCTTAATTTTATAATAACAAAGTACCCTACATAATGTTACCTCCATTTCCTAAATGAGTATATTAAGAAATATTTGTTTACATTGTCTGAATTATTAGACATTACTTCTTATTTTGCATTTTGCACTATGCAATCTTATTTGTGAAGTGTGACTGTAACTGGGCCATTCCCATCTAAATTCTCTCTCTCTCCTCCCTCTTTTCCTCTCTCTTCTCCTCCCTCTTCCCTCTCATACCCATACACAATCCTAAGCATGTTAAAAAATGGGGTTTTCTTTACCTAGATTGTCTCTCACATTGGTAAGGGGCAGTGTGGAAGAGGTTATCTCTTTCTCTCTCCAGACATCTATTTTAAACCTTTCTGTCTCTTTCTTCAAAGTTCCATTTCAAATGTGTCCATCTGGAGGTCCCTCCATTCTGTTATGCTTCTTGCTTTTTATATAGTACTTTTAGTATTATTACTGACCCCTAGCTAATTTTCCTTTACTTACAAGCCTCTCTCCCTCCAAATATAGGCTCTAGCAGCAACAATAAACAATGTTTTTATAATTTAGGCACATTTTTATATTCTTATTAGTTCTAAGACTCTTTGATAGAATTTATACATTAAATTACATATTAACTTAAGTAAATTGAAACACCTCAATTAGAAAAATTATTTTTGCTTCATCATTGAAAAACAGTGGTACAACTATGGAGAAAGGGATTTCTGGAATCTCTGGGAGGGCGCATAACCTCTCAACACATTCAGTGGGAACTCTTTGCTAGGTTACCAATGGGTGTGCTCTTCCCACAGCATCCCGAGATTTACCTTCAGCCCCATTATATTTGGCACTGAAATTGCTCAAGTGAGATTTAAGGAGATTGCAGTTACTGACCCACCATCCTGAGTTCAGATGATGGCTCACTTCCATCTAAGTGTGTTCTATTGGTCCGTTTCTTAGATATCAAGAGCCTTGGCAAAAGTAAAATGTCTACACAGATGATCCCGATGGATTTCAGGGAATTTGTAAGCACCTAAAGAAGACCTGATCGCACCCATTCCATTCAGAAGGTTAGGTTCTTCACCAAGAGATATTTTCAATTGTACAGGGACTTATAAGCAATTCTGCATCCCCTTTCCTGACCGAAAACGTTTGCTTAAATTATTTCTAAAACTTTCATTGTTTGAGTTATACACAAAACGTGGTGGAACTTGTCTGATGGTGTCTCCCGACATTACGACGTGAACAAAATCTAAGACTCTATGACCCACACTTTTTCTTTTTTCTTTTTTAATTTTTTTATTTATTTATTTATTTTTTTTTTTTTTTGAGGAAGAGAGAGAGATAGAGGGTGAGTGGGGGAGGGTCAGAGAGCGAGGGAGACACAAAATCCAAAGCAGGCTTCAGGCTCTGAGCTGTGAACACAGAGCCTGATGTGCGGCTCAAACTCATGTACCAGGAGATCATGACCTGGGCCAAAGTTGGAGGCTTAACCGACCGAGCCACCCAGGCGCCCCATACCCACACTATTTCTTATCACTATGGCTCCCCAAGGCTGCAAGAGCTGTGTTATGGGAGGAGGGTGCTGGGTTGTGATTTGAATCAATTAGTGTTGAGATGCAGAGTGGCCACTGAATGACCATGAATGAATTCCCTGGCCTTACCCTCATGTCCACTATCCTTCTCCAAGATTGCTTCAGAGGTGTTAATTGCCCCATCATTCATGCCAGAGGGAACATGGGACTCCCAAAAGTCCCCATGGACCCCAGGCTGAAGCAAAGCTACCTTGATCCCAATAAGTCGAGTGAAAAAGGTTTGAGGGGATCTTGTTGTAGTTTTGTTTTGTTTTGTTTTTAATGTTGCTTACTTTTCCTAGTCCAATATTATAGAGAAAACAGATCAGATTTGTATTTGTACCCCATAGCATTAAACTTAGAAATTGGAGATTCTACTGAAAAACAAAAACAAAAACACCTCAATGGGAGTGGGAAAAAAACAAGGGAATGCTCAAGAACCTTCCTTTGTTACAAGATCTGTGCTGTAAAGGCACAGACTAAAACACTGATAATTTTCCTTTCAGCAAGACAAAGGGAACTCACTTATATCAGCAGCGGCACAAACATACACATCTGAGACTGTTGATCCCAGCCTTCATCTAATTAACTGTTTCAAAAATCAATAAATAATGTGAGTTACATGGAAGAAATTTCTGTGCTAAAATCTGAATCTTTTTCAGAGCATCACATTGGCACTAATTCTGCTTCTCTAGGTTGCTTGCCCGTGACTCATTCCTGCTGTCTGGGACAGTTGCCTCACCAAAACCATGATTGTCCCTAGCCTATATATCATTTCATCGTCTTGGCATTCAGTTCCCTCCATAACCTGCTCACTCCCTCTGAACACAAACCACTCTATGACCTCATTGCTAAGGGCTATGCACTTAGTGCATAGAACTATAGTGTGGAGGTTCCTCAAAAAATTAAAAATGGAACTATCCTATGACCCAGCAATTCAATTGCACTGCTAGGAATCTATCTAAATGATACAAAAATGCTGACTTGAAGGGGCACATGCACCCCCATGTTTATAACAGGGCTATCAACAATAGCCAAAGTATGGAAAGAGCCCAAATGTCCATCAACAGATGAATAGATAAAAAAGATGTGGTGTATATATATATATATATACCACATATATATGTATATATATACCACATATATACTATATATATATATGCATATATATATGTATATATGTATATATATATATATATATATGTATACACACACACACACACACACAATGGAATACTACTCGGTGATCAAAAATAATGAAATCTCGCCATTTGCAACTACATGGATGGAACTAGAGTGTACTATGCTAAGTGAAGTCAGTCAGTCAGAGAAAGATAAAGGTATGACTTCACTCATATGTGGGATTTAAGAAACAAAATAGACGAACATAGAGGAAGGGAAGGAAAAATAAGATAAAAACCGAGAGGGAGGCAAACCATGAGAGACTCTTAAATACAGAGAATAAACTGCGGGTTGATGAGGGTAGGAGGGTGGAGGATGGGTTAAAGGGGTGATGGGCATTAAGAAGGACACTCTTTGGGATGAACGGTGGGTGTCATCCCTGGGTTCTACTCCTGAAGCCAAGGCTACACTGTGTGCTAACTGGAGACTTAAAAAGATACATAAACATGAAAATAAATTTAAAACAAGAATAATTGCAATATTCAAAGCGGGTTCCTAATCCCGGGAAGGGATAGTTGTGACACTAACATTCCATCAATACTGCCAAAGAAAGCATTAGTGTATCCAGCACACTCCATCATGAAATTTATTAGGGCACAGACTTGGGATTAAATTTACACTCTAGTTCTCTCTGTATCCTTACTGAGTCATGTTTCATTTTGCTTTTTCCCCCTCTGTCTTCTACGGTCTAGAGATAAATTTTATATTTTTAGTTCATGCTCAGCCATCAGGGCTCAAATACCTGTAAACTCTAGCTTGCACCAAAAGGGCACTTTTTAAAAATCATAATAATTAATAATACTCTTCCCTAAAATAATTATAATACTTCTTGAATTGCTCAAATGTTTTCTGAGGCACAGAAAGGTGTTAAAATCTTTTTAAACTTCATTCTGTCGTATTTTTTTTTAATTGGAACAACCAAAAAAGACTAACATGAAAATAGGATATATATTTTCTGAATTTCAGTTTAGCTCTGACTTCTCAACACCTATTGCCTCTGACTTTTTTAGAATTTTCTTGTTCTCTCATTCACATGTTTGCATTTTATTTATAATTTCTATAATAAACAGTGCCTATTTATTTTTGTCTGAAAGAAATAGAAATAACTAAATATCAAGTATTAAAGTAGTAGTTGGAACAACATCAAAATAAAATATGTAAAGAGGCATCTCTCTTGTCATTTGTCACTTGGTGGATGAATAAGAGTGCAAGAATTGTGCTGTCAATGTTGTTCACCTTTCACTTGTCCATATTTGGGTTTCTTTTCTGCAGTGATCATGACGTTGTATTCTTAGAAGACAAGAATACAAAAATAGGCATAAAAGATATTTAAAGGAATGAGATAAGAGGAGTCCCTTTAGTTAAAGAAATCATTTGTACCTAAGTAACCTGCCCTGTTTGCTATTTTCAATTCTGTATATAGAGATAGGGAGCATGCTTGGGGCACCTGGGTGGCTCAGTCGGTTAAGCGGCCGACTTCGGCTCAGGTCATGATCTCGCGGTCCGTGAGTTCGAGCCCCGCGTCGGGCTCTGTGCTGACAGCTCAGAGCCTGGAGCCTGTTTCAGATTCTGTGTCTCCCTCTCTCTGACCCTCCCCTGTTCATGCTCTGTCTCTCCCTGTTTCAAAAATAAATAAAACGTTAAAAAAAAAAAATTAGAGATAGGGAGCATGCATATCATTCCAATGAATCTCACCTGGCCTGGACATGTATATTGGTTTAACTAGTACCACACTATTAATAGCTAGATGATTCCAACACTTACTAGATTTTTATCCTTTCCTAATGATGAAATTTTTTGAGGAAGCAGAATTACTCTGACTCTGAGTGACTGGGGATTCTTATCGTCCACAGGCACACGATTGAAATGGAGCTTTATTTTTTTTTTTTTTTAATTTTTTTTTTCAATGTTTGTTTATTTTTGGGACAGAGAGAGACAGAGCATGAACGGGGGAGGGACAGAGAGAGAGGGAGACACAGAATCGGAAACAGGCTCCAGGGTCTGAGCCATCAGCCCAGAGCCTGACGCGGGGCTCGAACTCACGGACCGCGAGATCGTGACCTGGCTGAAGTCGGACGCTTAACCGACTGCGCCACCCAGGCGCCCCTGAAATGGAGCTTTAAAAACAGTTTTTAAAATAAAAGTCATATTGAACGTTTCAAGGATGCCATACTCCAAAGTCTGCACGTTTGCTTAGCATCTTTGGATGATGACCAGGTAGACTAACCATGTCTAGAAGCTTTGCCCTTTATCTATTTTGTATTCCAGACAGGAATTTAACTTCTTATGCAAAACTTCCCCCTGACGATCGTTCTGCACATGGCAGCTTTCACTTCTTTATTTCTCAAGCTGTAGATGAGAGGATTCAACATGGGGATCACTGCTGTGTAGAACACCGACACCACTTTATTGATGTCCAGAGAAAAGATTGCACCTGGCCGCACATAGATAAAGAAGAGGGTCCCATATAAGATGGACACTGCGGTGAGATGGGAGGAGCAGGTGGAAAAGGCTTTGCGCCTCCCATCGCCAGAGCGGATCCTCAGGATGGCAGTAAGGATGTAAAAATAGGAGATTATAATGGTCAGGCTACTGACAACCAGTACAGCTCCAGCCACAATGAAAACTAACAGTTTATTGATCCGGGTGTCAGCACATACCAGAGAAAGAAGGGGGGACATGTCACAAAAGAAATGATTGATAATGTTGGAGCGACAAAAGGGAAGTCGGAAAGCAGCTGTTGTGTGAGTCATGGTGCTCAGGAAGCCAATAGTATAGGGTCCAAGCACCAACTGTATGCAGAGTCTCTGTGACATGGCGACAGAATACAATAATGGGTTACAGATGGCCACATAGCGGTCATAAGCCATGGACGCCAGGAGAAGGCACTCAATGGCCACAAAGAACCCAAAGAACCATTGCTGCAACGCACAGCCCAGGAAGGAGATGGCCTTCCTCTCAGTGAAGAAGTCAGTGAGCATCTTGGGACCCACTACTGATGAAAAGCAGATGTCCACAAAAGACAGGTGACTGAGAAAAAAGTACATGGGCGTGTGAAGGCGGGGATCTATCTGGATGAGAATAATCATACCCAAGTTTCCTGTGATGGTAACAAGGTAAAAAAGTAGAAATAGCAAGAAAAGGAAGACTTGCATCCGAGGATGATACTTCAAACCTATGAAAATAAATTCTGTGATTCTTGTATCGTTCCCATCAGCCATTGGTTGTGTTGTTCTCTAGAGTGAGAAAAACAGAACGTTAATAATGCATACAATTTTAAATTATTTAAAAGCCTAACATTATATACAAGAAGAGAAACTACAGGTCCAATTTGGGAGCATTGGTATAAAAAGAGACTAAACTAAAAGCTACCAAGCAAATATAGTAAGGTTCTTACTCTTAACAGCAATATGGTTTAAACATTTTAAAGAAAAAATTAGAACTAAGAATTGGGTCACCATTAGAAAATCTGTAAAATTACTCACCACACTTACATATTAAAAGACAATGCATTATAATTATTTCAAAAGAATTCTTTAAAGAAGCTGATAAAATGTGGCAAGAAAGAAAGAGAAAGAAGAAAGAAAGAAAAGAGAAGAAAGAAAGAAAGAAAGAAAGAGGGAGGAAGGAGGAAGGGAGGAGGAAGGATGGAAGGATGGGAGGGAGGAAGTAAGAAGAAAGAAAAGAAGAGAAAGGAAAGGAAAAGAAAAGAAAAAAAGGAAAGAAAAGGAAAGAAAAGAAAAGAAAAGAAAAGAAAAGAAAAGAAAAGAAAAAGAAAGGAAAGGAAAGGAAAGGAAAGGAAAGGAAAGGAAAGGAAAGGAAAGGAAAAAAAGGAAAGAAAATGAAAGAAAAGAAAAAAAAGAAAACAAAGAAAAACTTTCCAAACTGGAAAAAAAAGGAATTACTTGACTTGGTAAAAAGGATCTTCCTCTAGTTTCCAGAGAATATATGTGTGTAGGGTAAGCACTGGGAATATTAATACTATAACCAGAAACTATATATTTTCACAATGTGTGCTATTAAACAGTATAGTGAAGGGTACATCCAAAATACTAAACTATAGAAAAAGAAAGAAGGTGTAAGAATTCTAGAAAACAGAGATAAGAAAATACTGTCACTTTTTGCAAGCAAAATAGTCATCCACATAGAAAGTGTAAAATAGTCAACCAATAAAGATAATTTTTTTAGAAAAAAATGAAAGAATTCAAAGTAGCAGAAGATTGGTGTAAAAAAAGTCAGTAATAATTACCTATGAATTATAATGGAAAAACATATTCATCAATACAAATTGATAAAATAACTGTAAATAAGCCTAACAAAAACCATTCAAGATTCATATGAAGAAAAATATAAATTATTTAACTTTACTGTACAAGGGAAGAAATGCCTAGATAAGTCAAAAAACACATTTACTGTATTTTTATGTGTTTATTAAGACTCATTTCCTCCTGAGATAGTAAAAATTAGCTCTAACAGGGGCGGTAAGACTCTGCGTGGCCATTCTTCAGGTTGGAATAGCACACACAGATACATCAATTATGAAGGGAACAGAAAATGATATTTCTCCCACAGATATGCTACAGCTGGAAAGTGTCCTAACAACATGGGGGGGGGGGGCGGTGGGTAGTGACAAATACTTTATTGCTCAATGATAAACTTTACTTTCTGAAAAAACAGACTGTCTACAATTTTTGTCTGAAATCACTTCAGCAAGACGAAACACCCCACTCTGGTCTGGAATATCTAAGTCAGTCTGACAGAGCAAAGCAGTCCCAGTCCCCAACACGAGTACAAAACTCCACATGAGGGATGTCTGGATACAACACTCTACACCTAGTTTACCTTTGTAGTTTCCATGGAAACAGGACCCTGTGCTACCTTTGTGGGTCAGACAGTTCTGATGTTGTGATGTTGGCCCCTTTCCACACAGCCTTGCTTTGCTTTGAGCTCATCGCAATTTTCCTTGATTGAAATTTCACCAAAAACTCCCCACTTCTCAAAATCCTATAATAGCTCTAGTTTTTTTTTGTTTGTGTGTTTAATGAGACATCCATGGTTCTAAGTGTGCATGGTCTCCCTCATTGCAGTGGGTCAAAAGCTGGTTGGATCAGACTACAAACCTGATCCTGGCTGTTGAAGGCTGATGAGGCCAGGACACCTACCAGGTTATTTGGTAAATTTAATGCAGTTCCAACCAACTGGAAAAGTTAAATTAAAATATAATTTTTAATGAAAAAAAATCAGATGTTTAAATTCATGGAAGAGAAAAATGTTCAAAGGAGCAAAGGACATTTCAAACAAGAAAATCAAAGAAACGGGATGTGCTATTCCAGATATCAACACATAAATAAAGCCATCATGCTTAGCCAGTAAGGTATGATTACTAAAATAGGCAGGAGACAGAAAAACCGTAGTCAGACCAAGACGTATATGCCAATTTAGTATGAATAAACATTTTCTTTCAATCAGGAAAGTAAAGATTAATTACAATATTTGGATGGCCATTTCAAAAAATAGATCATATTAAAATTCCACCCACATCATTAAACTAAAAAGAAAAATTCTATTATAAACATACAACAGTAAAACCCTAAAGAATAGCATTACGATTTGTTGTAGGGATGGACTTCTTAAACAGAACATGAAAATCACCTGAAGAAAAGGTTGAAAGCTTTACGGCATAATAATTTTAAGTAAACAACTGCCAACATATACTCTGGGTAAAATTTAGACATACAGATTGGAGAACTACTGAAACATATGTTACAGAAGACTAAAGTCAGATCACACAAAGAGCTACCACAAATTATCCACTAAGATAGCAAGTATACATTGTAGTCATTGGCAAAAGATACAGACAGGACACTCCCAGTCCCAATAAATATGAAAAGATGTTTAATATCCCTTTAATATCCCCAATAATCACAGAAACCAAATTGAAACAATAATCATATACTATTTCACCCTTCAAGTTGACAAGATATTAAGAAGTGAGAAAATATACTGAGAAAGCAGGGAGAGAAACTGGTGATCACTGGAGATCACTGGCTGTAGCAGGGGTGAGGCCTCCAGAAGGCAATTTTTTACTATCTCTTGAATTTTTTTGAAAAGTGATTACCTGATGATTCAGAAATCCCATTACTTTTATCTACCCTGAAGAAACACAGAATGGAAAAGCAATGATGTCCACTTTACTATTGCTTCAAATGATAAAAAAAACGGAATCCACATAAATATTCTCCAAAAAGCATAACAGTAAATAAACTTTGGTATTTCATCCTGGGGAATATTGTACAGACATTTAAAAATAAAATAATAGATTACCAGAGGGGAGGTGGGCATAGAGCCTGCTTGGGATTTTCTCTCTCTCTCTCTCTCTCTCTCTCTCTCTTCCTCTGCCCCTCCCTTTCTCAAGGGCATATGCTCTCTCCCTCTCTAAAAAAATATAAATCAAAATTAAAATTAAACAAATATATAAGGGGTGCCTCGGTGGGCTAGTTGGTGGATGGTCCAACTCTTGATTTTGGCTCAGGTCATGATCTCATGGTTCATGGGATTGAACCCTGCTTTGGGGCTCAGAGTGGACCTTTCTTTGGATTCTCTTTCTTCTTCTCTCTCTGCCTCTCCCCCCTCGAAATAAATAAATAAATAAATAAATAAATAATCTAAAGCAAACCCCTCCCCAAAAGTAATCTAAAGCAATTCCTTAAAGTATTTCAACATTTAAAAAGAAAAAGAGAGAAGAAAAAAAAAATAGCTACAATCGATTGGGAGAAAAACAGGCAAGAAATATACAAAGCCTAGGTGGGAGAAAGTGAGTAACAAATACAGGCCATGCATTTGAAGTTCGAGATTTCTGAAATTCTGAGAAGCAGCGAGAACTCTAGCCCCAACCTCACCCTTTATAAATAAGAAAACTGAGGCTCCAAGATGTCTGACCCAGGACCACAAAGATGGTGGCAAAGATACAATTTCCACCCTGCGGTTCTAAATCAGTGATTGGCTGCATGGTATGACACCTTTAAGGTGACAATGGAGAGGGGACAAGGGACAAGCATTTTCAGAGTATGCAAGACTTATCAGATTCGGCCCCAGGTGCTCTGCAAATGACAGCCAATTTGACTTCCACCCAAGCTTGGGTAAGAAACATTTTGCTATCTCCATTTTAAAGAGCAAACAATCAGGGGCGCCTGGGTGGCTCAGTTGCTCAGTTAGGCAGTTAGGCATCCAACTGCAGCTCAGGTTATGATCTCACAGTTCGTGAGTTCAAGCCCCTGCTCGGGCTCTGTGCTGACAGCTAAGAGCCTGAAGCCTGCTTGGAATTCCCTCCCCTCCTCAAACTCTGTGTCTCTCCCTCTCAAAAATAAATGAAAATTAAAAAAAAAATGTAAAGAGCAAACAATCAAGGCTGCCAAATGTAGAAGGTGATACCTGAAGGGCAGGACCTGGTATCTCCAAAGAGTTCTCTGCGATTAAGACACTGCCCTATCTGAATACAGAGTATCCACCCTTTCAAAGATGTCACTCCTCCAAGAGGGAAACTCGGATGTCTCAAAGTCTCAACCCAGTCCTACATGTTGTTTGAGGGCTACAGAATCAGACAAAACGCGTGTGCAAATTTATCAGTGAAAGAGCTGTTGATTACAAGGAGAGTAAGGAGGTCTCAGGGAATCCTGTAAAGAGTCCAGGTTTGCTCAGGTACAAGCGCTCTCAAACATCTGCACCTGTGCTCCCATTTGTACCCCCCTGCTTGGAGCGTGATGCTTATAACGCACGGCAGCATGCCATACAGATGGCACCACACCTAGAGAGGGTGGCCCTGCCTCTCTCTCCCTGTTCTGGGCAGCCAGTGAATCTGAAGAGGGATTTCACTTGACTATAATCTCTTTGTGCATCTTAGCAAATTTCACATTATTGCATGTTAGGTTTGCTGCAACATTCTAACCAATTATGGCCTGAAAGTGGGTATTTTTCTATGTACCGAAGAAACACATCTTAGATGGCAGTCCTTTTTGTTTTCCCATCAATTTTTATTTTGAGCTTCTTGAAGAGTAAACGGAGGGACAGAGATGGATTTTTAAGAATGCTTTAAACTTACATTCCAAGGATCTCCTTTCTTCTTCCGAGGATTGAAATTAAAACGGAGCATAAATTGTACTCTTTTTCAGCCTGTTTTCCTTCTTCCCACCTTCATCTGCGCCTCCACACAGAGAAGAGGGCAGACTTTCTTGGAATCACTTGGCTTTATTCTTAAGTTTCCTTCCCAAGGAACTGGTAAGATTCCACTCCAAAGCACGTTGTCTTTTCACTTGGTTGGAAGTTTCCAGAATTAGTTACCTCATTTTGTTGTTGTTGTTGTTCTGGAAAAAACTTATGTCCCAACACATAGCATACCTTGGGAATTTTGTTGAGGGAATTAAATTAAAATGTTATTACTATCCTTAAACTCTAAAAAATCCACTGGGATCCACTTATTTTCTCTCTGTGCTTGACTTGAGTCAAGTCTTAATTTCTTACCTCCTTCTTCAACAACAACAAACAACAAACATTTAATGAGTAAACTTCAGTACGGTGTTGTAACAACCGCTGAGTTTTCCCCCATAAGAAGCACCACGGAATTTCTGCAACTGTTCAGCTAGAGATTTTTACCGTTGAAGATCAGCCCCCAGGATAGCTTACTTGGCATTGTGATATTCCATCTTCCTTTCCTGATACTCATAGGGAACTCACTGAGAATCATAATGTGTGAAGTATCTCCACCATATTCAATGAGAAATTGAGATCGATTTCACCGAAAAATGCAAGCCTGAGACTACATTTTTTCAACTTGTATTGATGAATAACACACAGAAAAGTGCAAAAACCTTACGCGTACTGCTCACTGAATTATTGCAATGTGAGCCCAGGCATGCAAGCCACCACCCAAGTCAGGAAATAGAACCTCTCCATCCATTTTATATTTGTGAAATTCACCTTTTATTGAATAAATCTCTAGTTCATGTATTTATGGATGCCAGTATTCCATTCTGTTAGTATTCCACAAATGATTTATCAATTGCTTTGTTGTTGGACATTTGAATTTTTCCCAGTTTTTAGCTTTGTGATTTTTTTTTTTTCTCCAATGGGCATCCAATGAATGCCATGTGTTTTGGTGTTCATGAGCATGCCTTTCTCTTGGGGATATACCTGGGAGGGAAATTTCTTTGTTATTGGGCGCATATATGTTCCTGAGGACCGATAATCAAAGAAGTCTTCCAAAACCCACTGCTTACACTTCCATTAGCAGTGTACGAAAGTCGCTATTAGCCATTTTATAATGGTGTGTGTATAATGGTATCTCATTGTGCCTTTAGCTGCCGTTTCTAGAGAGATGGAACAATTCTGCAAGCTTTACAAGCCATTTCCATAACCACTTTTATGAATTGGCTTTTGAAATGTCTTGCCTGCATTTCATCACTGGATTGTCTTTCTTTAAAAGTTAACAATAGTTACTGGGTGGCTCAGTCGGTTAAGCATCCAACTTCAGCTCAGGTCACGATCTCACAGTTCATGAGTCTGAGCCCCGCGTGGGGCTCTGTGCTGACAGCTCAGAGCCTGGAGCCTGCTTCGGATCCTGTGGCTCCCTCTCTGCCCCTCCCCTGCTCATGCTCTCTCTCTCTCTCTCTCTTTCTCCCTTTCTCTCTCTGCCCCTCCCTCACTTGCTCTCTCTCTCTCTCTCTCTCTCTCAAAATAAATAAAGTTGAAAATAAATAAAGAGGGGCGCCTGGGTGGCTCAGTCGGTTAAGCGCCCGACTTCAGCTCAGGTCATGATCTCATGGTCCGTGGGTTCGAGCCCCGCTTCGCGCTCTGTGCTGACAGCTCCGAGCCTGGAGCCTGCTTGGGATTCTGTGTCTCCCTCTCTCTCTGCCCCTCCCCTCCTCATGCTCTGTCTCTATCCCTCAAAATTAAATAAACTTAAAAAAAAGTTATATAGTTATTCATGTTCTTCAGATATGTCACCTCTATGGCTTATAAATGACAATTTCCCTTGCTGTGGCTTCCAGGTTTATGCTCTTAAGAGTAAAACCTAAGTCTTCATTTTTTTTTTTTTTTTAAAGTTTATTTATTTATGGGACAGAGAGAGACAGAGCATGAACGGGGGAGGGGCAGAGAGAGAGGGAGACACAGAATCGGAAACAGGCTCCAGGCTCTGAGCCATCAGCCCAGAGCCCGACGCGGGGCTCGAACTCACGGACCGCGAGATCGTGACCTGGCTGAAGTCGGACGCTTAACCGACTGCGCCACCCAGGCGCCCCTAAGTCTTCATTTTAATATAGTTCAGGAAATCAATATTTTTCTTCATGTTTAGCATTTTTGCAGCATATTTTTTTTAATTTTCTACTATACATCATGAAGATATTCTCCAATATCTTCTAGATCCCCTAATTCTTTGCCTTTCACATTTCAATCTCCAAATAATCTGTAATTAATCTTAATGTGTGTTGTGAGATGGGGATAAAATTCCACTTTTCTTCCCATTTGGACATCCAATGGATTAAACTCCATTTTTTCTCAGTCTTTTCTTTCCCCAATACTTTACTGTGTCCCCCTTGTCATAAATGAAGCATCCATATATTGGGTCTGTATATTCTTTAACAATAAAGGTATTAGCATGCATTCATTAATATACTTGGACACTCCACTCTGTTCCACTGGGCCATTAGTCTATTCTTGATCCTGCCTTAATTACTATAGTTTTGTTAAGCAGAGGAAGACCTTCTACCTGGCTTTTTTTTTCAGATTTTTTTTAACGTTTATTTATTTTTGAGACAGAGAGAGACAGAGCATGAACGGGGGAAGGGCAGAGAGAGAAGAAGACACAGAATCAGAAGCAGGCTTCAGTCTCTGAGCCATCAGCCCAGAGCCCGATGCGGGGCTTGAACTCACGGACTGCGAGATCGTGACCTGAGTTGAAGTCAGACGCTTAACCGACTGAGCCACCCAGGCGCCCATGGCTTGTTTTTTTCAAGATTAAATGAGATATTCTGGGCCCTTTGCATTTCCATATAAACTTCAGAGTCACAGCGATATCTCAGCATGATTTAAGTCTGGGTTCACTTTAACATAGCTTCTTCAGTGTTGCAGGACCTACATTGACAGCTTCCTTTCTCATTATAGGAACATTATAAGATTCAAACAGACTCACTGATTTATGGCTCCCACACAGACCCACAGGCACCCACTTCCTTACAACCCTCCTGACACTCCCTTCTCACATACTGAAATACTGGAAGTCAAAATCCCATCTGTTCTGCAAGGTATTGCTTAATTATAACCTCATCCAGGAAGCCTTCCTTGATCCGTTTCAGACAAAAATAATCACTCTTTTTGAATGTTAACAGTATCTTTTGCCTCTCTTCTGTCACTTAGTGTCATATGTAAGAGATGAATCACTGGGTTCTACTCCTGAAGCCAAGACAAAACTGTATGCTATCTAACTTGAATTTAAAGAAGAAAGAAAGAAAGAAAGAAAGAAAGAAAGAAAGAAAGAGGAAGGAAGGAAGGAAGAAAGAAAGAGAAATGCCACCATATATCGTTCTTTGTTCATGCATGATTCCCTTCACTAATAAACACTCTAATAGGTCAAGGGTCATATCTTAATGGCTTGAACTGACATCATCAAAAGTCCTACTAAGCATATACCTCTATTTTCTGAGTTGTTGAGAAAATGAGGATGCTTTTTCCACTGGAAGAACCTTGTAGTCAAGCTAATTTACTCAAAGAGTAATTTGAAATACTGATTTCGAAATGAAAACACACTAAAATTAATGCCAAGTGTTCCTCGGAATCAACGCAAACATTGCACTGCATGGAAAAGCACAAGCGATTGCCTTTGGCAATTTTACATCAAATTATTTTTAGTTATATCGTTTTACAGAACTTACCAGGATTGTCATCTTAAATAATAACTATCTACATCATGCTGTTGTTATTTTTGTCTGGAATAAGCAAACGTGAACCCAGAGGAATACTGAGGGGGATAAAGAATGGTAAGCCTTGTACCAATAACGGCCTTCCCCTGACTGTGTGACAAGACTGGAGCTTGGGGGACTCAGAATGCAGTTCAGCAGTACCTGCATCATTTAGAAGATGCCTTGATCTGAAGCATGTGGTTCAGGCTCCCTGAAGCCTCCAATTCTCCAGCTATAAAATGAATCAAGTAACTCATACCACAAATGGAAACTGTATTCAATGAAATATTTGCAAAACACATAGCATAGATCCTCAGCAAATGTATAAAATAGTCTTATTATTAAAGAATATTCTGTACTAATGTGTGCTTTCAAATTATATTAGCATAAAAACAAAAAAAAAATAACACAACGGAGGGCCCAGGGGAAAAAATACATACACACACACACACACCACAAATCAACAAGGACAAGCTTCAATGTCAATTCTTCCCCTTGCAGAATACTGTTCTTCAGGATAGGCTTTTATTGTGAGAATATCATTGTGGGTGGCAGAATTTCCAAAATGATCCTCTAAAGATCCATAATCTTTGCCCTGATCCCTGGAGTCTCTGCATATGATGAAATACCACTCATATGATTATGTTACACTATGAGACACAGTTAGCCTTCAAAGAGACATGACCCTAGATGAGCTGGTGGGTCCCAAGCTTTCTCCAGCTGAGAGCAGAAGAGTCAGAGAGGCTGGAAATGTGGGAAGGGCTAGATGAGCCACTGCTGGTCTGAAGCTGAAGGGACCATGGAAGGAAGGCAGGCAGTCCTAAGGAGCTGAGAGGCTCCTGGCCGACAGCCCCTGGGGAAACAGGCACCACAGTCCTACAACCACAAGGACTGAATTTTCTCAAACACATCAGTGAGCTTGGAAACAAGTCCTCCCCACAACCTCCAGAAAGGAGCCAGGCCCTGCCAACATGTCGATCTCAGCTTTGTGAGACCCTGATCAGAGAATCAGACCGCAATGTACCCAGAAACGAGGCCCAGGGAAAATGAGAGGCGGTACATTTGTGTGGTTAAGACTTCCCAGCTTTGTGGCCATTTGTTATGCAGCAGTAGAAACTGACTATCAGAGCATGTTCATCTTTAAAATAATGGAAACAGCCGTAATTTACTTGAGTGCACATCTATAACAGAGACATCAGAGGTGACAATTCTGGAAAGCACATAGTATGCTTCCTCTTACACTGTGGAGGTTCAATCAACGATATTTGTTATCAGGACTATTCCACAAGTGGAATTATGCTGGTTCTCAAAACAGAATCATTTAAGCATGACTGAGTGCCTCAACCAATATTTAAATAGAAATAAAACACCAACTTAATCTATTCCCCTTCTCCTGAGGTATGCTAAATCACTCATGCTAAGCTTAGATTTGATTGAAGAAATTATTACAGAAAAGAATAATAACTATTGAATACTTTGTTGTCGAAGAAAAATTAAATAATATATCAGAGTTTCAGCCGCAAGCAAGAGACTTAGGAAATTCACCAGAAGTATGTCAGGTAGATCCGAACATCACCTGGACAAAAACCTGGACAGCTCTGGGTGTCCTGGTAGCAGAGACCGTAGGTCTACTCAGGGGACCATGGTTGACATGAATGTCCTCCAGCCGTTTATCTGGCATTGTGTCATTCTCCTTACAACTCAATATCCAAGAGAAATAGTTTAAGTTGAGGTTGTACGCGTAGTATTAGAGACTGCTATGGCTACATACTTGCTGAATAATTCACTTTTTTATCATTTTGTTGGTATACAACTGACATATCACATTGTATGTCCAAGGCATACAACATAATTTTATGAATATATATATATATATATATATATATATATATATTCTTGTGAAGAGGCTGAATTTCTTCTATTGGGTCTCACAAACCCTCTTCATCAGCCGATTTGTCTTCTTTGTCATGCTTCTGCCTACTTCATCACACTGAGGGGTAACTTGGGGACACTCACTCTCATACGCATTGATCCTAGACTACGCCCCTATGTACTTTCTTCTCAGCTGCTTGTCCTTTGTGGATATTTGTTCCTCCTCCCCCATTGCCCCCAAGATGCTCTGTGATACTTCGCAGAGAAAAAAAGGCGTCTTTTTCACAGCTTCTGCTGCACAGCTGTGGCTCTTTGGTCTTTTTGTAGTAGCTGAATGTTTCCTCCTGGCTCCCATGGCATATGACTGGTATTTGGCCATCGGTAAGCCCGTGTTGCAGGCACTCATTATGTCCCAACAGGTCTGTGTGCCGCTGGTTATAGGGCCTTATGTCATGGCTCTTCTAAGCAGCATGACCCATATGACATTGACTTTTTGCTTGCCCTTCTGTGGCCCAAGTATCATCAATCATTTTCTCTGTGATATTCCCCCTCGGCTTTCTCTTGCATGCGCAGACACCTTCATAATACAGTTTACGTTTTTCTTTGTGGCTGGATCTGTAGGAATCCTCAGTGGCCTGACCATGATGGTCTCCTATGTAGTATCATCGCCTGAACTATAAGATAGTCTTGGAACTGGGCTCCTGCTCTGTTTCTTCCTGCCCGTCCCCATCTCTGCCATCCATCATCACCCTCACTTTTCAAACACCGTCACCAGTGTGGCCTTAATGCATATCTCTAAGCAGGTCACTTTTCTGCTTAAAAGTCTGTCTCCCCATCCACTCAAGGCCCCAGGAGAAAGCCATGGCTCCAGTCTGCCTTCCAAATCTTTCCTGATTCAGTTCCAACCTACTCTTCCAGGGTCTTCCATCATCCTCCCCTAACGCACACTAAACCCTAATAGCACATGTTTGCTCAGCCTTCCTTGAGCGCGGTTCACTTCTAGAAAAACTCAAATGTAAGTTCCCTCCCTCTGCTGCAGTCTATCCACACTCCAGTCTGCTTGTTCAAGTTCATCCATGCTTACAATTTGAACTCAGAACTTGTTACTCTGTAGGACCTCCCCACACGTCCATGCCCTGTGGCCCTGGTAGGTCCTATCCCTCTTTCCCCCATGCTTTCCTGGCATCTTTTCCAAAAAGCACCTGCAGTTCTCTTAATTCTAATGTATCCATTCTTCTCCCCAGTAGGCTTGTGAATTCCTGGAAGATGGGAACTCTGTCTTGCTCATGCTTATATTGTTGCCTGGATGTAAATAGTTAAAGAAGCCTGCTAGGTCTCTCAAATGCACCATAACTAAAGTAGAACCCCTGATTCCACCCCTCCACCCCGCCTCTCTGTCATTACCCTGAACGGTTCTCTTATTCCCGTCTTCCTCTTCTTGGTAGACAACACTGCCATCCACCCAGTTGTTCAAGCTCCAAACTTGAGTCTCATCCTTGATTCCTCTCCCTCCCTTCCCCCATCCTAATCCAGCCCATCACCAAATGAGCTCTATCTCCAAATCCATTCAAATTTGTCCACTTCCCTTCACCAACCCTGCCCTCCTCTTTCCTGGACTGCTGCAATGAGTTCCAAATGATCTCCTTGCATCTGTTCATGCTTCCCTGCACTCTGTTCTCCTCTCTGAGATGACAGACAATGTTATTTAAAAATGTGCATCATGGGGTGCCTGGGTGGCTCAGTCAGGTAAGTGCCAGACTTCAGCTCAGGTCATGATCTCATGGTTCGAGAGTTTGAGCCCTGTGTCGGGCTCTGTGCTGACAGCTCAGAGCCTGCAGCCTGCTTCAGATTCTGTGTCTCCTTCTCTCTCTCTTTCCCTCCCCTGCCTGCACTCTCTCTATCTCTCTCAAAAATAAATAAACACTAAAAAAAATTTTTTTTAAATGTACATCACTTTATATCACTAACTGACATGAAACCCTTCAAATATCTCCTATCACGTAGAATAATACATAACCTCTTATTCTGGTTTACAGAGCTTTGCACACTTAACCTCTCCAATCACATATCATACTACTTCCCCTGGTGCTCATACCACATCTTCAGCCACAGTGACCTTCTCTCCAATATACTAAACTTGTTCCTGCCCCAGGGTCTTTGCACTGCAACCTCTACCCACAATAGTATTCTTCTGATCTTCATATCTTTAATTATAATTTCAAGTTTAGCTTAAATATGATTTCCTCAATCTGAATTATACTCACCCAACCATTCTATTATATTGTTCTACTTTAAAGTTATTTTTTTTAATTTTTTTAACGTTTATTTATTATTGAGAGACAGACACAGAGCATGAGCAGGGGAGGGGCCGAGAGATGGAGAGACCTAGAATCCGAAGCAGGCTCCAGGGTCCGAGCTGCCAGCACAGAACCCCACACGGGGCTCCAACTCACAAACCAGGAGATCATGACCTGAGCCGAAGTCGGACGCTCACCCGACTGAGCCACCCACGCGCCCCTATGTTGTTCTACTTTGCATTCTACTTATCGCTATCTGATTAATTATTGTAGTCCCATTTTACTCTGGCTGTTTCCATTCCACTAGACATAAACTCTATGAGACTAGGGACGTTAGTCTTAGTTATCACTATATCCTTAGGGCCTAGGATAGTGCTTTGCACATGGTAAGAATTTCGTAAACAAATACGAATAGTAATATTACTGTTACTATAGTGAATTTTGTATCTATTGTGTACCAGGCTGTTGTACGGTGGAAAAGGGGGGGATAATAATAATAATAATAATAATAATGTTCTTATAGGGCTTGGCACAGATAAGAGATGATTCACATAGAGTGTTTGCTTTGCTGAAGGTCTTACTATCACCTGTTTGCCCAATGTCTGAAGCTTGGCAGGGCTGGACGCAGCTATCACTGCCTTTAATGCTGGGCTCTTACCACCCCATGGGAAAACTGGTAATACTCTGATTTATGTCTTGTGATATTAATATCATCTCAGAAGATTTTGTTGTATTAGTGTCCTCATTGTGTCTCTTTTTCATCCTTCTCTTCTAAAACAATATGTGCCTGTATTTCAAAGGCACCTTATAGCCAGCAGATAGTTGTATTTTGCTTTTACTGGCCTGCCAATAATCTGTTTACTAACTGGAAATTGTTGGTTGATTTTTTTTAGCTATGTTTTTAAAGTTATTTTCTTAGTGGCTAATTCAAGATTAATACTAACTTAATTTGGGTAAAATGTAATCCATTTTCTTCCATGTAACTCCCTATACTTCTCCTCCTTTGTGCTATAATCGTCATATATATGACATTTAGATGTGTTACAATCCAACATCTCAGTGTTGGATTCATTATTAGTTATTAACATAATTATTTATTTACATAATTTTATGTCTTTTAAAGAAATTAAAAGGAAAGAGAAAAATATATGTATACTATTTTTTTATATTTGTCCACGTAGTTATAGTTTTTCATGCTCTTTGTTTTATTATTATTATTATTATTATTATTATTTGCAGATGCTAATTCACAGTATGGTGTCCTTTCTTTTCACCCAAAGGACAACCTTTAATATTTCTTATAAGAAGGATCTGCTAGCCATGAGTTCTCTCAGTCTTTATTTTTCTGGAAATGTCTTTATTTCTCCTTCAACAATGGAAGCTGTTTACAGGATTACATAATTATTGGTCACAGTTTGTTGTTCTTTTCTTTTAGTATCTTGAATATGTCTTTCCCTTACCTTTTGGCCTCCATTGTTCCTGATGGGAAACCCGTCATTAGTCAAATTGTTTTTCCTTTGTAAGTGATGAGGTAAATCACTTCTGTTGCTTTCAAGACTTTCTCTGTCTCTGGCGTTTGGTCATTTGAGTACGATGTGTTTAGGTGTGAGTACCTTTGTGCTTCTCCTTTTGACATGCCCTGGGGAGTTTGCACACTATTTCCACAAATATTTTTTCGGACCCTTTTTCTCTCTCCTTTCCTCCTGGAATTCCTAACAGGAACTGCCCTGTTAACGTTGCTTCGCTACCTGACCCCATGGACGTATAGGCCGTATAGAACCTCTATTCTTCTGGAACTTTTCTATTTATGTGCGATTGTATGTATGTGTACAAAATTTCATTTTTTCCCTCCTCCGTGAATGACGTGGCACCATTATAGTATTCTGTACTTTGCCTTTTGTGTTTTGTTTTGTTTTTAAGTTTACCTCTTGGACGGCAAACAGGAACGTCCCCGGCCATTCCTCAGACAGAACTTAACCTCCTTTTTCGAACGTGCACTGAGTACTATTGTGAGCAAGGCCCACATGCAGTCAGTGCCTGCTATGGACACATGAAGACAGCTCTCTGTGCAGACATACAAACGACTGCCACGCAAGGCGGATGGTGGCAAGTGGCAGAGGGAGACAGAGAGTGTTCTGGGAAGCACTGGAGAGAGAGAGAGAGAGGGAGGGAGAGAGAAAGAGAGGGCAATGACGTGATTTCTGGCTTGAGACGGGTCAGGAAACTCCTCATGGTGTTGGTGACATATGAGTTAGATCAGGAATGGAACAGAGGAGAGGTCTTTCGGAAAAGGCTGTTCCAGGTGGAGAGAACAGGTGGACAGACACAGACAAGGGCCTGGGTGGGGAAGAGAAGCTGGCTTGAGCATCCTGTGTGGTAAGAAACTGGTACAGGAGGCACAGACCAGGTGGCCGTGGGGTTAATTGCCAGTCCCAGGAAGTGAGCAAGGACTGGGGACTTTCCTAAGATTTCTGCTTGTCACTGTTCTGTCTCAAGATTCAAAGGACTGGATTCACAGATTAGAGGTACTTCCCAGAGGAAACCCTCTCATCCTAAGCACAAATCTCAATAAATTTGTCGTAGGGGCGCCTGAGTCGCTCAGTTGGTTAAGCTGCCGACTTCAGCTCAGGTCATGATCTTGCGGTCTGTGGGTTCGAGCCCCGCATCGGGCTCTGTGCTGACAGCTCAGAGCCTGGAGCCTGCTTCAGATTCTGTGTCTTCCTCTCTCTCTGCCCCTCCCCTGCTCACTCTCTGTTTCTCTCTCAAAAATAGACCTTAAAAAAATTAAAAAATAAATACATTTGTGGTAGAAACTTCCCTCCCTTTCCTCCTACTTTCATTTGGTTCCATTTTCCTCATTTGTTTTTTCTGGTCCCTGTTCCATGATGTCTCCTGCTGTAGGTGAGAGTACGGAGACAGAAAACATCCCCAGCAGAAGACAGGGGCCCTGTGTAATATGCTGTGCATTAAAGGAAAATAATTTTAAAAAAGGGGGGGGCTGCTTATAAACTTAAAGAGGATTAGCCCCTTATCACAAAGAATAAGTTCAAACTTCTAAATGGTTTAGAGAAGTAATGCATATAAAGGACTGCCTGAAAGCTAGTCATCTATCATTTTTTAGTAGGCTTCATGTCCAGCACAGGGCTTGAACTCATGACCCTGAGATCAAGACCTGAGCTGAGATCATGCGTCTGATGCTTAACCACCTGAGCTACCCACACGCCCCATCCATCCTGTATATTAAATACATTTTAGATACTGCTAATTTTTAGGTTATCTCGATCATAACAAAACTTCAAACCATGTTTTCCAAGTGCACAGAGAATTGTTTCTACTGCATTGTACCCTTCAGTCACACTCTTGGTCTTCTAGGAACAGACAAAAACAGCACTAAAGCTCACATTATTCCGTTTGCTAAAGGGATTTTGTTAAGGATACTGCATTTGACATTAATCAGTGCCCCCTCAGGAGCTATTTCCTTCAGGGCTTACTGCCAGGAGAAGTTTTGTTTGCCCTGAAGATCTGATACGTTTTCTTCTCGTGAACATTGAGAATCACGTGACTGATTCCATTTCCCCTTTCTGCTTTGGCAACCAGGAAGCTCAGTGCCAAATTCATCATTTACTTAGTGACTGCAGAGAACCTAAGTGACCTGCATCCTAATGTAGTTCTTTGCTTTTTGCTCTCGAACTGACCTTCTCTAATTTATATTTTCTTTGGTCTAGGTTATTATTTGCACACACGCAGACACACACACATCACACACACGCAGACACACACACTTCTTTTAAGGCGTAAGAATGGAGCACGGATAAATGAAAAAGGAACCTAATGCACATTAAACTGTCCATTGTTCTTATCTTTCTATATTTGCTTCCAGTTTTAGCCTTACACACACACACACACACACACTTATTTCCACATACTTAAATTCAAATCATCATTAGACACAAGATTAGAACAAGATTTATTTTTTTAATGTTTATTTATTTTTGAGAGAGAGATAGAGCGCAAGTGGGGAGTGTGGCAGAGAGAGAGGGAGACACAGAATCCAAAGCAGGCTCCAGGCTCTGAGCTGTCAGCAGAGAGCCCAATGCAGGGCTCGAGCTCATGAACCATGAGATCGTGACCTGGGCTGAAGCTGGATGCTTAACCGACTGAGCCACTCAGGTACGTGCCCCAGAAGTTATTTTTTTAAAGGCACCTGCCTCCCCTCACCGTGTCCTTCTGGAATTCCTACTTCTTTTCCAGCTGGCGATTCTCCTGTCTACATTGAAAGACCACTATTGCAGGCGAACTTACTATCTGCCTATGTGATTCATTTCTGGAAAGTTCTGATCTATTGAGCCATGTCACTTCATCTTTGATCTTACCCCGATGGACCATAGAGTAAATGTGAATTCTTCTTCCATAGTTGGTAGTAAAGTAGGCTATTATATCCCCCACGAGATTTTTTTCTTTTTACCACAAACTTCAAGTATTCTGCAAATGATATAGCCAAGAGTTCTCTCATTGGTTATCTTGGTCACTTTCTTCCAAACACAATCCTATTCTGTTGATTTCCTTTTTAAAGTAAGTTTAAGAGAATTAAACTCAAAACTCTCAAAGCATCCTTGCCCCTCATTCTAAGTACATATTAGCTTTCTGTGGAGTCAGATTGTAACTGACTCACAACGGACTTCCTGCTAGTCAGAGTCCCTAAACCCTTTCTGCACGTGCCAGAGTAAGTTCTCTTTTCTCCAACCTGTTTTTGGGCAATTAGTCTTTTTGAATGTAAGTGAAAGGTCTTCCATTGCCATCATCAACTTTCATCTTGGTATGTATAAACCATACCTTAGAACTTGGCAAAATTAGTCTAGATTTTTGTCCCATCGTCCAAGATATTTGCTCCCCTTCTTGGCTTTTTGCCATTCACAGATTTGATGGTCTGACCTTTATATCACCGCTTGATGCAGGGATAAAAATCTTATGGTGAGCAAAGCCAGGAGCCCTGGTGTGTGTTAGCAGGGACCTTCTTCTAGGCTAACACTGTTCTATTTTTAAGATAGTATTCTGTCTGCACCATTATTTGCCATTAATCTTCAAACTATCATCCAAAATAAAATTTAGTAACCATCTACTGAGGACAAATTATGCGTCAGGCATTGTACTAAAAGATCTTACATTATTTGAATTTGTTCTTCACTGAATCTCAGAGGCAAAAATGCCAGATAGACAAGGCCAAGACCCTCATGCCTGACTCATGGTTTGCTGGTTTGTGTGGAACCTGAAAAAATTAGGTTCTAACGCTGTTGATAATAAACTTCGTATTTAACTTTTTTTAACCTTTAGTCATATTTTGATAGAGACAGAGTGTGAGTGGGGAGAGGCAGAGAGAGAGGAAGACACAGAATCCCAAGCAGGTTCCAGGCTCTGAGCTGTCAGCACCGAGCCCCACGTGGGGCTCGAACTCACGGACGGTGAGATCGTGACCTGAGCTGAAGTCGGACGCTTAACCGACTGAGCCACCCAGGCGTCCCAATAAATTTAGTATTTAGTACTCAATGCATACTGACACTAAAATGAAATTGGTTGGGGATGCCAAAAATAGTGAACTGTCTTTCACCTTCAGCCTTCAGCTATCAGGTTCAGCTGGAAAGAAGAGTGGGATTAAAGATGATATGCATTGCTGGAAAAAAAGCCAGAAAGATTGTCTCAAGAAGGCAAGATGTATTTGAGATTTTACATATTTTTTTCATTTTGGAGAATACAATCCTATTCATGACATGCAAGTTAATTTCCCAACGCAGGCTTTTAAAACATTTTAGAGACAGAAATGCATTATCTACACAAATAGGGGATCGCCTTTAAGCTCTCTCTGGCTACTCAGCCAGTTTCTGAGGGAGCTGGAATCGGACATTCGTTCTTTTCTGCAACAATGAAGCCCTCATTTCTCCATCTTGCCTGAGAAGCTAATGTGATTGGTTTTGAAAATGCCTTGTTGGAGTCCCAAGGCACCACTCTGTGCTTCATTTTTTTCTTAGGTAACATGAGGTCACACAGACATTTCCAGAATCAGCGGAGTCTGGGAGTTCACCATTGTCTCTCTTTATGAAGTATTCCATCTGAGTTAATCGACCACTGTTTATTTAGCCATTCCCCTATTGTTGGCCATTTGGGTTCTTTCCAATTGCTAATTATTACAAATGGGCTTTGAGGACTGGTAAGTGCTAGACAGATGTAGGGTTCGCTCATTATTCTTTTGTTATCACACTCCCAGGATGCAGGCATTTTTCTGCCTTCCTGACCTTCTTCTTCCTAATGGCATTCTTATAAAAGCACCAAAGATCTGAAAACACATGCTTTATTGAATCATCCAAGGCTGCACTATTAATTTCTTTTTCTCTTCAAGTTCAATACAGAAGTCTAAAAATTGTAGGTCTGCATCTGCCCTTCTTCACGGAGTTGCTAATCAAATCCTAGAGTTTTCCATCCCACCTTTGTTATGCTTCACTGTCAAGTAAATTCATTTCAGTTCCCCAACCCATCCCTCATTTTTTAAAAGTAAAAAGCAAGGATAAATTAAATGGGTTAATATTCTAAATGAAATATTTGCCCAGGAAACCAAAATATGAACATATACATATTGAATGAAGATTTACTTTCAAAGATCTCATATGGAATACATATTTATTGTATAAAAGTTGGAAGAATATTTAAAAGTAAGTAAAAGGGAACAAAAAGGTTACATCCCGTTTTCTCAGAGCCCCCACTACTAAGATCTTGGTGGATTCCCTTCTAGTTTTCTTTTTCTCTGCAGAATTTTTTTCTTTGCAGAGCTGTTTTGAAAAGTTTTCAAAGTTTAATTCATTTGAAAGTATCTTCAGGCTGTGTGAAGGTGGAGAGACCATGGGATGGGGTCAGGACCCCTTAGGTGGGGTCATTTCTCAGGGCCAGCCCCGCACTGATCTCATTTTACCTGAGTGACCTTGGGCGAGTCCTATAAACCCCTGATTCTCAAAATAGGGTGTCTCCCTGAATCCTAATCTCTCCGGAAGGCCGTTACGAAGTTACATTGTTGTATGGCACAACGGTCTTAATGGATCACAAACAGAAGTGGGAACTGCTGCCCTACCCTGTCTGGTAGATTTCTTTCTAAGTCAAAACGGGTGTGGGGTTTGGGCTGGGTCATCCAGGGTAGGAGTTCTTATCACAGGGCTCCCCTGGATGGGGGGTGAACTTCAGGGATCTGAGAATCCTGGGAACTTGGCTGTAGGTTTTCGTCTTTCCCGTGTATGCATTTTGTGGACAGACTGTCTATATAGCTTTAAATTTTATAGATTTATCAGAGAGCCTCTTACTCAGCAAGATACCCGAGCCTTCCTTCATTGATCTAAGATCTCTTCCAGAAATCCCTCTGTCATGGTCGTCTGATGGCTGCGAAAAGTACCATGTTGTCCCCGTGAACATCCTCCTTCTTCCACTGGGGCCAGAAAAGGCATGAGACTCTCCTCTTTCATTAGTTATGTGGCCTCAGGCCAGTTGCACAGCCCCTTGAGACAATTTCCCTCCGGCAGAACTTAGTAGTAGCATATTTTGTTTCATACCTGCTATTTTACAGGCACTGCTGTAAGCACTTTTGACCAACTATCTCATTTCAGTCCATGTGACGATCCTGTGAAAGAGGCACTCTTATTACCCCTCTTTTAAGAATGAGCAGGCAGGCACAGAGAAGTCAAGTAACTTGCCCATGATCACACAGCTAATAGATGGTCCAGTTGTGACTCCAAACCACACTGGCTGCTTCTAAATCTATGCTAAGCGCAGCAGTCCCCCCTTATCAGCAGGGGATGCGTTCTAGGCTCTCCACTGGATGCCTGAGACCTCAGATAATACTTCATCCTATATACACTCTGTTTTTCCTGCACATACTCATGTATGATAAGGTTTGATTTGTGAACAAGGCACAGTAAGAGATGAACAATAATCAAACAATAAAATAACACAATTAAAATAACATCTGCATATTGCCATGAGAATAGGGTCTCTAAAAATATCTTCCTTTTACAGCACTCATCCTTCTTCTTGCGATGATATTGGATGATAAAACGCCTACGTGATGAGATGAAGGGAGGTGACTGGTGTAGACGTTCTGACCCAGTGTTAGGTACTACTGACCTTTGGATGATGTGTCAGAGGGATCATCTATTGCACGATCGCGGCTGACCACGGATAACTGAAACCATGGGAAGCCAGGCAGCGGTTAAGGGGGGGCACTGTAGTGAGTACTGAGAGCATTAGGACTAATACCACTTCTAATAATGCAATCAGTAATGAATAACACTAATTAACACTAACAGAACTCGCAATATCTCTGCTAATACCACTATCTACAGCAGACTAGAATAGAACTGCACGCGGGCCCCAGCTGGGGGACCCTGACCAAGGGGACTCCTCCATTCTTCTGGGAACCCCTGGGAATTTCCACTTCTTCATTGTCCCCTGGGGATGGGAAATGCCGCCTGCCTCCCAGGGCTCTTGGCTCCCGGGCAGAGCACAACCTGCCACATAATATTACCGGATAGATGTTTTTGTTGTGGTAAAATATATATAACATAGAATGTACCTTTTTAACCATATATAAATGCACGGTTCCGTGGCATTAAATCATTCACATTGTAGTATATCTACTACATAGGTTTTGCTTGTATTTTCTACACTGCGTAGAGTACTCAGCCCAGAATCTGCCACCTTGCAAGTATTCAACCTTCAGCTCGCCCCTCCCCCTGCCGGGCCCCTCCCCTCCCTCAGCCTTTGACAAGTGTCCCATGCCGCAGAGATTTCAGTTAGCATTCTCCGGTGCGGTGTGAGGCAGGATGACAGGTCTCTCCAAGTGATCGTGGGCACATGACTCCATAGCTTTCCGCCTCAGTTTCCTTCTCTGTAAAATGGGGATGAGAGCAGCACCTACCAAAGAGGCTGTCACCTGAGCGAGGCTCCCGGCACAGCTCTAGCCCTGGCAAGCGCTCAGTAAAAGCCGGAGACGACTCTCATTATTTGGGGACCGCATCCTTCCTGGGAAGAGCACGCTGGCAGGGGTGCAGAGGAACTGGAGGCTGGCGCTGGCCCCAGACGGCTGCTCGCCCTTGCTCCCTCCAGGCCGCCTTGACGGAAGGCGCTCAGGGGAACAACCTCACAGTGTTGTGAGGAGGAGGAGGGAGGCCTTTGGGGCCCACGGAGCGCTTTGTTCCATAAAAAGCTTCGACTCAGGCTGTCATAGTGGCCTCGCATTTCTGTGTCTCCTCAGCTTCTATTTTGAGTGCGGAATGGGCGTGGGAATGTTTTCCTTGATTTCAAGCCCTAAGTAGTTGTTGGGGAACAGCTGTTTTGGAAGACCATCTTGGAGGCACTGAGATGCTGCTACAAAACAAGCTTCCTGAACCAAGGAAGGCTCCCCTGTTCCATTTGCCTGATTTTACTTTCGTCCAGGTCTTCACTCCTGCCGCTGCTTCTTCCCGAATCCTCTTTTTCTACCCCGACTCCGGCACTTGGGCTCCCGTCGAAACGCCCCTCGTTGCCTCGCTGCCACTTCTCCAGTGGAACTTTCTCTGGTTCCCGCAAAGTATCTCGCTGGGTGGGCTCGGCCCTGCCCTCTGACCTGGGTGTGGGTTGGTTCTGAAGCAGTCCCTCCCCACCTGGATCGCGGGTTCTGGAAGACTCCAGGGCCTTGTTTGAGTCATGACCCCTCCCGTGCTGCCATTGAGCAGGAAACTGGTGAACCTTTCTCTTTGTGGGCTCAACATCCGGACGGTCTACTCGTTCGGTTGGTGGAGGGAATCCTAAGGGGGTCGGTGGAAGGGTCCCACCTCTTGCACAGAAGCCAGAAGAGGGACAAGACATCCATGCTCCTTGGCCTCTGTCTGGCGGAACACAGGGAAGCCCTTGGCCGGGGTTAGCATTGCTCACTCGGGTGCAAGGCTGATTCTCCAGCTTTCTGACCTAGCAGAGACCCCAGAAAATTCATTTCTGTTTAAGGTAATGAACCCTTGTTTCCGTGGTTCATCGCCAGTAATTCTTACTAGTATAGTACCAGGAACAGAATGAAAACTTCAGGGATGTTGATACACTTCAGGTTGCTGAAATCAATCCCCCGCGATGATTATCCGTCGTTTCTGCCTCCTCCACATCCCGGTACCCCTTCTGGTGCTAGCAGCCTGAGTTTCCATTTCCAAACCACTGTCTCCATTCTGGGTCCACGCGGTTCAAGCGGAGCTGACTCCAGCCATGGCTGCAGGGTGGGTAAGTCTGGCCAAAGCACCGCACCCTCTGGCTACCGTGATTGGCTCAGGGATGGGCATGTGACCGCCTCCAGGCCAATAGATTCCGTCCCAGGACTTTTGCCAGAATGACTCAGAAGAGGCGTGTCTCTTTGCCAAGCCCCTAGGCTGGTGGCTTAGAAGACTGGAGTTCTCAGGGAGCGCCAGGAGGGTGAATCGACACGAGGGCTCTTGAGGCTGAGTCCAGAGGAAAGCAAAGCTGAGAGATGAAGAGAAAGAAGTTCCTGATGACATTGGTTAAGGACCTGGATTGAACAGCATCTGAGTTGTAATAATAACAGCTGACATATCTTAGATACTAGGTACCAGGCACGGGTGTCAGCATTTCACAAGTTGTCAACATTTTCTCAGGCTGCCATAACCCAGCGCTATGAACTGGGCGGTTGAAAACAACACGAATGTGTTGTCTCATAGTTCTGGAGGCTGAAGAGTCAGATTCAAGGTGTTGGCAGGGCCATGCTCTTGGCTACAGGCTGAATTAGGCCCCCCAATTTATATGTTGAATCTTTAACCCTCAGGAGAAAGGGCATATAGGGAAGTCGTTATGGGTAAATAAGATCATAGAGTTGGCCATTGGTTTGATAGTATTACTGTCCTTATAAGAAGAGACACAAGAGAGCTCTCTAGCTCTCTCTCTGCCACGTGAGAAGTTGACCCCCTGCAAGCCAGGAAGAGAAGTCGCACCAGAAACTGACCCTGCTGGACCCTGATCTGGAACTTCCAGCCTGCAATCTGCCAGAAAACGAATTTCTGTTGTTCTAGCTGCCCAGTCCACGGTATTTGACTCCGGCAGCCCAAGCAGACTGATACGCGACCTGTGACCTGAAGGAGAGATTCCTTTCTTGCCTCTTACAGGTTCTGGTAGCCCCAGGTGTTCCTTGTCTGGCAGCTGTGGCACATCCTGCCTCCAAGAACCCATGGTGCTCTCCTCCTGTGTCTGTGTCCCCGCGTCCCTTCTCCCCTTCTAGAAGGATAGCAGTCACATTGGATAAAGGGCCCGCCCACTCTACTCCGGTATGACCTCCTCTTAACCGATTACATTTCTGAAGATCCTGTTTCCAAATAAGGTCACATTCTCAGGTACTGAGGGTGAGCCCTTCAATGTATCTTTTTTGGGCGGCATAATTCAACCCATAACACATGTGTTGATTTACCCAATCCCCACAACGAATCAATGAAGTAGGCATGAATTTATCATCGTGGCCTCACCCACATGAGCGAAGTAAGGCCCAGAGAAGTTAGGTTAACACGCTCAAGGTCCTATGGTGAGTAAGGGTTTGAGCAGAGATCTTACCTCAGACAAAGTGGTGGCAAAGCCTGCACATTTAGCTACTTCACAGTTTAGACCCGAGACATGATCCAGTCGATTCCCTAATTTGCTGAGGCCGGTTTGAATTGGGTTTCGGTGCCTTGTAATGATTCCTTCTTCCTAGCATTGGTCTCATCCTTTCCTGTGTCTAAGCTCTTACAGACATCTCACCCTCAGGATTTCACTCAGACCTGCCCCTTTGGGGTCTATTTCAGGTTCTACAATTACTTCTTCCTCTTCCTTCCCCCTCTTTCCTCCCCATCAATACTCTGTACATCAGACGCTAGCTCTCAGCTGGGTCAGAAGGAAGCCAAGGGAGTAAATCAATACAGAGTGAGGTGTGATTTATAGATTGTAATTTTCCTAGGGGCTTTTAGCTTTTAGATGCAAGTTGTTAACCCATTGCCTATCTGGAAGTTCAGATCTTAAGATAAAAAGATGGAGGCCTTCAGGTCAAAGGGAGAGAACTTTAGGGGCTGATGCTCTCTTTATCCCTTTAACAATTCCAAACAGATGGCATGTGTGGGAGTTTAGTGTGAGGGTCCTCCTGTTAGGGTACAGTTATTGATCTCTTTTGCAGAGTGGGGATGTGTATGTACCTTCGATCTTGTACATATGAAGATCGTTGCTTTAGTCGATTCAAGATTTTCTCTTTTTTCAGGTTAGGTCTCTTCCCCTTGGGATTGCCTTTACCTCATATCAGTCTTTTAACCTTTCCTATAATTCAAACATAATTCAAATGTCTTATACATAGAGGATACATGTTTCCCCTGACAGGTATCATTCCAGTGATCAGCACACACAGAAAATCAGAGTTAGATGTTTTTCTGTTGGACATCTCAGCTTCTGGGAACAAGGGGTGAGTCTGAATTTTACCCCCTCTTAACTTCTTAACCATCTTAGCTAAAGCTGGTCTGGCATACTAGGTAAGGACACATGGAGTCAGAGGGACTTGGATTGGAATTTCCACTGTGGTATTTATTTGTCTATGGCCTGTAGGAAGATGAGCTGACTTAGCTCCTAGTCATAACGTGGACATTATACCATGTTGCAGAGTTGCTGCAAGGATTAAATGATATACTGATTACCAAGCTCTTAGTTCAACACATAATACATTTCAAAATGGTATTCTTTTCTTCTTTTTATCTTATACCGTCTCTCAACAGAATAGACTGCCTTGCATACAGTTTAGCACTCAGCAAATGTGGAAATTCTATCAGCTTAATATAAAATTCCCAGGCAAGTCAGGACACTGACTTTCTAGATAATGGTGCCCTGAAGGGGAGAGCTATATCAAGTTCAATTTCCAGGAATGGATCTTCATTTCGTGGTGGCCTTGTGAATTGAGATAAGGCCTGGTCTTCTCTGTGGGTGTAGTACTTATAGCAGGGTTGGTAATGGCTGTCTTGGTGTATATAAAGTCACTTGGCTCCCTGGAATTGCTGATTGCAACTTGGAATTTAGGGAGCTGTTTATGTGCTTCTTTATTCATAGGGCAGCAACTCTTCTTCTGTCTGTTTGGATCGACTAAATTAAAGATGAATAATAAGTCCTAGCAGGAGCACCGGGAAAACTTATTTCATAGGATTATAAATATTTTATGAGAATTCAGGAAGAATGGGAATCTTGGGCAGCCTCTTCCAAACAGGGATGGAGAGTTTTCTATCCTGGCTTGGGAAGGTCACCATCTTGAAAACATGGGCGTCCTGAGAAGAGGCTTGCGTTCTAGCT
Source organism: Leopardus geoffroyi (assembly GCF_018350155.1). NCBI lineage: Eukaryota > Metazoa > Chordata > Mammalia > Carnivora > Felidae > Leopardus > Leopardus geoffroyi. The sequence continues at coordinate 101,989,546 of NC_059329.1, forward strand.
GTGACACTTACTAGTTGTCACATTTGTAATTGGGAGAAATTACTAAAGTTACTGGAAACTCAGGTTCCATATTCATTCATTCATTCCTTCAAAGTTACTGTGCACTAAATACTGTTCTAGGCTCCAGATAGATGGTAATAAGGGAAACAGGCAAGAATCTCTGTCTTCATCAAGCTCATAGTTTAATTCAAATCAAATATACATAGTAAATTATAGTAATTTTCCTCCTCTGAAGGAGGAAAATAAAAGGTGAGGACAGGAGGAAGGGAATGTGTGTATATGAGGGTGAATTCTAGGTGAGGTATACAGGACAAGCCTCAGTGAGAAGCCAACATTTGAGTAAAGACCTGGAGGAAGTGAGGGAGTGAGGACGACCAATATCTGGGAGAATTGCAGGCAGAGGGAATACAGCCAGGGTAAGGATCCAGGGGCAGAGGCAAGTTTGGCATTTTGGAAAAGTTGCAAGAGGCCAGGATGGCTGGAATGGAGTGAGGGACATGGGGTGGTTGGTGCTGGGGTTAAAGAGGTGATAGGGTCAGCCTTGTAGCCCTGGAGCATGTGTGGTAAGGAGTTTGGCTTAGGACCCATTGGAGGGTCTTAAGCAGAGAGAGGGAGACAAGATCTGACTTGTTTTAGCATGCTCCTCTGGCTGCTGTGTGGGGAATAGCTTGTAGGAGGATACATACAGAAGCAGGGAGATAAGTTAGGCGATTATTACAAAGATACAGAAGGAGAGGTGATTGTAGCTTGGCTGAAATCAGGGTCATAGCAGAGGAAATGGTGGGAAGCAATAGAATTCAGGATATATCTTGAAGATATAGGCAAAAGAAGAGACTGTATCTGAGAGGATGTTCTGACATATTGAATGTGGGGAAAGGTAAGAATTAAGGATGACCCCAGTGTGTTTGATCTGAGAGACTGGAATCATGGAATCACTGTTAAATGAGATCAGAAATGGTTCAGGAGGAACAGGTTTTAGGGGGACTATCTGGGGATTTGCAATATTTATGTTAAATTTGAAATATCCATTAGATACTCCAGTAGAGGTGTAGAGTAATTGTTGAGTATAATTACTCAAAAGGGGGAGAGATCTGGGTTAGACATATAAGTTTGGAAGTCATGGGCATCGATGGTATTAAATGGTATTAAAGCCACCACGAATGCCTATGGATAAAAATAGAGATTCAAGGACTGATCCCTAGGACTCTCTTTCACTTAGAGGTCAAGGACATATGGAGGAACCAGTGAAGCAGGTTGAACAGCTAGGGAGGTCAGAGAAAAACCAGGCAACTGGAGGCCAAGTGAAGAAAGTGTTTGGGGTATAAGAGAATCACCAACTGTGTTAAGTGCTAATGAAAGGTGAGGTAAGCTCAGGACTGAGGACTGAGCATTGCAATTAGCCACATGAAGTTACTGGTGATCTTGAGGAAAGCAGTTGTGACAAAAACTTGTTTGGAGTAGATTTAAGTGAGAATGGGAAGAAAAAATTTAGACACAGTGAGTTTAGACAACTCTTTTGGTGAGTTTGCTGTAAAGAGAAGAAAAGGGATGGACCAGTAAGGATTTTGGGTGTGTGCGTGTTATATTAATATTGGAAGAAAGAGTAGTACATTTGGATGCTGATGGGAATGGTCCAGGAGAAAGGGGGAAGCTGAAGCTGTAAAAGAGGAAGGAGAAAATGCCAACAACGATGTTCATGACTAGGCAAGAAGAGATGGGATTTGATGTGCAAATAGAGAGGTTAGCTTTAAATAGGAGCGTGAGCGTGGGAGGGACGGTAGGAGTAGATGGACAGAGAATCAGGCAGGCGGGTAAGATTTGGTCAAGAAAAATTGCAGAAGTTCTTTTTAATTTTCTCTGTGAAATAACCAGATTCTCTAGCTATGAGGAAGGATGGGGCAGTCATGTTAGAGATTGGAGGAGAGAAGAGATGGGATGAAACAGTTGGCTAAGAGAGCGGATGGACTGAGGACACTCAGTGTGGTTGCCAGATAGCCGCAGGGGCTTTGGGACGGTGAGAGGATAGAGTGGGACCAGCCAACATGGCAGCCTGTGTTTCTGTTAGTTGAATGGGTAACAGTGCAGAGGGTCCAGCGGGTTGGATTAGAACTATGCTTTAACCAAGTGAATATGACAAAGCAAGAGAGGGACAAAGGTGTTGAACTTGTGTTCCCAGAGGATTGCAATGGTGATTGACAATGGAAGGTAAGCTAAAGAAGGAAGGACATGAGACATGAGAGACAGTGAAAATGTAGTAGGATAGAGTGATTTAGAGTAATTTATGATTAATACCTATTTTGGCAATTATTCTACTGTTTCCTGTGTACCCCACAAGACTGTATGTCTCATGAGGACAATTACTATGTCTATTTCTTTCCAAACATTGTACCCTGGGCTTGGATCAATGATTGACTCAAAAAAGCACTCAGTAATTAATTGAATACATGAATGAATATTAACTTCTATTTATTGAATGGTTACTATGTGATAGGCATTTTATTAAGTACTTTGTAAACATTTATCCCTCCAAGTAACCCTATGATGTGGGTATTATTATATCCCCTTTTGTAAATAAGAAAATAAGCTCAGAATGACTATGGACTTTCCAAATCTCTAGCTGGCTGGAATCCAGATCCATTTGTCTGCAAAGTCTACAACCCTATTAGCAGTGTCTGAGTGCCTGCTGTGTCCTTCTACAGTTAAAAATGCTTTCTCCTCTGGTAAGGAGCCACATGGCCTCCCGACCTTGAGATTTGATCCCTCCCATCCCGCCCTTCGTGATGTCCCTCTTCCCCCTCCAGCACTATTCATGATTTTAATATTGATTCTTCAGGATTGTTGCCAAGATCCCATTAACTTATGGATGTAAATGGATGTAAAAGTCCTTTTCAGATTTTTAATCTTTTGTATTAAGTAAAGAAACCACTTTGATTAGGATTTGTTCTTTACCACTTCAGCCTGTTTATTCCTTTAATCCCTCCATATCTCATCTTCCATTATTTCCCATTACCTCTTCTCCCTTTGCCACATGTTAACATCCACCCATGCTTTCCAGTTAAGAATGCGGGTGTAGCTTCTCCATAGAAGATCCTAGGCCAGAGATAGAAAGGCAGAGTATGGGTTACATTGTCTTGGCCAGGGGGAAAATGATTTGAAGTTAAAAAAGTCATGGGAATTCCTAGAGCAGCACCGTAGACATTCCATTTGAAGATGATGGGATGTTATCTCCCATTGCAAGAGACAGTCTTTCCCAAGTGCAGGAAATGCTCTGACGTGGGAGGCTGATATTGGCAACTTTCCCCCTCTGAGGCTCAGTGCTCCTGGATTTGCCAGAAGGGGGCGCTCTGACTATCTGTACCTTCTGTGCCTTTGCTTCTCTCTGGTGTGTGTGGGTTAGGGCTGCTCAGGATTTTTCTGGAGGCTTGATCTGCAGGACCTTCTAGTAGGATTGTGCAGCTGCATCCTGAGCAAGAGTGCCCTGCTTGAGGGCATTCGTGGTGCCGACATCCAGCTTCCACTCTGCTTGCTGTGATCTGTGTGCTTTGTTACTACTGAGTTTGTCTAGGGGAAGGGGCACCAGTTTATAATTGCTTAAGTGGGCCAGGTAGGCTAGTTCAGGCTTGAAGCTCCTGTTTTCCTGATGTCCCATTCGGACATTTAAACTTGTGTGTCCGTGCGTGTTGTGCACGTGTGCACACTGCTCATAACTTTACCTTTGAGAATTCGTATCAAATAACGTGATGCCTTTTTTTTTTTTTTTTTTTTTTTTTTTTTTTACCAACAGTGATCTGACCCTTCCAGAATTTCAGATGCAATGTTCGCTGGCAAATTTCTGCATATTTTGTTTGGTCTTTGCTCCGCCAACCCCACCGGCCGCTGATGATGCAAAATCACCATTGGGTGTTCATGATGTGTTTTCTGTCTCTTTAAATTTTATGCATGCTTTTTTATAAAGAGCATTAATTTTTGTTTGTTTGTTTTAGGACCACTTAACTAAAATACAAAATTGCCTTGTACTATGGAAGATTTCTTTTCAAATTTTTGTTTAAATTCTAGTTAGTTAACGTACAGTGCAATATTGGTTTCCGGAGTAGAATTCAATGATTCATCACTTACATACAACACAAAGAGCTCAGTATTATAAGGTCCCCCCCTTAATTTCTATCACCCATCTAGCCCATCCCCTAGCCAACTCCTTCCAGCAAACCTCAGTTTGTTCTCTATCATTAAGAGGCTTTTAAGGTTTGTTTCCCTGTCTCTTTTTCCCTCTCTAATATTCATCTGTGTGTTTTTTTCTTAAATTCCACACATGAATGAAATTATGTGCTGTCTTTCTCTGACTGACTTATTTTGCTGAGTATTATACTCTCTAGCTCCATCCATGTTATTGCAAACTGCAAGATTGCGTCCCTGTTGATGGCCGAGTAATATTCCATTGTATATGTATACCCCTTCTTCTTTATTCACTCATTAGTTAATGGATATTTGAGCTCTCTCCATAGTTTGGCTTTAGTTGATAATAAAGCTATAAACATCAGGATGCAGGTGCTCCTTTGAATCTGTATTTTAGTATCCTTTGGATAAATACCTAGTAATACAATTGTTGGATCATAAGGTAGTTCTATTTTTAATGTTTTGAGGAACCTCTGCCCTGTTTTCTAGAGTGGCTATACCACTTTGCATTCCCATCAACAGTGCAAGAGGGTTCCCCTTTCTCCACGTCTCTGCCAACCCTGGTTGTTTCTTGTGTTGTTCATATTAGCCATTCTGACAGATGTGAGGCGGTATCTCATCATGGATTTGATTTGCAGTTCCATGGCAATGGATGATATTGCACATATTTTCATGTGTCCTGTAGCCATCTGGATGTCTCCTTTGGAAAAGTGTCTACTCACGCCTTCTGCCCCTTTCTTCACTGGATTATTTGTTTCTTGGGTGTTGAATTTGCTAAGTTCTTTATACATTTTGGATATTAACCTTTTATTAAGTATGTCATTTGCAAATATCTTCTCCCATTCCATAGGCTGCCTTTTGGTTTTGTTGATTGTTTCCTTCGCCATGCAGAAGCTTTTTATCTTGCTTAAGTCCCAATAGTCCATTTTTGCTTTTGTTTCCCTTGCCTCCAGTGATATGTCTAGTAGAAGTTGCTCTGGTCAAGGTCAGAGTGGTTGCTACCTCTGTTCTCTAGGATTTTGATGGTCCTATCTTACATCTAGGTCTTTCATCCATTTTGAATTTAGTTTTGTGTATGGTGTAAGAAAGTGGTCCAGTTCCATTCTTTTGCATGTCACTATCCAGTTTTCCCAACATCATTTGTTGAAGAGATTGGATTTTTCCATTCCATTTCTTTCCTGCTTTGTCAAAGATTGGTTGACTATATAGTTATAGGTCCATTTATGGATTTTCTATTCTGTTCCATTGATCTATGTGTCTGTTTTTGTGCCAGTACCATACTGTCTTCATGACTACAGCTTTGTAATAAATACAGACTGAAGTCCAGAATTGTGATGACTCCAGCTTTGCTTTTCTTTTTCAGGATTGCTTTGGCTATTCAGGGTCTTTTGTGGTTCCATAAAAATTTTAGAATTGTTTCTTCTGGCTCTGCAAAGAATGCTGCTGGTATTTTGATAGGGATTGCATTAAATGTGTAGATTACTTTGAGTACCCTAGATATTTTAGCAATGTTTGTTCTTCCAATTTGCGAGCATGGAATTTTCCCATCCTCATCGGTTTCTTTTATAAGTGTTCTATAGTTTTCAGACTACATATCTTTTACCTCTTTGGTTAGGTTTATTTTTAAGTATCTTACTGTTTTGGTGCAATCGTAAATTGGGTTAATTCATTGATTTCTTTTTCTGCTTCTTCATTATTGGTGGATAGCAATGGAACCAATTTCTAAATGTTGATTTTATATCCTGCAACTTTGCTTAATTCAGTTCTAGCAATTTTTTGGTGGTCTTCTGGGTTTTCTACATAAAGTGTCATGTTGTCTGCAAATAATGAAAGTTTGACTTCTTCTTTGTCAATTTGGATGTGTTTTATTTCTTTTTGTTGTCTGATTGATTAGGCTAAGACTTCCAGTACTGTGTTAAATAGTAATAGTGGGAGTGGACATCCCTGTCTTGTTCCTGACCATAGGGGAAAAGTTTTTCATTTTTTTCCCATTGAGGATGCTATTCACTGTGGGCCTTTCATATATGGCCTTTATGATGGTGAGGTATGTTTCTTCTGTCCCTACTTTGTTGAGGGTTTTTATCAAGAACAGATGCTGTATTTTGTCAAATGCTTTTTCTGTATCTATTGACAGGATCATATGGCTCTTATTCTTTCTTTTATTAATGTGGCACATGACACTGATTGATTTGTAAATATTGAACCAGCCCTATAGCCGAGGAATAACCCCCACTTGATCGTAGTGACAATTCTTTTAAAAATTTGGAAGTTTTCCTTTAATTTCTTTTTTTTTTTTTTTTGGAACAATTTGAGAAAATTAGGTATTAACTCTTCTTTAAATGTCTGGTAGCAAATCCTGGGAAGGCGTCTGGCCCTGGCCTTGTGTTTTTGACAGAATCTTGATTACTGATTCAATTTCTTTGCTGATTAGAGGTCTGATCAAATTTTATATTTCTTCCTGTTTCAGTTTTGATTGTTTGTATGTTTCTGGGAACTTTTCCATCTCTTCAAGATTGCCCAGTTTGTTGACATACAATTTTTTCATAGTATTCTCTTATAATTGTTTTTCTGCAGTGTTGGTTGTGATCTCTCCTCTTTCATTTGTGATTTTTTTTTAATTTGGGTCCTTTCTTTTTTCCTTCTGATAAGTATGGATGGGGGGGTCTATCAATTGTATTAATTCTTTCAAAGAACCAGATCTTACTTTCATTGATCTCTTCTACAGTTTTTGTTTGTTTGTTTGTATATCCTCTATTTATGCTCTAATCTTTATTATTTCCCTTCTGCTGCCTTCACTGTTCCTATTTTAGCTCTTTTAGGTATAAGGTGTGGTTGTGTATTTGAGACTTTTCTTGATTCTTGATGTAGGCCTGTATTGCAGTACACTTCCCTCTTGGGAATGGCTTTGTTGCATCCCTAGAAGCTAGATAAAAAATAAAAATAAATAATAAATAATAAAAGAATTTAAAAAAATGAAAATGGAAGCTAGATACTATTTTCCGTTGAGCTGAAGCTTTTGACACTCGATGATCAGTATATGCGGTGCATGCAAGGGTTCTATGCTGGTCTTCTGGGGGTTTATGCTGCCCTGTTGCGTTGAATCTCAGGCCAACTTGCCCTAGTGGAGATGCACCTGCAGGGCGCAGGGGGTTTGGGGCTTGGTGTAAGTAGCTCCTGTCTCCACTTGGTGGCACTCTTCAACTCACTGAGGTTGGTCAGTGCTCATGCTTGTGGGGAGAGGGGAATGGCATTGCCCAACTCTCTGGAGCAGAGAGTTCACACCCTCCACTCTTCAGGAAGCCCTCACAGAAAACAAACAATCACCCGTCCTGTGTCCCCAGCTTTCTTCAGATTCGTGTCTTCACCCTGTCTACATCTGAGCTGTCCACCTGCCAGGAAGCATAATATTCCTGTTTGTTTTTGGTTTTGTTTTTGTTTTTGTAATCTCAGGCATGAGGCTGGATTTCAAAACCAAAATTTAGGGATTTGCACAGCACAGACCCACACTGATCCTCTGTGACAAGGTTCCCTGCCCTTTTGCCATTTGCTCAGTTGCCCCAGGAAAGTGCATGACCATGCAGCTGTTGTCCCCATTCCTATGCTTCGGAATAGTGCTGCATGTTGATGCCAATTCTGTCCCCAGAGAGGCAATGCTACAACTCCCAAATTCGCTCCAAGCAGGGGAAATGTTTCTCCCCATGGAACCCTGGGGATCATCAGACCATAGGACCCACTCCTGTGTCTCTACTCTTCTTCCCCACCAGAGCACTACTAAACTGGCAAGGCATGAACCAAGCAATGGTGCAGACTTCTAAAACCGGATTTTGCACTCTGCTGCTTATAATAATTTGCAGTAGTCTCCATAAGCATGTTCCTTCCCCTCCACAGCACCTGCGTTTCTTATCTCCTCCAAATCAAATCTCCGCAGCTACTACTTTCCACAAGGCGGTCGTTTATCCTCTTGTAGATACACGGTTTTGTTCTCTCAGTCTTCAGATGGATTTATTGGGTGTAGAGAATGATTTGATGTTTATCTAGCTGTGTTTGAGGGAGGAGGCAAGCTTTAGGTTCCCCTGTTCCCCTACCATCTTAACTCCCTTTAACATGTTTTTAAATTGCGCCCTCCCATTCAGTATATTGCATGACCATTTTGTGTTTTTGTTTGTTTGGTTGGTTGGTTTTGTTTGTTTTGTATTTTTGCAAAATGGAAGTTGTCATGCATGCTTTGTATTACAAAAATTGAATAATGTTATAAATCTCATTCTTACTTTTAATTTTACTCGGCATGATCTTTCTAAGATATGACTATTTTTAATTTTTCAACTGCTTTGCATCCCTCCCTGATTCTTTTTGGCCTTTGTGTTTCCATGGCTTATCAAAGTAAAGTGCAGTTGCATTGCTCCCTTCTCTGGGAAGACTTACTTCCTTCTTCCAATGTTAGTCTCTCTCTTCTGGACTCCCATAGTATTTCAAAACTTCTGTTGCAGTAACTAGGATTTCATTTTGCAATTCAAAGTATCTTCTTATCTGTTTGTGTTGAGATGCTCCACAGAGGAGAACGACATATACATTTGTGCAATTCTAGCAGCTAGCATAGCTTTTACAACATATATTGTCAACAAATGTGCGTTCAGTGAATGAATGATCAATCTAATCGCTAACGTTTACTGAGTGTGAACTACGTATTAGACACTGTACCGGGTATTTCATGTCTATCGAACTAATTCTATCCTCACAACAGCCTATGATTTAGGAACTACTAGGGACTATTACTAACATAATTTTACTATTTATTAACATTATAATAGAGAGAAAAACTGAGACATGGAATGTTCAAGTAACTTTGAAATTCATGTAACTTATTGGAGTGCCTGGGTGGCTCAGTCGGTTAAGCATCCGACTTCGACCTGGGTCATGATTTTTTGGTTTGTGAGTTCGAGCCCCGTGTTGGGCTTTGTGCTGACAGCTCAGAGCCTGGAGCCTGCTTCTGATTCTGTGTCTCCCTCTCTTTCTGCCCCTCTCCTGTTCATGCTCTCTTAATAATAAATAAACGTAGGGGCGCCTGGGTGTCTCAGTCAGTTGGGCGTCCGACTTCAGCCAGGTCACGATCTCACGGTCCGTGAGTTCGAGCCCCGCGTCGGGCTCTGGGCTGATGGCTCGGAGCCTGGAGCCTGTTTCCGATTCTGTGTCTCCCTCTCTCTCTGCCCCTCCCCGGTTCATGCTCTGTCTCTCTCTGTCCCAAAAATAAATAAACGTTGAAAAAAAAATTTTAAAAAAAAATAATAAATAAACGTTAAAAAATTAAACAAAAAAAGAAATTCATGTAACTTGTAAAATTTAAATTTATAATTTGAATTTCGTAACCTTCAGGGTTGAGTCAAAGTGGGGACTCCTCCTAAGGGATGGACCCCCTGCTTTTCAGCAACTGAAGCCACTTACCTAAGATGGTCATGCTGGGGCTTATGGAAGAACATTATGAACTGGTGAAAAGATTGTTTAAAACAGCTAATGACCCCAAATGATCTCTTGAGAGTCCATGAGGTTCATAAGTTTTCACCCACTAGCTGTTTTAGGGTATTTGCAGGGACTTTGTTCCTCTTCTCATCGTCCAGGCTGCTTAATATCAAGTGTGTGTACATCTAAACTAAGAGTGCAGTCTCTGGAATTGAAATTAAAACGCAGGTTCCATCACTTACATGGCTTGAATAAACCTGTTCAAAACTTCTCTGAGTCACATAACATGAAAATAGATATTACTGGTTTTTCATAATTTGAAAATGGGGATTATTTTGTTAAAGGTCAATGAGATAATGTATTCCAGTTAGAAAGCTGTCCATATTATTATATTTTGTCACCATTTATTCATTAATATTTATAGAATACCTACTGTGTCTGAGGCTCTATATCAGATGTTGAAAGGTCACAGAAATGCAATGTAGTTTAGCTACCTTATAAAAGATAGTGAGCATCTTAGAGGTAAGTAAATAATTTAGATAGGAAGTGGTAAATAGTATAAAATATTTATTGCTACAAAGAAAGCCCTGTGGGTATTCAGTGGAAAAAGGAATTACCTCCAGGGGAAGAAGTTGGCAGTAAACATGTGCTAAACTGGGAAAACTTCAGGGAGACACTGACTCTTAAAGTAGCAGTGTGATTTGGGCATAAAAAGATATGTTGTTTCATATGGTATATGTAATATGTTATATATACTGATTAACTGTATATGGCTTCTTGGCTTTGAAGAAGTTACTGCCATGTTATGAGAGGAATTGTGGAGAAGGCCACACAGAAAAGACTGTGGATAGCCTTTAAAAGCTGGAAGCAACCTCTGGCTGATGGCCAAGAGCAAGGCAGGAATCTCAGTCTTAATACTGCAAGGAGATGAGTTCTGCCAATAACATTGGGGAGCTTAGATGTGATCCATCCTGAGTCTCCAGATGAGTTCTCAGTCCTGGTTGACACCCTTATTGTAGCATCTCAGAGGATACAGTTAAGCAGTGTCCACATTTCTGACCCCTAAAAGTGTAATAAAATAATTGTGTTTTTAAGCCCTTAAATTTGTAGAAATTTGTTATGTAGCCATAGATACAGATTTTGGAATTACGACAATACAGCCCTATTGAGAAATACTCACTTTCTCGGTCTTCCTAAACAACGCTGCAATAAATACCTTTAACTATATGGTCTATTAGACTGCAACTTTTATTTCCATAGATCAATTTGCAAGTCTGAAATTCTGAACTAAAGATATTTTCTTTGTTTTAAAAAGATACTGTCAGATTCTTTCTAGGTTGAAGTAACACTTCAGTTTTCCATTAACAATGGGTGAGAGCATGGGGTGCCTGGGTGGCTCAGTCAGTTAAGCATCCAACTTTGGCTCAGGTCATGATCTCACAGCTCATGAGTTTAAGCCTCGCATCAGGCTGTGTGCTGACAGCTCAGAGTCTGGAGCCTGCTTCAGATTCTGTGTGTCCCTCTCTCTCTTCTTCTCTCTCTCTCTCTCTCTCCCTCACTCACTCCCTCTGTCTCCCTCTCTCAAAATAAACAAACTTAAAAAAAAAATTTGGAGGATGAACGATTGTTACATGAAGTTTCATTATAGTAGTCCCTTATGCATTTGAAAATTTTATAAATAAATAAATAGAAAGTAAATGAATAAAAAGTAGAGCAGAATTCCTTGGGTGCTGGTTCCCCTGGTTCTATACTATCTCCTGGGATTCTTCTCAGGAGCCATCCGCCTGTAGGCCGAGCCTGCAGAAAGGTTGGTGCAGAACCCCCTAAAACAGGGGCCACGCCTCCTCTGGTGGGTTCTTAGCCAAGGACCATGAAAACGAACAAACACCACCTCCCAGAGGTGAAACAGAAAAGAACATGAGGATGAAGGAGGAATCCCAAAGACGTTTGTCCTGGCAGAGCAGTGGGGATGCCTTCTTTGGGCCAGGGCCTAAGCCGCACTTGGCTACGAAGATAGACTCCTGGGTTCAAGTTCTGCCTCCACTACCCCCAACCGTGTGACCTTGGGCAAGTTGCTTAACTTCTCTGTGATTTCATTTCCCCTCCTATAAAATGAAGATAATAGTATCAATTTATTGGTGAGGGTATGTGTAAATGACTGACACACAGTAAGTGCTAAATAAACGTTAGTATTATAATTATTATTGCCTGAACTTCCCAATAATCTATGGCAAAGGGCATGTGGGGAGGTCGGAGGGGACGCCTTTCCTTCCAGCTCATCCATAGACACAACAGGTTCTGGGCCAGGTAGTAGGGCTGGTGGGGATGCCATTCTCCAGCAGGAACTCACCCAAGTACACGTCTGCACTCCGGGTAGAAAGACACGCCCTCAAATGGGAAGGTCGTGAATCGTGAATCGTAGATGCGCAGTAAGAAGGAAGCGGATTCACTGCCGCTGCATCATTTGCCTCCAGCTTTTCCAACTCCTTTTCTCAATTGAGGCGCCTCTCGCCGAGGCCCATACCCCTGAACCCCTTCTTGTCGGTTCCCCATTGCCCCTCTCCCGCCAACGCCCCACTTTTTCTCCCAAATCTCTCACCCCACCCCCCACTCTGCGACTTCCCCAGCCACTTTCCTCATGCTGCTGTTACCCATCCTCCCTTTCCCCAACTCCCCAACCCCCCCCATCATCCCATATGACTCCCCCTCCTGCATCCTGACTGGGGCAGCTCCTGCATAGGGGCCCAGTGGCACCCACCTTGCTCCCACCATTTTTGACAGCCCTGGACCATCTTAATTTTATCTTTTATATTAGTCTCGTCTTCTTTATGAAATTGTCAACTCCTTGGGGGCAGAACAATGGCATGCCCATATTCCATGTGACCGCAGCACCTGGTAACTACAGTACTGGCTCTCCACAGTTATGTGTTGGATTGGATTCAGTTATCTCTGAAGTGGGCATCAGACATCCTTCTCCAAATATTACTCCACTGGATACTGCTGGAGCCTTTGACCTCGGAAATTCCAGCCAGACCCCGACCACGCACCCTCTTCAGGACTACTGTGTGATGTGGTGGGTGGCTTCAAGAGGAAAAAAGCAGTCCTTCAAGAAAAGTATTTATCCAGCACCTGCTCTGGGTGCGAGATAGAACAGTGGACAAGTCTGTCAAAAATCTGCTCTCAAGGACCCGGTGTCATTTTCCAATTCTCCTTCCACTTTATAAATGACAAAGACATAAATTCACTCGTTGCTTTGGGAAGCACTCTTCCAGCCTTCTGTATTAAAACTTATTTTCCAGTGAGATGAGATGACCAGTAAATAAGATAATTTCAGATGGTGTAAAGATTATGAAGGAAAGAAAACAGTTACTGGTTAGGGAATCTAGGCAATGGTGGTGGTGGGGGGGGGGGTGGAGGAAAGGCATATGGATTCTGTGCCTAAATTGGAGTGGATAGAAGGTGACCAGAATGATGAATAGGTACCTTTAGTGCAAACATCTGGGAGATTCCCGGTAGGTAGGACATCAAGTTCAAAGGTGCTAACAGAATAGGAGAGGAAGCAAGAGAACAGTCAGGAAGCTAATGCAGTGACTCCTGAGAGTTGACCGGTGCCAGGCCTGGTTCTGATCATTTTAACATACGTTGTATTTTTAAAACCTCAAATACATTCATCCTTTATCAATAAAGGAGATTCTCTCTAGGAAGAGGCAAGCTCATGATCACATGTTGGTTAGTAGCTGTGTAACTTTTAAGAACCCTAATTTGGGACTCTGGTGACTGCACCCCTCTGGCTAGAAGCTCCCCCCCCCCCCCCCGTGGCTTAGGGCAGCCTCCCTCCTTCCGTCCTCAGCTCTGCCTGGTCATGCCCCCATTAAATCATGTGTCGGAACACTAATTCTTTAGTGTAAGTCAATGTTTGCCTTTGTCCCCATGAGAAAGGGACCCAGATTGCTCTTGTGCAACTTTTTCCAACTCCTTGAGCAGAGTTCCAAATTACAGGCTTTAATAACTCCAGCTAGTTAGGCATTTTTTGGTCTTCATACCGAACAGAAAGCACGAGTATGACAGTTGGATTCTGAGCAGCAATTATTAAGAATGTTTATAAAGCTTGTCATGAGCAACAGTAAGATCATTTACGGTTTTTCATTATTAGGTAGCAACATTTTGTGACTTTGGTCGTTGTGCTTAATTGGGAAATTTTGTTGGTAACATTGAAATATTCAAGTTCAAATTATCCAAAGGTTGGAGTTTATATTTTATTTTGGATAGGACATTTGTCTTTTGCAAATAAACTACTTACTTAGTACATTGGAGAGACCTTAAAAGGTATGGAAAATTACTACCCACCACCCCACTCACCCACCTCCATTTTGGGCCAAATGAGGGGTGTGTGTCCTGGGAGAAGGGGTGGGCATCAAGGAGAGGGAGTTGGTAGGAGTTAGGTAGAGAGTAGTGGCTATTTACCAACTGACATGGCAGTGTCTCGATCTTTTAATAAATGATACAGCTAAAGGGGCTGTTTCCCATTTCTGTCTGCAAGAATAGCAATGAAATCCAGACTTGTCCCTTGAGGTGGTGTAGACCAGGACTTTCCAGCTCATGTGTTCCGGCCCATATGTGGTCATCCTCATATGCCGATATATTGATCCCCTCATCTCTCAGTTCAGCTGCCTGGGGCCCAGAGAACAGAGTCCAGGGTGGGCCCTCTTGGGCAGTGAGCATCCTATCCATTTACCCTGGTGTTTTAGATGAACATTTTAATTTGTGTCTGTGCCGTTGCAGAAAAAACTTTGGGTGGTATGCAAATAGCAAATCCTTATGTCTACTTTTTATAAGTGTTGACAAACTTGGAAACATTAGCAAAATCTTTCTTTTAGAATAATGGAAACATGTTCAGGGCACATTCTTCAGCTTGGATAGGTCGTTTCTTCTTGAGATGAGCCAAACTCAACTTTGCAAACTGAACAAAGTTCCACGAAATGAAACAGGCTTTCCTCTCTGATGCCTTCTCTCGGTATTGGACTTGTTTCCTAGCTGCTCCCCTAACCTTTCTTCTTTCCCACCTTCTGCCTCTGACATTCCCTTGTATTTCTCACGAGGACCCAGTGTACGTCTTTTTTTTTTTTTTTTGCGGGGGGGGGGGTTCTGGCCTGTATTTGTCCCCACAGCTCAGCTGAAAATATCCTTAAGACTCTCTGTCAAATCAAGTCTCTCCCTCTACTCTTTTTTCTCAGAGACTTCTCTGAAGACCATGTCCAAGTTGGCATCTTTTGCCCTTATGTCCCTTCCAAGGTCCAAAGGGTGTTCTCTACAATTACCTGCTGGCCATTCACACTTAGATTTTCCTTCAGTAGCATAAACTCAAGATGTTTAAAAGCAGTCCTTCACTTTTGCTTCTCTTCTACTTGTCAGCCCTTGGCTAATGTCACCACCTGCAACGTGAACTTTTGGTTGTCTAGATTCCCTAATGTTTAATTATGTGACATGTCCCATCGATCCAGCCTCTACAATGTGTCTCATTCATTCCTTTCCATTTAATTATTTATCCCACCAGCTGAATACACATTCTATCTCCCACCCAGGTTTTTGAATTAGTCACCTCACTGGTCTCCCTTCCTCCATGCCACTCATCTTCCAATCTTCCCTTTGTGTGGTTCCAGAAGGGTCTTTCCAGCTCCTAGTTTCCCTGTGGACCCACGTAGTCTACTAAACCAAGCATATATTATCCAGCCTGGCATTTTAGATTTTGTTTCAATGTGAACTCAGTTTAACTTCACAGGCATACCTACCATAGCTCTAATTAATTATTCATGAAAACATTTACTAGCACCCACTCAATGCCAAACAATGGGCGGGTCAGTAATAAAATGATGAGTGTAGTGGGTGTACAGGCAGGAATAAGTTGTACCCGTAAGGTGCACAGGGGATCAGAACTTATCAAGAGAGACTTAGCCCAGTCAATTAGGTCTGGGAAAATGTCCCAGAGAGAAGCATGCCTGTACAAATAACAGGAAATTATTTTTGAATGCTGTAGAAAAGCCAAGACAAACTAGACCCATTAAAAGTGAAGTTGAAGTGTAAGTGAGGGGAAAAGCTGGTGCACTAGTTCACAGACTCACACACCTCTACTCTGTTCTTTAAACAGTAGCTCGCTCCTACCTCAGGGACTTTGCACTTGCTTCTAACGATTCTGCTCATCAGAATCTCATTGGAAGCCTCCTTCATGTTCTTCTCAAATTCACCTGCCCCTGACCGCCTTATCTAAACTAGTCCCCTATTTATCGTTCTCTCTTGCAACACCCTGTTTATGTACTTTGTGGGTAATCATCTTGCTTTTTCTTCATTTTACTTGTTTGACTGTCTTCTCCAGTAGGAATGTAAAATTCAAAAGACCAGTCTACGCACTCTTGATCATGTCACTTCTCCAATGCCTGACGCATGGTAAGTGCTCAATAAGTATTGCCAAATGAAAGTGAGTGATGAAAATAAATGTATATGAATAAGTGAAAAACAAAGAAAAATAAATGTGTGCATGGTGTTTATTGTTTTGAGTTAATAATTTTGCAGAAAGTTACATGCATTATATTCCCTTATAGGAAAATTCCCTTAAAATCCCTTCAAAGATGAAGCTGTTCCACGATGGTCACCAATTCTTTACTGAAGAAGAGGAATGTACTTTGTGGTTTGCATAATCTGAAGCTTATTTTTCAAAGTAAATTCCTGGAAATTTCCTTTGAAGCACATGCAAAAATCAGATGGACTAATAGACAGACAGGTAGACGATAGGAATGAAATGAGGTGAGTTTTATAAAATGTTAATGTTGAATTTAGGTGATAGATGCTCAGATATTCACTGTAAGATTCTCTCCAACATCTCTGTCTATTTGTAAAATTCCATAAACACTGTTGGGAAAGAAAAAGTACCTGAATATATTCCTGCCATCATGAGGTTTTATATTCGATCTTTTATACTTTCTGCATCTTTAAAGTTGATGATTAGCATAGAAATAGTCAAGAGAGTCCTTTATAATGTCCTGATGAAACAACAAATGGTATACTTATATCTGGTGTGATTTTCCTTTTTTTAAAGTTTATATATCTGTTTATTTATTTATTGTGAGAGAGAGCACACATGTACAGGTGCACACGTGAGTGCGTGAGTGAGTAAGTGAGAGAATCCCAGGAGGCACCACACTGTCAGCACAGAGCCCAACACAAGGGTCGATCTCACAACCATAAGATCATGACCCGAGCCAAAATGAAGAGTCAGACGCTTAACTGACTGAGCCACTGAGGCGCCCCTGGTAGGATTTTCAACAGTGAGGCTTGTGCTGTCACCCAGTTAACCAGAGGTTGGCATAAGTAGAACCTCTGGCTCTCTGCTATCCCTCCAGCCTGAGATCTGGCGATTTGGGCTGGTCCCAGGGGATTTAACAGCCAGGTGTAGAAAGTGCCTCAAGGGTGTTACTTGTCGCAACAGGAGAAATCATTTTCTGTCTTGTGACTCATAAGCTTCTCACTTGGTGAAAGGTGCCACTGTCATTATAAAAATGATTAAGTGTCTGTCCATCTTGTGTTTCTGTGTGACTGACTCTATGGCCCTCTTGCTTCTGGTGGGTCTGGGATTGGAGGAACCTCATTATAACATAATAGCAATAATAAGCATCAGAATGGGTGTTCTCAGCTTATGAAACTATTCCGTTTGCCTTACTCCTTTGTCCCAGTCACGCTATGATATGGACGGGCCAGCTAATACTAGGCACACCTGTTACACAGATTGAAGTAGGAGGGTATAAATGACCTGGCCAATTTCACTGTAGGGTGTTAAGGAGCTGAAATTAGGGTCTGGGTTCTGACTTCTTTTCCAGTCACCCTTACTTAATGCCCAACTGACAGTGCATGCAAGTTCTCACTGCCTCATTTTACCAAGAAGAATGGTGCTTTTGAGGAAATAGGGTTTCAGGGAAGACCATATGAAGACAGCTACAGGGAAGATGAATTTTCCCTTGGCTGAATTCATGTTAAATCACCACAAAATCTCAAATCCGTTTCTTCATCCTGTTCCTCTACAGCTGATGCAGTGTCTATCATTTCTGAAAGCTTACATCTCAGCTTGCCCACTCCCAAGTGAAATTTTTTATGAACAGGATACTCTTTTAGGACTGGTGAGTAGAAGTGAGTCAAGAGGAATCTTTCTTTCTTCCTTCCTTCCTTCCTTCCTTCCTTCGTTTCTTTTTCTCTCTTCCTGTATATTTTACTTTCTTTCTTCAATGTTTATTTATTTTTGAGAGAGAGAGAGAGCGAGAGAGAGAGTGCAAGCAGGGGAGGGGCATAGAGAGAGGGAGACACAGTAGGTTCCAGACTCTGAGCTGTCAGCACAGAGCCCGATGTGGGGCTCAGACTCACAAACTGTGACATCATGACCTGAGCCAAAGTTGGATGCTTCACCGACTGAGCCACCCAGGCACCTTACCAGGAATCCTTTCTGAGTTGGTGCTGTGCCTGTCATATGCTCCTCTGGCCTTCCCTTCCCTGGGGCACCTGCTCCTGCTGAGGTGAAAAGATAACTATCTTAATGCTTATTCCATCACCTCCTGGCAAGTGATTGAAATTATTCCAGAAATGCCCACTGTCGGTATCTACTAATGTCACTTAATTCCCCTTTGCTTTGAATTCCTTGACTTGGAAATTAATGAAGGTTGACTATGGAATCAGACATCGCTGGGTCTGAAACTACTCCAGCCACGTCCCATCTATAACATCAGGCAAGTTGTTTGGCCTGCCTAAGCCCCAAGTTTTTCATCTATAAAGTGAGATTAATTATAGGACTTGCCCCAAGGGGCTATTATGAAGATTAAATGGAATAATGTCCACAAAGGGGGTAGCTCAGTACTTACTGCTTAGTAGATGTTCTTATGTTTTGATGATAATTTTAATAATTCAGAGTTAAAATATAGAAATGCTTTTCATATATATGACATTTTTTTCCTTTCTATCAAATTAGAAAGAATTAAATTCACATACTTGTCTTCCTCCTTTCCCTCCCTCTCTTCCTCCCTCCCTCCCTTCCTTCCACACATCTTTGTTATGCGTCTCCAACAGATCAGACACTCCCTACTCTCATGGATATTGCAGGCTGAGGTAGAAGACAAACAAATTAATGAATCACACAAACGAATGTACAATTTTACCTGTAGTAATTGCTACAGAGTGTATAACAATAGGTCTTGATTTACAATAGGTCTTTAGCCTGGAGGCTGCCCTGAGATCAGCAGGTGAGTGGCAGGTAACCAGGAGAGAAGAAGTGAGGGCAGGGAGGGTGACAGAGGGGTTCAGACACTGGGCTTAGAGGCAAAGACCCTGTAGCAGAGCAAGTGTCATGACTGGAAGAAGCCACTGGGGCCAAAGCAGAGGGAACAAGGGCCAGTCTGGTACAAGGTAGGGGAGGGTATATGGGGAGGGGCCAATGCAGGCAAAGTCTGTTGGCCATCTGAGGGTTGGCTCTTTATTCCAAGAGCCATGAAAACCCATTGAACAGTTTCAGGTAAGGCTGTAACTCAATTCTCAGGAGTCATTTAAAGACGCAGAAGTCTGGCCCGGCTTCATTCAAGCGGCTATAGAGCAGAGAGGACAGAAATGAAATACCCTGAGGACTGACCATCTAGATTCTCCCTCAGTGCTCAGTGTTGTGGGAAGCTGTGAACGTGACAGGCCTTGGTTCTCCTTCTCCAGGAGGCTTGTTGAACAGGTAATAAAATGTAGTCACATTCCTCACCAAGTGCAAATACCTGTCAGCACAGGGTGAGGGAGAGAAATCAGTTGAGATAGTTCATGAAAATGACTACTATACTGACTTGGGACCCCCTAAGCAGGTTAAAGTTTACCCAGCATAAATTTTTATTCTTACCTAGCAACTTGCTTGAACTAATTTCACATGTTTTCCCTACAAAATGTGTCAAAATCTCCCAGACGTGTTCAGTCCCACAGTAACCAACTCCATTCAGGCAACTGCCAAGTGGTCTGGTCTCAACACAGAGAGGGATGCCTTTGAGTTACTGAGTCTGTCCAGGGAGAAGTTGACTTGCTATTTCTAGTGACCAGGAGGAGAAACAGGACTTGAGCACCTCTGGGGGTTGGACCAGACGAGGCAGAGAAAACAACCACTGTCCCCCACACCCACTTGGAGCCCTGATTTCCGGCAGAAGAAATCACTTATAGATCCACCAGTAGGTGGAATATGGGTTATGGCCATATCCATTAGGGCTTATATTACAAAGAATCATAAAACCAATAAAGCCTTTCTTCCTTTCTATCCTCTGCTTAACTTCCTTGTTCAATATTATTACCATTTCAATGCTCCTCCCCCACCCCCCCAACCAGTTCTTGCTTTCCTGGCTTTGACATACATGGTTAACTCCCCTGGACCTGTGAGTCACTTCACATACTGTCCTTCATTGCCCCATCTTGTACCTCTCTGGCCCCTGCTCCCTCTGCTTCAGCACCAGTGGCTTCTTTCAAGTCATAACACTCACTTCTGCCACAGGATCTGTGCTACTGAACCTGGGGATTTAAATTTTTTTTTTCAACATTTATTCATTTTTGGGACAGAGAGAGACAGAGCATGAACGGGGGAGGGGCAGAGAGAGAGGGAGACACAGAATCGGAAACAGGCTCCAGGCTCTGAGCCATCAGCCCAGAGCCTGATGCGGGGCTCGAACTCACGGACCGCGAGATCGTGACCTGGCTGAAGTCGGACGCCTAACCGACTGCGCCACCCAGGCGCCCCTGAACCTGGGGATTTAATTAAGAACAAAGAAGAAGAGTATTTTGCAGGGTTTGGAGTAAGGGAATGAAATGCTTCCTGGTAGCATTTCAGACAACAGATAAATCCCTAATACTGACTTGCCTGGAGCTGCAGATGGGAGTTTATACTGTTTGCTTTCCCTCCTCACAGCTAGGGTGAGCTCCAACATGACCCCATGAACAGATGAGCAAAAGCACCAAAGCCAGACATCAGTATGGTCTTGAGAGTGTCCACTCATCCTTCTAGCATTGAAACTCTCTTATCTTAAGAAATGCATAACTCGGTGCTAAGCTTGGAAAATGCCTTGACACAGCCTGGGGCCTACATTACAGAAAACATATCTCTTTCCTTCATCAGAGTTACTCAATAGCAAGGCACAGTATTTCCGCTCTTGTGGGTAGGAATTAGGCAAATCAGTCTTATACTCAGGACTTATACTTATGCTTATACTTATACTTATGCTTTAGCAGAAGGCCAGTAATGCTAAAATACGGAAGCTTAACCTCCTGTGTCAGTGGATATTGGGCCTGGATGTAGGGAGCTCCTTAAGAGATTTTATAAGTTGGAAGAAAAATACATACACACCATAATTACACATATGCCATTACAATAAGAAAAATCCAATGTGAATATTGAAACATTTAAGGAGACTTTAATGTTAATTATGTTTAATTTTTAGAGAAAAAAGAGGCTCACACATTTAAGTAAGGAATAAGCAAAAATTTGTATGGTCAGCAGAAATTTCTTAAATACACCATTCTCTTCTAAGGGCAACCGTGCTGTTTTCCCAAGTGTCCATCAGAGGTCTCTCTTTTGTCCCACTTCTTATACCCAGTTTCTCAGTAAGACTTTTGCCTGGTTCCCTTGCATATGCCCCAGTGATGGAGATGATCTGATTAGGTCTATTCGTAGGACTAAGTTCAAGATTCTATAGAAGAAATAAAGAAAATTGGCTCCCATTTCCCTTTTGGTACCCTAACCATCTTGTGTTTCCATTGCTTTGCAATTGCAGAGAAAACCTTCAGGGAAGGGGTTATCATGTGCCCTTGGGATTCACACTTCTGGCACCGCAGGTATACCTATGGCACCAGCAGGTAAGCAGGAAAGAGCTCTTGCACATTCATTAACCCCCTTCAGAGACACAGCTACATGTGTGTCAAGGTTGATGCTCTGCTGCATGATTCATAGTAAGCATCCATCCAGAGGGTTGCAGATTTCTTCAAGTCCCTGTGGGAGAGGTAAACAAAATCATCAGTAGATGAGACTTTAATGTAAATGGAGATGCGCCATGGACCATGCACTCCTTTACTTGGCTCAGGGAAATGTTGTCATTTTCAGTTATGGCTGAAAGATGTCTTTTCTGTTGCCCAGTGGAGGGAACAAATACACTGCATTGCATGTTAGCAGATGATTTCACATTTCCTTTACGGAGGGGGTTCAGTTTTTCTTTCATTTTATTCTTTTTTGTACCCCAGACTATCAACAGTCCTTTTCCCTAGCATTAAAAAAAAAGCTTCTCTGAATCTCTGTAAGATAAAGCATATACCTCTATACCAACCCATCCTATTACACACTCATCATATTTTACAATGTGAAAGGTGTTTTTCTAGGCTCTGGGAATACAGCAGTGAGTAGGAGCAACATGAGTCCCACCTATGTGGAGTTCCTCATCTAGCTTGGGAGACACGTATTAAATAATTTATTACCCACGATGTTATTTGTTCATGATTGTGATAAAGCTCACAAGTGAAGAGAAGCTTGTGCTAGAGCACCTGCAAAAGCAGGTGACAGGTTGAGTCCTGGGGTTGAGGAAAGACCAAGATGAGGAAAAGGCATTTATGAGCCTTGGAGAAGGGATGGAAATCGACAAGGTTTTATGAGGGGAGGCCATGGACTGGAAGAACATTGTAGGCAGAAGATAAGGGGGCAAAGGACAGGAGATGGCAAGGGACAGGGAGTTCTGTAGCAACTGAAGAAGGGCCAGATCTCTGGAGGGCAGAAAAGTAAGATGGGCATGGTGAAGAGTATGTAACTGGAGCACCATCTAACGGTCAGATCGGGCCAGGCCTGGCCTAGTTGGCTTCATTTAAGACACTGGCAATTTTTTTCCTAATTCCAGAAGACAGGGAAACTTACTAAAGTCTGATCATAGGCTGTTAATGTTCTCTGTGGAACTTTGAATGCACCAAGATGAGTACTGACTTTCAGTTCTGGTGGGTTTCTCTGCTCTTGGTCAGTCACCCCTCCCTGATCCATACAGTTATGTCCCTGGACCCTGTAGGCATTTAGTTTGCAACTCTGGACCATGATTTGAGAGTCCCTCCCAGCACATAAATTCTAAAGCAGGTCAAGGTTCTGTAAGGGATACAGAGTCAAATAACATGCAGCCCTGGTTTTAAGAAGCTTGATACTTAGTAGTAGGGTAGCAAGGCATTTTCACTAAGAAGTGCCCACAAGGCAGTAGGTAAATGGTAAGAACTATTTTTTAACATTGCATTGTTGATGTTCCCTGAAGGGTCTCATGTCCATGCTGGGCATACAGATGTCCCTTAATAAATAGCTTATGGGTAAGTGATTCACAAGCCAGTGAATAGTGTGGAGACAAGCAGTGAGGGGGAAATGAGAGCTACGAGCTGAGAGACTCTGTAATTACCTGGTGATATCTCCAAATGCTTTCAACAGGGGCTTGTTCACATACTGCAATCCATGCTTGGCACACAGCGACCTCACCAAGGGTGCCACCTTGTGATAATTATGGCGTGGCATTGTGGGAAACAGACTAGGGAAACAGATACAGGAGATACAAAACTTAGAGCAAAGGAGCAACGTGAAGGAGTTTTTGTTCCCCTATTGTTGGATAAAACTCTATTAGCAATGCAGACCTTGACATTGTACAATACTTCTGTTCCAGGAAGCTCAAAATCTGTTGCCAGAACACTCCAATCTTATCTCTCAACCCTCTGTAAGCCCTGTGGGTGGCTAATGTTTGGGAAGACCTAAGAGAATTACCTCTATCAAATATATTAATTTGACCAAGTCATATGAAAGTATAAGATTTTCTACCATTCTGAATTATCTAGAGAGCTGGAGGGGTGCCTAGCTGACTCAGTCAGTGGAGCATGGAACTTTTGATTTCAGGGTTGTAAGTTCAAGCCCCACACTGAGTGTAGAGATTACTTAACAATTAATTGCCTAGTGAGCTGGAGATACCCCCCCCCTCCAATTCTGTCTCTGTCTCTCTCTGTGGATACCTCTAACTCCTGTACAATAAATAAGTGAGTATTCAGTAAGTTTTAGTCAAGGTGTATGGGGGAAAGTTCTAAGATAGGAATAAGAAGGGAGGAGAGATGGGTTTTATTCAAGGCTTTTAATTACCAGCCAGGTGAACTTCTTAGGTTTTAAACTTTATTTTGATAACATATGAATAATAAGCTTTCTTGCTTTGCCGAGATTTTAAAGGAATACCATGAGAGAAAGGATGAGAAAATCCCATGAATAGGTATAAGAACTTTTTCCTTCTCTATCATAGATACAGCTTAGATGAAGAGGAAAGATGAATAGGAAAGTCTCTTCCTTGAATATTCTGCTGCGATTGACTTTCAAAGTACTATCATTTTCTCCTTCTTTGGTACATGTGCACATAACTACCTATTGGTAAAGTAGTTCAAATATCATTTGGAAATTGCAGCAGAAACTGGATTTCAGTTGATTGTTTTGTAACCTTGGCTCTAAAGATATAGATACAGGTTGATATTAAAAATAAAAATTAATTTCGACATAACTTTGTTACACAAGTATCATGATTTTTCTTGGGTTTTGCCAACAAACCACATGCAAAGAAAACAACCACCAATTCTTAAGTCATTGGGAATCTATGAACTGAGTCATTGTTATTTTTCCAAGATTTCCCTCCATTTACTCAATTATTACGCCTTCTGCTTTTTCTTTCTTCACTTTCTTACCATTGAAGTTAATAGAATTTAGAGAATTCTGATTCATTTTTTCCCTCTGAAATCCCTAGTCTAGGGCTCTGTTCTGGACTGTATGGAGGGTGGGGGACTGTTATAAGTGACAGCCTTTGCCTTTTATCATGGACTGTTTCTATCACTCACTGGTGCTCAATCTGGAAATTCAGATGCCCAGTGAACCAGTCATTGAAAAAGGACTGTTCAACATTACAGGTGGCCAAGACCTGCAAAGAAAAAGCTTACATTAGATGTAAATAAGCCCACGTGTCAGATTAAACAAATTAAACTTTTATTTATTCTCTTTAAGTCAATTAGTCAACAAGTATCTATTTTCTGTAAGAAACTTTGAAGGATAAGAAAGATATACAGTGGGGCCCCTGGTGGCTCAGCGCATTAAGTGTGCAACTCTTGATTTCAGCTCAGGTCATGATCTCATGGTTCATGAGTTTAAACCCCTGGTCGAGCTCTGCACTGACAGTGAGAAGCCTGCTTGGTATTCTCTCTTTATCCCTCCCCCCAACCCACACTGTTTTGCTCTCTGTCTCAAAAAATAAATAAACGTTAAAAAAAAAAAAAAGCACAGTATCAGGTCTCAAGGAGCTTATGATTTATATAGGCTTTTAATTATAGCTTTATAATTTAAAAAAAGTGATAAGAGGCGCGCCTGGGTGGCTCAGTCGGTTGAGCGTCTGACTTCAGCTCAGGTCATGATCTCGTGTTCGTGAGTTCAAGCCCTGCATTGGACTCTGTGATGACAGCTCGGGGCCTGGAGCCTGCTTCAGATTCTTTGTCTCCTCTCTGCCCCTCCCCTGCTCATACTCTGTCTCTCTCTATCTCTCAAAAAATAAAGCGTTAAAATTTTTTTTCAGAAAATAAATAAAAAGATGATAAGACATATTGCTAAGAAGTTTATGCAATACAATAGATATGAAGAAGTATGTGGGATTTGAGGGGTTAAGTCACCATCAGCCCTTGGATACAGAAAGCTAAGGTGTCACGAATGATCACTGGCAAATGGGAAGTGGGATTGTAGGATTTGGGTAGAGACTGTAGAGATTAGAATACCATTTCCATACAGTACATTTGAAGGACTTCTAAATGAGAAGTAAGGCAGTTAATTGTTCGACCATGGGTTCTGAGAATAGAAATGTATTTCAGTAGAAGTAGTTTCCTTTGAAATCTAATGTATTTTATTTACACATTTAAAACCATTATCCTGAGAAGGAGTTCATAGGCTTCTCTAGGCTTCCAAGATTAAGAATCTTTATGATTGCCATTTTATTCACTGCCTTTCTAAGGTTTAATTCCAGTTGGGGTTGTTGCTATTTTGAATGTCATTTTTGTGGTTGTTCTATTTCAGCGTTTCTCAGAGTGTACTTCAGAGCACCCCAGGGTTCTCTAAGAACCTTTCAGGAGATCTGCAAAGTCAAAACTACTCCCAGAATACCTCTAATACAGCATTTGCATTTTTCATTTCCAATTTCTGATGCTTGTGCAGTAGATTTTTTTTTCCAGAGGACTCTAAACCTAGAATGGCATCATCAGTTTGATGTTTAAAATGTACTGGCTTTATTCTTGTTGTTTTAAAGTTAAATAATAAATAAACTTTTAAAAATTCTCAGTTTTAGTTTCAAATATAGTAAATATCAATGGCTATAACCCACATTAAAAAAAAAAAAAAGCTCATTGAGGTCCTCAAAAACGTACAAGTTTGCGAGTATAACGAGTATAACTTTGCAGAGTGTAAGGTGGTCCGTGACCAAAAAGTTTTAGAACCAATACTCTTTAATGTAAGGTCCACTGAATTTGGGAATGAGCTTGGAGAAGGAAGTGGTATAATCATGGCCTAACCACTGGAAGGCTTAGGAGTCAAGGGGATTCTATACTGATCATAACTCTGTTAATCATTAACTACATGCTCAAAGAGCATGCCATGTCTCCTCTCTGGGTCTTTCTACCTATAAAATGACGTGAAGTGACTTCCAGGGACCATCTAGGTGTAAAATTCATTTTGTAATTCTAAGAGCTCAGATTCACTTGAAAGACTGGGTCGAGTGGGAGACAGGTCAGCAAATGTTTTCTATAAAGTGCAAGACAGTAAATATTTTACTTCTCTGTCATAGTTACTCTGTTTTTCTTTTATAGCATGAAAGCAGTCATATATAATATGTAAATGTACAAGCATGGTTGTGTTCCAATAAAATTTGATTTACAAAAGCAGGCAACGAGCTCCATTTGGCCCTTGGACCGTAGTTTACTGACCCTTACTTTAGAGAAAGGCTCTGAAATCAGACTGCCCAGGTTTAAAACTTGCTTTCTACCACTTATTAGCTGGGTAATATCTTCATGCCTTAGTTTTACCATCTGTAAAGTGGTAATAATCATAGCACTCGCAAAGCAGTGGGCAGTGCCTGCCTCTTAGCAAGCATTTCATAAGCATAAATTATTATCATCTGAGGTAACTAGACTCTAAATCAGTATAATCGGAAGGACCTTTTCCCAGGAACGCCACCATTACCTGAGTGCTGAGCCAGTCCCGGTTCTCCTCTTTGCTCATTCTCATAGGTACATGGCTCATGTGGGTAATATATGATACCCAGGGACTTTCGAGAAACCTTTCAGAGAATAAAAGGAGAAAGTGATGACTTCTTGGGGTGTTACAGTTCCCAACATTGGGCTGGCACAACTGCTGGAAGATCTGGCTGAGCAACTGAGGAAATGGGAGGGAATCAAAGGTTCCGATAAAATGGAGGTCACTTGTTTTCCTCTTTGGAGGCCCTTTATGTGTAGAGATGACACACTGGGTTTTGGCCACAAAACCAGCCTTGCAGCCTGATGTATGAGTGCAGTGACCCCAAAGTTTTCTGTAGCATTGGTGCAAGGATCAAAGGATACCTAGGGCATATGCAAAGTGATCGACAGCCTCGGCTTTGCCATCAGGTAGAACTCGGCTCAAGTTCTGGTGTGGCACTGCCACTGGCCCCTACTTGCTCTGTAAGTTTGACAAATGACCTACCTAACTCTCTGAGGTTTCGATCCCTTAGCAGAAAAATGAAGATGATGCTATCTACATTACAGGGAGGTGCAAGGATTACATCAAATAATATAATGCAGGTAAATCCTTTATCAAAGTTGTGATGCCTAGTAGTTGTCAATGGCATTATTATGTAAGATTTAGGATAATAATGTGAAAGAATGGGAGAGGAATAAATTGGGAAGTTGAAGAGAGCTGTTTAGTCTGAAGCCATTTTAGTTTTGGGGAAATCTCTAGTCATAAAGACTGTCCTTCCATTATTCTTGGCGAGGTTATGGTGTCCAATTGGATTACAATTCTAAAGAACTTGGGGATCAGATGGAATTCTTCAATTGAGAATTAAGTATGTAGGAAGAAAAGGACAAGATTGGGCAAACTCTTTTTTCAAACGACTCTTCTTATTCAACTATTTCAACTTAAAAAAAAATGTTTTTATGGAAATGTCTCAGCTATGGAGCTTGGGCATGGTGTTCCAATCTTCTGCTAATCACAAATATCTCAGATAAATAATGTAGGAGAATCATATAGGTTATGGGAATAAAAGAATATTCTTGCTTTCTTACTTGACCAAAAATATGAGCAATATGGTTCCGAAGATTCCATAAAAAGGGCCAAACATGATAAAATAGTGGATATAAAAGCTGCTGACCCAGGCAAACTCCTGCAGAGAAAAGTAATTGACAGTTAAATGCCCTGGACACAATTTCATTTCCCCTTCCCCAGGTTAGGGCCCCTTCTCATACTAGCTAAATCTTATGCCTTATTCCTCAAGGAAGCTGCATCTAGAAAGAACCAGGCATTTTCCACCCCTTTTTCTACCTGATCTAGCTTCAGAGGATGAGTCAAGTTACTCACCTCCCAAGACTTTTGGAGGTACATCATTTCCATGGACATCACGTTGGCATACACAGGCATTAGGAGAAAGAGCCCAACTGAAAAAGAACACAAAGAAAAGATGGTGAGTAAAAGATGATGTAAGTAAGCAGAAATCTATCTCCTTAACATGCTACTCCTGGAATGTTGCCCCTGAGAAGGGATGCAAAGTGGAGATCCACAACCACTTTCTGGACTCCATGGAGTTCTTTGAGTCTCTGAGGCTGAACCAGGTTTTGGGTCAAGCTCTCTCAAAGAGACTAAGAAAGAGGAAGCTTTGAAGATTTGAATCATTCTTGATGGAGCAACCCAGAAGAGCGTCTGCTGCAAAATTTCAAGCTTTCTCAAGGTCCATGGAATCCATCATCATCACAATTTTAGGAATGGGCCCTGTCACAATATGTCAAGGTGGCAGAAACACAGAACCTGTGCTCACTTTCTGACCGGATGGTTATTTACCTGCTTCTCCAGGACCAGGGGGGCTGTCTAGAGCACAAAGCAGTGTGTTGGAGTCCTGACTTTAGTCGAGCCCTCTTTCTCCACTAGGTCTCAATACTGGGTTTCTGACTCTCAAACTCTACAAACTCTTAGCATGAATGATTCGGTCCAACCTCCACACTGAGATACTTCAACAAACATGAGCATAGTTTTTAACAGTTCAAGGCCATGCCTCTGGGATGACCCCAGCCCCCTTACAGTTCTGCCTGAGAAAGTTCAACATTGTCAACTGAATTTACTGTTTGTTCTAGCCAAAGCTGACTACAGGCCTCAGGCTTAGACTATTTCTGTTAGAAAACTTACAACTGTAAAATACTTTCTCTGACTCTTTGTGATTGATCTTCTACAACCCATAAATGCCTTTATCAAAGACCTGAGAGTCATTCCTTTGAATGTAGTAAAATCAGGATAGGACCCTATCTTCCAGCCTCTGTACGGGGGGCAATAACCTGACATTTTTGTCTATGTCCCAGTAGGACAGTATTTTTTTGGTTGAGAACCACTGATCTAAAGGAAATGTTTGGGGCCTGCCCTAATTTTGTCTCATTTCTCAAATGCGTAAGCATGTTTAGGACGAGCATAGCTTGGGGTTCCACAAAAACTTTCTTTGTGAGTTGGTATGGGTTTGATTTTGGTTAAGAGCAAAGTATTTTTGCTTATGATATTTTATCATAGTCAGAATTATTTAGCTTCCCTATTTTCTTTCAAGCCAGAACACATATTCAGGTTTATATATATTTCTTTCAAGCCTGAACACGCATATATATTATATATATATATATGTACATACATATGATTTTCACTTAAATTGGGTGAAAATATCATAAAAGATTTCTAGTGACTTGTGGTTTTGTTGTTGTTGATTTTTAGAGAGCACCTGAGTAGAGGAGGGGCAGAGAAAGAAGGAGAGAGACTCTTAAGCAGTCGCACACTCAGCACAGAGCTCAACTTGGGGCTCAATCTCATGACCCTGGGATCACGACCTAAGCCCAAATCAAGAGTTGGGTATTTAACCAACTGAGCCAACCAGGTGCTCCATGTGACTTGTGTTTATGAAGTGGGCATTTAAACATTTGCAGGATTACTGAACCTCAAAGATTGGTTAGAAATGCCCTGTACTTTCCACTGAGAAACTGAACACATGTCTTAACAGTTATTATCGCTCCTCTTGAAAGCTTTTTAATTTTAGGTTTATTTATTTATAATCTCTGTACCCAACATGGGGCTCGAACTCACCACCCCAAGATCAAGAGACACATGGTCTGCCAACTGAGCCAGCCAGGAACCCTGAAAGCTTTTTGATCCACAAGATACCAGTTTAGAAATTAAAAACCCTTTATGTTACAAAATATACTTTGAATGATGGAAGGTTTCCTTTGTGTTTTAAAATATCTTTACAGTTGATTGTTCAAATACTGGCTTTCTGTAAAAAAACTTATCATGATAATTTAGACTGTTTGTATTAGGATATCAATACATTTTGTTGTTTGGGTAGTTTTAATTACTACCTTACACACACACACACATTCTGCAGCTGTATGTAGACCATGGGAGCAACCCGCTTCCTCTCCACAGTAGCTCTCAGGTGCCTTTTATTCCTGAGCTTCTATATTCTCTGGCTTCATAATGTCAGTGCTTTGGCATTCTTTTCCTATTTTTCCTCCCTATCAAAATACCATTATTCTTTTCTTCTTGACAGGTGTTTAGTTTTCCTATGATAGTCTCAGATGCAAGGCTTAGATTGGCATCCTGACTTCATCCCTCTTGAACTATCTCATTAGATGCACATTAGAAGTACCTATTTGCAGGATGCCTGGGTGGTGCAGTCAGTGAAGCTTCCGACTTGGGCTCAAGTCATGATCTCATGGTTTGTGAGTTCAGGCCCTGCATCAGGCTCTGTGCTGACAGCTCAGTCTCAAGCCTGCTTCAGATTCTGTGTCTCCATCTCTCTCTCTGCCCCACTCCACTCACACTCTGTCTCACTCTTTCTCTATCAAAAATAAATAAATATTAAAAATTTTTTTTAAATACTTATTTGCTTTTTTTGCTTTCCTTTTCAGACTTTTGCCACCAGGAAGTCTGAAATAAGACATGCTACTTTTCCAAGTCACAATAAAACATGGCCTGGTCTCTCTGTGAGAGCATTGCTGTTGTGCCGTCTGGCTTGACAACGGCTTGCTTCAAGGACACGGTATGATAAGGAAAGTGGCTCCAAGGACTCACCCATGTAGAAACACAGGTGCTGCTTTTCATAGTTGATGTAACTGATTTTCTTCTTGCCATTCTGAAAGGAGAGAGCATAAAACTAAAATAAGAGACAATGCTTGTGGTCGTTAATACTCAAGAACATTGTGTGTGTGTGTGTGTGTGTGTGTGTGTGTGTGTGTGTGTTTAAAATCTCTATGGAAAGAGCCATATGGTCAGAATTTGTTGGCTGTCACACTTGAGGCACTAGAAGAACAAGAACTGGAATAAGAGAAAATATTGCAGCATCTTTTTTCTTTAATTAAATGTGGGTAATTCTTGCATTTGACTACGGGGATTGTGATTTTTTAAAAATTCCTATGGTAACCATTTTGAAATTTTTTTGTCCTTCTATGGAGTGGAGTGGTGATCAAAAGGGAATATTTCTGATGGGTTTTCCTAGCTTCTCTTCACTATGGTGTTTAGAAGTCTGCCTGAAGCTCAGTCTCCATCTCCATTCGTTCATTCAACAGATATTTGTCAAATAGTCATGTGTAGAAGATATAGGCATGGCCCCTCTTATCTGTCCCATCTTCTCTCCTTTGTGTTCTCACTGTGGATCTCACACTGTGATGGACTATTTATAAGGTGCAATGATATTACTAAATCTTAACGCTGGTAATTCGATTCACTTTCTAGAGGAGTCTCCTTAGTTAATTTATTGTATGCTTAGTGCACAAGGACAGCAAACACCCTGAGGGGAGGCATAGAGGTAATGGTTAAACTTCCAGTACCTAGTAAACATACAATTAATGTTCAGTTGAAAGAAAGAATGAATGAATCAAAATTTACATCTGCTCTATAGTTTTATGGTATGTTCACTTGGTCACAATACTATGGGAAGTGTTTGATTTCTGCTGTCCCCCATTCTGCTGATACCTTCCCTCCTACATATAGATATCTTTTTGTATTTGGATGGCAGGGTTGACCTTTTCTTCTCTTACTATGATAGGTACAAATAAATAGCATAATGATGATGTAATAAGAACCATTTCCAGTTACTCTCAAACCTGCAGACATTTAAGTAGTGGGAAACATGGGGAAAAGAGCAGGCGGAAATTCCTGGGAGCTGGCACACCTAAACAGAGGACTGATTTTGAGTATCACTCCAAAGGAGGACTCTAAGTCTTTCAGAACATGAGCACAGAACCTGGAAAGTAGAATGAAGAAAATGGTAGAAATATGACAGTAAAATGAGAATGAAGAAAAAGTTCAGGGCTCATCAGAACCATTTTTTATGTAAAACAACTGAATTTTAGCGTTTAAATAATTTCAAGCAATGTCTCGGACAGTAGTAGCTCTGCAACTGTATTAAATGGAGCCCTAGGGTCTAGGGAGATGTTGACAAGCAACTGTAAAACTTGGAGAGGTGACCTCCACCATTTGTGAAGAGGCAGCATGCATACTGAACATAGCCTTAAGGAGGTACTTCTGGGGAGGGGCAGCCTGCTTCATAAAATTCAGTAAGACAAACCCTTCTTACTCTGTGGGGATGATTAGAGAAATCAAAGTATCACACTTTTGTTGATGAGCGTAGGAGTCCACAAACATCAGGCAAGTCCAATTTGTTTGTGGAACCATTGTCAAAAGCAACTGATTTGTGATGGCAGCCAGAGATTTTTTTAAGATTATTTATTTTGAGAGAGACAGAACAAGCAGTGGAGGGGCAGAGAGAGAATAGGAAAGAGGATCCAAAGCAGGGTCCCTGCTGACAGCAGTGAGCCTGATGTGGGGGTTCAAACTCAGGAACCATGAAATCATGACCTGAGAGGAAGTCAGACGCTTAACCGACTGAGCCACCCAGGCACCCTCAGAGACTTTTAAAAATCTAGTCAAGGGATTGTTTCCTAATTCAGTGGAGAAGAAAATTGGGTCTTCCAAAGCTGGGAAAGCTTATTTTCAAAAAGTTGCACAACTTTTGGTTTATGTAGCACAAAGCACAGGCAGCAACTGACAGAGCTATTCTTACTTTTAATAAAACTCCTAATGGGGCGCCTGGGTGGCGCAGTCGGTTGGGCGTCCGACTTCAGCCAGGTCACGATCTCGCGGTCGTGAGTTCGAGCCCCGCGTCAGGCTCTGGGCTGATGGCTCAGAGCCTGGAGCCTGTTTCCGATTCTGTGTCTCCCTCTCTCTCTGCCCCTCCCCCGTTCATGCTCTGTCTCTCTCTGTCTCAAAAATAAATAAAAACGTTAAAAAAAATTAAAAACAAAAAACTCCTAAGTTGTTTTAGGAAATAGCAGCCTCTTCCTAAGCACCGGAATCTCGGGATCTACCATTTCCCTAGAGGGGGGAGATCTTTCTGTGATTATCCTCATACCTCCTTTGTTGAAGTAAGACTTTCTCCTAAAAAAAATTGGTAATAGTCCTTTACATGATGATTTTAAGTTGAGGCTAAATAAAATCAATAACTGAAAAATTCTGGAGTTGACTTTACCCTCCCTTTTCTATTGTTTAACAAGTCCAAATGAGAGGTGAGATCTCTAAGTGTCTTAGAAAACATTTGGGCTGTGGTTCATGTTTAAATGAACAAAATGAACATGAACTAAAAATACCAGCACAGCCTTTCCTCACTGAGCTAGACTTAGTTGAGATAGCTAGTTATTCAGATATTTGTGATTTAATGCTTATTGGATGTACTGATATGTTTTTTTCTGAGCGAATGTCTCATCCTCATCCAACTTTGGAAAGTCATTGCCAACCTCAGTCATGTGGTTTCACTACCTAACATTAACTTTTGTTGCCTTACAAGTAGTGAGGGCCACTGGGCAGGGATCTGTCTATCATCAGGATTGCTCAAGCAGAGTGATACGGGTTATCACATTTCCTGCTGTTGGAGGTTGGTGACATGTCCTTTCAAGTCACAGAGTCCCATGCTTCACATATTCTTCTATTCATACAACCCCAGAATCAGTTACTTCACATCTCTATACCGGACATAAAAGAAGGAGACGTGTTCTGAGAACATGCTTGAAGTGGGAACCCTCAGCTCGATCTTTCCAGGACAAGACCATAGACATTTCCAGGAACCACTTCCGGGAACATTTTTCATGTTTGCAGCAGCTCTAAACATACCTGGGCAGGCTTC
The DNA here is from genome assembly GCF_018350155.1 of Leopardus geoffroyi. Taxonomy (NCBI): domain Eukaryota; kingdom Metazoa; phylum Chordata; class Mammalia; order Carnivora; family Felidae; genus Leopardus; species Leopardus geoffroyi. The sequence goes on from NC_059329.1 coordinate 102,023,679, forward strand.
AAATATCCATTCACAAAAAGTGGGCCTGTATCAATATCTGGGTCTTTGGGGTAGATGTTTGTTTTTACATGATGTTGGAAGTGTCGGTGATTCCACCAGCATGTTGACAGGCCCTGAGGAGAAGAGAGGGTTCATTAGCTGCAAGATTTCTCTCCTGGGATGTCCTTCGCTCTCAGAGTTTTCTGCATGCATCTCCAAAGTCAAAGTAAGATATCTGAGCTTCTGGAACTTGTTCCCTGACTGCTGGGTCACAGAATGGCTCATTGGACAGAGCCTTTCAAAGCCTACAATCAAATAATCATGGGATCCAGGAACACAAATTCAGGCTAATGCAACTCCTGATCATGAAAATTCACAAAAACCGGTAAAATGAAATGTTTTTCCATCCTTTATTTTGGGTGGGGGTCCTCATTTAAAAAATCCTGAAGGTAGGAGGGGCAGTTAGTATTCTTATTTTACAAATAAAGAAAATTCAACTCTAAAACTTTAATTAGCTCTCGGGAAAAAACGGTCCTAGGAATCCTGCTTTAATCAGTATTTCAAAGAATCATGGATCTGAAATGATTTTGTAGGGGGCTTGGCTCAGATTCTTGCATGTTCAGGCTTCAATGATCTCATATAAATATAAATGAGAATAAAAATATTTTAACTGATGCCGAGTTCAAATCATCTCTGATTAGGTTGCTTATGATTTTCTTTCTCTCAATGACAGTATAAAGGTTTTAATAGAGCAAGGATTTGGTAGCACATCAATGTGGTTTCATACCCTGGATATATAAATACTGCTGTGTGGTTTGGGTAAATTTCACCCTCTTTGAGGCTCTATTCCATCTGCAGTAATGACATTTACCTCCATGGGTTGTTTGGGGAGACATGAGATGATGTATGTAAAATGTTGGCATATTGAGATATTCAATTTCTTCTCCTTTCCCCTATTACATAAATTATTACATAAGAATAAGCAGTATTTGTTTTTTATTGCATATTTGATATATCTCAATAACTGGCCTATACATGTTTCACATCGTCACTGTCCAATATGGTAGCCATGAGCCACATGCTGGCTTTTGAGCACTTGAAGTGTGACCAGTCAAATTAAGATGGCTGTATGTGCATAATATTGGATTTTGAGGCATGGTATGAAAAAAGGAGTGTAAAATATCATATTAACAACTTTTATATTGATTACATGTAGAAATTATAATATTTTGAATATATATGTGGTAATAAAGTTATCTTTTAAGATGTGGCTATGAGAAAATTTAAAATGATTTATATCATTTTAATGTGGCTTAGAATTATATTTCTGTTGGACTATACTCATCTAGACACTATACATCCATGGTAGAGGGGGAAGGGAATGTTTGAAAATCATGTGAGCATTGCCTTCTAGTCTTATTGCAGAGTCCTCTCTTAGCAAACCCTCGTGTTATCATCCCTCCGGAGTGATAGTCTCTTTTTACCACTAACACTCCCTACCATCCTTATGGTGGAATCTCTCTTCCTGCATCCCACATCTCTTCCCTGAATCTCATGCTTGAAAGGGAAATCACTTTCCAAACATTTCCTTGTGGGTGTTTCATGATATGTCAAACTCAAGGTGTACTCATCAATTTTCATTCCCCCTGTGGGGTCTCCCTTGCACTCTGCTCATCTCCTACCAAACTGCATACCACCCACTCACCCTTACAATTGTGCACTTTCTCTTTGTTTATCCGTTCATTATTTATTTTGAAATACCTCCCATGCATCAGACACTGAGCCAAGTATTTGCTGTATAAAGTTAGACATGATAAAATGGAGCTCCCACACTTATGAAACATACAACCCAACAGGAGCAATACAGAAACAAGGGCACTGAGAACGGAGTCTCCGAGCCAAGCGCAGATGAGAGGCCCACGGAAGAGGGTAGGAAGGGCGGCGAGGCGGTGCGCGCTCCACAGACTGGCGGGAGGGAGCCAGGGCGGAGGGGCGGCTCGCCGGCCAAGCAGAGCCCCCCAGTCTGGCTGGCAAAAGCGGAGGGGCCCGACGGACTGTGTTCCGACAGCAAGCGCGACTTAGCGTCTGGGAGGTCATAAGTTAACAGCTCTGCTCGGAAAGCGGGAAGGCTGGACGACAAAGGGAGGGAGAGCTGCTGAGCCCCCGGACGACAGAGCTCAGCTTGGCGGGGAACAAAGGCGCTTGCCAGCGCCATCTCCCCCGCCCATCCCCCAGCCAAAATCCCAAAGAGAACCAGTTCCTGCCAGGGAACTTCCTCGCTCCGCGCAAACACCCAACTCTGTGCTTCTGCGGAGCCAAACCTCCGGCAGCGGATCTGACTCCCTCCCGCTGCCACAGGGCCCCTCCTGAAGTGGATCACCTAAGGAGAAGCGAGCTAAGCCTGCCCCTCCTGCCCCCGTGCACCTTGCCTACCCACCCCAGCTAATACACCAGACCCCCAGCACCACAAGCCTGGCAGTGTGCAAGTAGCCCAGATGGGCCACGCCACCCCACAGTGAATCCCGCCCCTAAGAGAGGTGAAGATAAGGCATACACCAGTCTGACTGTGGCCCCAGCGGTGGGCGGGGGCAGACATCAGGTCGGACTGCGGCCCCGCCCACCAACTCCAGTTATACTCCACAGCACAGGGGAAGTGCCCTGCAGGTCCTCACCACACCAGGGACTATCCAAAATGACCAAGCGGAAGAATTCCCCTCAGAAGAATCTCCAGGAAATAACAACAGCTAATGAACTGATCAAAAAGGATTTAAATAATATAACAGAAAGTGAATTTAGAATAATAGTCATAAAATTAATCACTGGGCTTGAAAACAGTATAGAGGACAGCAGAGAATCTTTGCTACAGAGATCAAGGGACTAAGGAACAGTCACGAGGAGCTGAAAAGTGCTTTAAACGAAATGCAAAACAAAATGGAAACCACCACGGCTCGGATTGAAGAGGCAGAGGAGAGAATAGGTGAACTAGAAGATAAAGTTATGGAAAAAGAGGAAGCTGAGAGAAAGAGAGAGAAAAAAATCCAGGAGTATGAGGGGAAAATTAGAGAACTAAGTGGTACACTAAAAAGAAATAATATACGCATAATTGGTATCCCAGAGGAGGAAGAGAGAGGGAAAGGTGCTGAAGGTGTCATTGAAAAAATAATAGCTGAGAACTTCCCTGAACTGGGGAAGGAAAAAGGCATTGAAATCCAAGAGGCACAGAGAACTCCCTTCAGACGTAACTTGAATCGATCTTCTGCACGACATATCATAGTGAAACTGGCAAAATACAAGGATAAAGAGAAAATTCTGAAAGCAGCAAGGGATAAACGTGCCCTCACATATAAAGGGAGACCTATAAGACTCGTGACTGATCTCTCTTTTGAAACTTGGCAGGCCAGAAAGAATTGGCACGATATCTTCAGTGTGCTAAACAGAAAAAATATGCAGCCGAGAATCCTTTATCCAGCAAGTCTGTCATTTAGGATAGAAGGAGAGATAAAGGTCTTCCCAAACAGAAACAAAGGCACTGTGATAAACAATGATTCATTTTGTTAGTTTAATCCTTTGTGAGCTAACGTTTTGACTGTACCCTTGCAGTCAATGACTATCTGTGGAAACTGGTAATGTCAGAGTAATTATGGGTGTGATAAGGCAGCTGGCTCTACCCTCACCCCTCGGTCTGGAAGCCACAGTTACTGGAGGTGAGGGATAGTGATCCAGCTGAAAGTGAAGATAATCAGCTACACGCAAATAGGTTGCCCCTGTACCAAATTCCATATAAGAACCACCCTAAGTCATTCCTCATTTCCATGTTAGGTCCTTTCTTGGTGCATTATAAGGATTCCAAACATTGTTCTAAAGCCATTTTGGGGATGAATTCAAATCCCTGCTACTGGGTATATGTGGCGTTGGGTAATTTCCTCATCTGTGCAATGAATGAGAAAAATGTTACAGGAAATAACATACTTGACACTCCCCCCCCAAAATTATTTTAGGATGTAGTCATGGAAACAGGATAGGCTAGATTTTCAAGGCAGATCTTAATATCAAATATTCTATCTCTTTGTCCTATAATGACACTTGATTCTTATAGTTTTCAAACTGGGCATGCTAGGTGTTGGGGAGGGGATGTCAAAAAATATGCTACAGGGAGTCCATTTTGATTTGAACATTGCACAGAAGTCCAAAATGTGTGCAGACATTTCAGAGTGTACTTTCAGAAGGGCTCTTTTGCTGCACACACACACAAAAAAGCAAAGACCAGACATACACCATTACTAGCACAGGTAGTGAAAGCATATTCCAACAAAATCTCAATATATATTTATGCTTTTCCATGGGGGAGGGTAAATTGGCATGAAATCAAGTTTTGAAATTTAAAATTGTAATGTATGTAGAAGGTGAAGTTGTTGCTGCTTGTATTATAATTTTCTTTGTTACCTCCCTCCTTCCCAACTTTCCTTCCCCTAGGTAGTTTACTCTGCTGCACATGATTGAAGCCTGTATTCATTTTGCTCACAAATTGCTGGTTTTGCCTGCAAAAGGCCCAGTGCACTCAATTAGCTTTTAGAGCATTTCCCATTTACTTCCTCTGTTCATGAGTTATCAAGGTTGTGTTCATTTCAACTAGTGCAAAACTTGTTTCTGGCAACACAACTCATAGAGAAAGAGCAGTGTATAAATTTGGACCAATGGAAAAGCAATGATTTTTTTTTAAAGCACCAGCAAGGGTAGAGCTTGAAACATTATATATACTGACACCAGATCAACTGTCAATTATCTCCAGGTCACATGAGTCTCCTTTTCCCTCTGACTTCCTCAAAACAGGGGCGGGAGAGTGGGAGGGTCCATTACCTAATTCTTTCTGTGGGATTTCCTTCTTTTATTCTGTGGTAACGATTTCTGATTGAACACAGAAACAGTGTCAATTTAGCACTAGTGGATGGAGGGCAGAACAGTGCACCTACAGGAATTTCCCAGTTGAATAAAACATCAAATAAAATGACACTATGTTATTCATTCTAACAATTTTGAGTAACAGACATAATTCTAATAGGAACCCAGATCCCACTCAGTGTTACTGAATCTACTTAAACTTTGTTTGCTCGACTGGAAAGAGGAGGATAGATAAGACGGTGATTTTAAGTATCTTCCAGTTCAATATAAAACAACAGTGCTAAGACAAAACAAAAGTGCCTGTGAGTTTTTTCTAAAATGAGCTGGCTTGAATGCAATATTTGGCTTAGTGGAAGGCTCAGAGGCATTCCACCCCCCCCCCTCCCCGTCTGGCCAGTGTACATAGTCACTAAATCCTAGAATGTCCTAGAAAAGCAGACATCCAGTTTAACTCCTAATATTAGAGATAAGGACATGGAGAGTCAGATATCAGACAAGATCACACAAGGGGCCTTTTCAGAGTCAGATCTAGCACCCACTCTTAGCAGTCCTGTACTGTTACCTTGGTTCACCCATCCATCCATCCATCCATCCATCCACTCAACAAATGCTATTGAAGGCTTACTATGTGCCAAGCACTCTGCTAGGTGCTGCAGCATAGTGGCACATAGGACAAAGTATATGCTCTCCTGGAGTTTGGGCAGGGATACAAGGCCAACTGCCATCATCATCACTGCTGTTTCCAGCCGTCTGGGATTTGCAGCCCTTGACTCTTGAACAGTGCCATCTGACCTGTCTTGTCCACTTTTTCTCTTTCTCTTCACTATTATCTCTTCTGCATCCTTTCCTATTTCTTCATAGACCTGTCCTTCTAAGACAGATCGGGCTTTGCTAGATTCCTGTAGCTTCCCAGCAGTAAATATTCAGACTCCTTCTAGAAACATTCCCATTCATGATTTTACAGAGGGCCTCTTCATTTATTAAGGTACAATTGTTCTCCTCCAAGGTGGTTTCTTAATTGGGTACCAGGGACTGGGCCAAAGACTTTATTAGCGTAAGAAAAAAAAACTGTTGGAATTTCCTAAATAAAAATAAACCTTCCCTCATAAAAATTCCAAATTCTAATTCTAACATATATATTATAATGTCATATGTATATATATATATATATATATATATATATATATATATATATACATATATATATATATATACATATATATATATATGGTATCTACATTTTTATTGTATTTATACTTATTTGCAAATATATTTATGCACAAACACTTTTTTTACTCCTATCAGCACACAAATTTGGTAACCATAGTCTTAGGAAATGAGTTTTGAGAATTCCATCATGCTCCATGAACATCCTGTACCTTGAGATGACTCATTATAAATTTTTGCATCAAGCGGCTCCACTTGGACTTTGGAAATATAGAAATGTGTCCCACGTCATGTTGCAGAAGAAAACACTGAACCTAGAAGAGATTAAGTTGTTGTTAGAGAGGTTGAGGAGTTAAGAAGAAATTAATCAATGAGCCTGCCCATAGATTCAGGAGCCCATTGGAGAAGAATGGTGGGGGATCTCATCTGGCCCCAAGCCAAGTTCACTTTCTATTTCCCACACATTGCATTCTTTCCCACTTATGTGCCTTTGTGAACTGAGTTCTTTCAGCCTAGAACATTTTCCTTACCACTGTCAAATCTTCCAGTGAGGAGGACAAAGAGTATGGCCTTTGGAGTCAGGCAGATTTGGGTTCTCAACTGTTCTTTACCATGTATGTGTTGCACAGATCTTGGCAGGTTACTCAGTAGCTCTGAACCTCAGCTCTTCATCTGATAGGTAGGCATAATAATACCTTACTCATGGACTGTTGGCAAACTTAAATACCTCCAAAGTGCTTGGCTTATGTTAAGCACCAAACAAATATTTGCTTCCTTTCCAATTTCCAAAAGAATTGCTTTTCAAGGAATAAAGCAAGTTGACTTTACAAAAAATAAATAAATAACATATCATAAATTCTGGAATTAACTTTGACATCAATTTTCCATACAACCTTCCCCAGTTATCCCCATGAGAATTAAATGCGTCTTTCTGCTTTAACAGCATATGCTGGTTCCTCTCTTTGGCACCGATGTCATTCTGTCACATAGAATGTTTACCAGTTTGAATATCGGTCTCTCCAGTGGAAGACTCTTTTCCCCAGGGAAGGAACCAGGTGCATTTCCTTTCGTGTCCCCCCCACAGTGTTGTGCTCACAGAAAGCCGTGTTCAGAGATTCACACTTCATTCAACAAAGATTTATCCAATGTTCTGCTGGTGCCAGTCGTTGACTACAATTTATGGTGGAATCCATAAGTTCAGGTTTTTAAGTTTTTATGTAAATTCCAGTTAGTTAACATACAGTGTAATGCTAGTTTCAGATATACAATACAGTGATTCGACACCTCCGTACAACCCCCAGTGCTCATCATGACAAGTTCACTCCTTAATCCCCATCACCTATTTCATACATCCCCCCACCCCCTCTCCTTTGGTAACCATCAGTTCGTTCTCCTTAGTTAAGATTCTGTTTCTTGATTTGCCTTTCTCTCTTTTTATTGGTTGGAAGATGAATAAAAGATAAAGGTGAGTGTTACATGGCTGAGAAACGACTTCAGTTACTGAACTGGTATGGATACAATTGGGCAAAGATGAGCATCTGTCATAAATTAAATATTTCCTATGTGCTAGTCATTGTGCTAAGTGTTTTACATGTTAACTTGTTTAGTAGAGAATATTTACATAAAAATTGTTATCCCGTTTTACAGACAAAAGACTGGGGCCTGGCAAGATGTGGTAACTTGCTGGTGTCAGATGTGGATTAGTAGCTTGCCAGGAAGTGTCAGGAAGCACCTGTTGCAGGTCTAAAGGGAGAAGGAAACAATTCTGAATTGACCCCCAAAGCCACTGCTTGGTTTTAGGGTATGTGCTTACCTGGGAAATTGTGAGAAGGAAGGAGATGAATATTGTCACAGGCCAGCCACTGCCAAAATGCCACACTATTAGCCAAGCCAGAGTTTCTAAAATCAAGATCTGGGCGAAGTGAAGGAAGAAGAACATTGGGTTGACCTTGAACATGTTCATGGCCTCTACTGTTCTCCGCAATTCTCGGAAATCTTCCACCAGCTGGGACTGAGAAATAAATGTTCAAGGAAGGAATTAGTTCCCTCAGGGAGCACAAATGAACACAATAATCTCTTTTATTACTTTATTAATACCTTACTTTTATGAATAGAAATTTAAGGATATTAACAAATTTAATTGAGCAAAATTAAAAACATAAAACTACGAGCAAACAAAACCTTTTAAAAAGGTTATGATAATTTCTTTTTCAGGAGAAGAGAAAAAATGGGTAGTGATTTGTAAACTGTCCTCAAACTGTTTTGGAACTCAGAAAGAGTAGGGTTTGGGGCGGGGGGGGAATCTAGGGAGTTATTGTCTAACAGTTGTCTTTTAACCATCAGTATTGTTTCAGGTATTGATTGATCACCGATTATGCTTCAGGGAACTGTGTGGTCTATACGGACTTGTGTTACCATACTTAGTGGTACACTTTACACAGAATTTTCTACCTCATCATCAGATCAGTTTGTGCAAAGGGCCCTTTCATTAAAGATGATGAACATAGAAAAATGCAGTTCATGTAAATTAGTTCAAAGGAAGGCTTTCCTATGAGCTGCTTGATGGGTCCCTAGGCACAAGGCAGGATAGTGTGTGTGTGCTGATGTGTATGTGTGTCTATGTGTGTGGGGGCGGGTAAGTTTCCTTGTCCTGTGTGTGTGTAACATGCATATGTGCATGTGTGTGCACGGTCAAGGCTAGTATTGGTTTACAAGCTTGCCAATCAAACTGGAGAGTCACTGCAAGAGATGGGAAGAAATATCTCTTAGCTTAACGACTAATGGGTTTGAAAACAGGACAGTTGACACAGTGACCAGGGTATAAGAAAGAAAACAAGACTGTTCAAGGAGACACAAAAGGGAGAAATTTGTAGCATAAAAAGTAAAAGCTATGAACATAATTCTAGAAGCAAAATTTTCATTTGGATTGGGGCCAGAAATAAGTGACTTGGAATCCCAGTTTTCTGATACACCAACTATGGGACTTTCAGATAGCAATTTATTTTCCTTGGACTATAGTTTCACCAAATGTAGAAAGGGCTTCTGTTATGATATATTCACATCTTTCATTCAATAGCTATTTATGGAGTCCGTACTATATGTCTGATCCTGTGAAGGTGGGTTCTTGAGGACACAGAGATAAGCAATATAGATAGATAGATAGATAGATAGATAGATAGACAGATAGATACATAGATACATAGATACATAGATACATAGATACATAGATAGATATTCCCTGCTCTCATGGAACTTACTTTAAAAGGGAACATAGACACAGACATCAAACATTTTTATAATCAGTCACTGGACAAAAATTGTATCTAGATATATCTGGGCAAAAAAAAAGAGGTACTTGGAGACATGGAAATTCTGTTTGGTACAGGACCAAACATTTCTTTCCTTTTTACACAGAGGTTTAAGAATTCTGAGTGTCTAAGGAGGATGACGTTATTTTGTAATATGTAGAAGCTACTCATTTATGGTATAGCAGGTTCATCCAGCCATGATGTCAGGCATCTCACAGAAAATGATCAATTCTTGGATATGTCAGGAAATGATCAGCTGGTCTTTGTCCTCATCCCTCCACATGTTTCTGAGTCCTGAGACCCCACTCACACTTTTGTGTCTCTCCTGGCTAGGCTCTTCTGGGGCAAGCTCTCCGATAAGCAGCGGCTTAAGGTACAATTTTACAATGTCAAGGTCCAGGTGCATGGCTCTGAAGACATCCTGTAAATCACAGAGAATTGATAGAGGCTTAGGAGACACATGCTTATCTACAGAATAGTCCCCTTCCTTACCTTATCCTGTGCCCATCTTGGGAATCAGCAGACTCTATTACAGAGGATTTCTTCTAACCCCAGGTTGATGTCTCCAGTTGAACAATCAAAATTACCCTTGGAGATACTTTGTGAAAGCTTTATGCTGGAGATCCCCCAGCTTGATGCACTGCTTCATTAGGCAAGCCCAACACAGCCAGGATATTCCTGATCATTGGAAGGGATCGCTGTTTACTTTATCGAGCACCAGAATTAATTTGCTGGAGTTAATAAGCCATGATGAATCCTTAAAGTCCAACATCAGGCTTGGTGGAAGTTGCCCACACAGAAACATGCAGCAACCATGACTAGCTGTGAAAAGCACATCTCCCATCAAATCTCCCTCTTGGTTCCTGGCCAAAGCCAAGAGGAATGAAACATTTGAATTAAGTTATTTTTTAAAAAAAGGCTGGTTAAAGTTGACATTGATAGTGTAGGATTAATGCACAGGAGAGAAAGGGAGCACAGCCCTTAAGGTCTGAACTGTCTAAAGTACACGCTTTTCACAAAGTTTTTCACTGGAGGGGTCTCATCATTCTTTCTAAACAGTGCTAGGGCAGTCTCTGCAAGGGTTGTGACAGCCAGGCACATAGAGGTGACCAACTGCTTTTCCCCATCTCAGGTCCATGTTAAGCAGCACCTTGTGGCTAGAGGCTATGTGAAGTGTGGTGGTTCCTATATCCTGCTTATATTTGGAACTAAAACATATTCTCTTTCCTTCCAGAGATTTAAACCATTTTGGGGGAAGGAAAATTCTCCAAGAGGTGGACTTTCTAGGCTTTCTGCTAATATGACTTTGGGTACAGGAGTTATTAAAAGTGAGGGAATATAATCAACATCATAAGTTGAAAACATGGAAGCCACACCCACGACTCTAAAGTGCTGGTATCCCATAGTACTGGCTAGGAAAATGGATCCTGGAGTGGCCTTTCTTCATTTAAATTCTGGTTTCTACTTACTAGCTGTGGAGCTATGAAGCTGTAGACAAGTCTCTTGACCTTGTCTGTGCTTCTGTTTTCTCTAACAGAAGGGTGATGACAATAGCCAACCAATTCATAAAGTTACTTTAGGGATTAAGCGAGTCAACATATTAGCCATCTTTCTTGTATGTATACTTCTAGTGCTAAGAACTTACTACCTACATTCCCTTCAATACAGAACCTCAGAGATTTTCTTCCTATACTCCAATGCTTAATGTGTAATGAACTCTGAATTATTTTAGTGAATATAATGAAACTTCCAAGTTCAAAGTGCAAAGCAACTTTAGATACATCTAAGAACTATGTAGAAGCCTACTTTCTAAGAAGGTGTTTATGTAATGAACAACATTAATTAGAAGGGTGCAGTATCAGCTTTTTAGACTTACTTCTCCTTATGGTCTCTAGGTTCAATGATATAAAAAGGGCTTTGTATTTGCTAGAACCAGTCCAGTCCCTACTTTCCATTCTGCTTATGCGTACTTTACTCTGACCCCCTTTGGAAATGCTACACTATATAATTTCACATTCTACAACTTTAAAATTTAGTTTCCTGAGCCAGGAAGACAGCCATCCAGTGATTAAGAAGGCTATTAAGTATTTCAGAATGATCCATATTGGCAAAATATTCTACCTGTTCTTTAAGAGCAGATAGGATGGAAAACATTCTGGTGGATCAAGATAAGAAGGTAGAAGAAAGGTAAGCCATTGAAATTTCATTTTACTATAAGCAGTCATTCAGAACCCTGGAGCAGTGTGCTGACAAAAACATTCTTCTGGGTTCATCGTTTGTTTGTTTGTTTGTTTGTTTGTTTTGTTGGTTGGTTTTGGTGGGGGTTTATTTGTTTGTCTTTTGATTCACAGCAAAATCCATAGGCAACATTGCAATAACAGATCCTAAAGACCAACAGAGTTTTTCCAGAATAGTAAGCCTTGCCCTGCCATGTGGACCTCTTTTCATTGTACTGATGAGCAGTACAACAAAGGAGTTTACGTAGTCTTAGAATATTCAATGTAAAAGAATTTCCTAATAGAGTCTGGATATTGTGGAAGTTGTGAAATTCTCTTTTTGAAACACCTGTAAAAACAGGTTATGTTATCAACACACTTGGGCAAGTATATTCGTGCTGAAGGAAGGAGAGGGGGTAAAATGAAGGGGAGAGGGGATAGTGCTAACTTCTGTTGAGCGTATCTTGTGTACCAGACAATCTATGGGCCAACTCATAATCGTCACCTTAGATCTGTGAGGTTCCATCATTTGTGCTACAGAGATAAAAATACCAAGTCTTTGAGGAGAGAAAGTCTTGTCCAAAATGCCACAGCAAATAGGTAAATAGTAGAGCCAAGATTTGAACTAAAGTCTATGTGACTTTAAAGCCATGAAGCTGTAACAATTTATTCTATCCTTAACATGTATAATTCTTTTTCTGAAAGGACTCTCAAGAGAGAAGTGATACCAGATTGTTTGGGGTGATGCAAAAATCTGTATGTATCTGCTGGGCATATAGTAATGATACCTCTCCATATTAGGTTTTAATCCCCTGAATTGCTTTGCCTCTGGCTTCAACCTGCCTCTCCAGGCTTACCTTTCACTATCACCCTTCATGAGCCATTTGTCCACCAGACATCTTCCCATTCAATGAACATTCCATGCCTGTCTATTGTTCTGAAGCTTGGCACATACTGTTTCCTTTGTCTCAACTACCTTCCTCCATTTTCTCTCTATAAATACTCTTCCTCACTCCTCAAGATTCAGATTAAATAATGCCTCCACCTAATTTAGGAAAGTTATTTACCATCTCCTGTGGCTCCTGTAGCCCCTAGAGCTTTTCAAATTATATTATAATGAAACTGTGTACCTGCCCCCTTCTCTAGTGGTCTTTGTGTTTTTCTTTTTTAAAAATTAGTATAATATTCATATAGCCTTATATTGGCTTCAGGTGTACAAAAGAACGATTTGATATTTGCATGCATTGCAAAATAATCACCACAATAAGTCTGGTTAACATCTGCCCCCTTACATAGTTACCAAATTCTTTTTCTGGTGATGATAACTTGTAAGATTTAATCTCTCAACACTTTTCAAATACGCAATACAGTATTATTAACTACAGTCACCATGCAAAACATTACAACCCCCATGATTTATTTATTGTAGCTGGAAGTTTGCACTTTTGAACTCCTTCACCCTTTTATCCCACCCTGTACCTCCTGCCTCTGGTAACCACCAATTGGTTTTCTGTATCTATGAGCTTGATATTTTGTTTTCGTTCTTAGATTCCACATATAAGTGAAATCATATGCTATTTTTCTTCCTCTGTCTGACATATTTCAATTAGCATAATGCCTTCTGGTTCCATCCAGGTTGTTGCAAATGGCAGGATTTCATTCTTTTTTATGGCTGAATAGTATTCTATCGGGTGTGTGTGTGTGTGTGTGTGTGTGTGTGCGCGCGCGCGCACACATGCATGTGCATCACATTTTCTTTATACATTCATCTGTAGCTTTGTAGTATGTACTGATATCAGGGAATCCAGGTGGGTTATTTCTCAAGATTGCTTTGACTATTTGGGGTCATTTATGGTTCCAATACAAATTTTAGGATTATTTAATCTATTTTCATGAAAAATGCCATTGGAATTCTGATAGAGAATGCATTGAACCTGTGGATGGTTTTAGGTAGAATGGACATTTTAACAGATTAAATCTTCCAACCCATGAGCACAGAATACCTTTCCATTTGTTTGTATCTTCCTCAATTTCTTTCATTAATGTCTTAGTTTCTAGTGTGCAGGTCTTTCACCTTCTTGGATAAATTTGTTCCAACGTATGTTAGAGTTATTGAAGACGAAAGCCATGTACTATTGATTAAATTATTCCTACTGTCTCGTTTTGCCTGGAATATGGCATGTGGCTCAGTGGATGCCTGATGAATAAGGGAAAGGAGGAATGAAGAGATGAATATAAGCTTTCTCTAACAAAGAAAAAGTTGGGAGCATTCAAAAGTGTTGAGCTCAGAGGATACAGGTCTTAAGAACCAGTGTCTCTTCCCTACCCAGCATCTCCCATTTTCATCTGTTAGCTTTTTGACTCCCTTCTTAACCATAATCTCTACTCCTTAATCTATTCATAAATTTGTACCAACATTCATTTCAAAACGGGTTATTTCGACACAGGCCTGAGACAAACCCCTGCATTTACAAACTTAAGTACTATCAAGAGGTTGTCCCCTGCACAAAGGCACCCATCCAGGAGGCTAGGTATGGGCTGAAATCCAGCAAACATTCTGTTTGCCAAATCTTGTGCTGCAACCACCCAAGGAGTGTGCCTTCCTAATTCACACTAAGGCACAGTGCAGGGTAGCAAAGGACTAAGCTGCCTTATATTGGGGAAATTACTTAATTTCTCAAGCCTCAGGGTTTTTTTCTAAATGAGGATAATAATGTCACCCACTCTGCGTAATGGGTTTACTAATGCTTCCATTCATTTATTCAGTCATTCTATAAAACCTTATTGAGGATCTTATCTTAGCCTAGTAGCTAAGGGATTTGGTTTTGAAAGCCAGAACAAATAAATAAATTAATAAGTGATTGCACTTTTTGTATTATATTTAGTTTGTCTGGGAGAAGAAATTCTGGAAATAAAACACCAGTGAGAAATATATATACACACAGTCACAAAACAAGGTAACTAGAACATGGATTTTGATTTACTCACCTCACAAAAGCTCACCAGACTAGTCAACATCCAACCACATATGCATTCCCACATCTCTGAGTAATTTCTCTTATGCTTACTCTTCTCTGGTCTCATGTGCTCCAAGGCAAAGGCTAAATCCCCCTCATATTTTGGGTAGTACATGAGTTGTGAATAGGTCAGTTTGTAAGGAGAATGCCGTCTTTGCCCTTTATCTGGGAGAAAGCCTTTTTGGAATGGAGAATGTTCACTTAAAGTCACCCAGATTCCCCTTCACCCACAGGAATAAGCAGAGGGTTATTTTTCCACTGCAACTCATTTCATTGTTTGAGAACTTTCATTATTTGAAAGCTCTTCCCTATACCAAGGTTTTTTCTGCGATACTTTCTGCTGAGCTCCAGCCCCAGTTCTCTCTCTCTCTGCTCTCCCTCCCAAACCTGCTCATCCTCCTGGATTCCCTATTCTGTCATGGATATAGTCACCTAGTTCACTATGTCACATATGCTTCTCCACAGACAGACACTTTCTCCACGATTACTCAACCAGTCACTCATCACATTTTATAAATTATGTCTCATAGACATCCTTTGCAGCTACCCCGTCTTTTCCATTCCTGTGGTCAGTGCCTTGTTAGGACTTTCAACATGTTCCCTGGTCTCTCTCCTTCATTTTGGCTGACTGTTCTTCAGTAAAGCCATCACTTAGCTGCCAGACTGGCCTTTCTGAAAGAAAGCATGTCCTCATGGCCCATCTTCACCTTTAGTGCCTCAGCACCCCCTCTCTCTACTTCTCCACCTATTTTCTACTTGAATCGTTGTTCTGGTGAGAACCAGATAATTTAAGAAATGTTGACAACCCAGAGAAGATGCAACTACTCGTACTGATTACTACTTTCACTTTCACTAATGCTTAGAAATCTGGGTTGGTTTTGTCGTGGTGATTGCCGATGGGGATGGATGCTGTGCTAGGGAAGTGTTATTATGTGTAGTGGAAGAGGAGAAAGAAGAGGAAGGCATGGTTCAGCTCTCAAGAACCTTCCTCTCCCTCTCCTTTCTCTTTTCTCTTTCTCTACCTCTCCTTTCTCACATTCTGTCCTCCTTATGCCATGATAGTCAATGACGCTAATTGAGCACATACCATGGGCCAATATTGTGCTAAGCAAAAGAAGTGGTTAAGCTGGGATGCCCATTCTGGCTGGGTGTTTACTCCTGATGTGAATCCTGCTTCTACTCCACCTCTGTGAAAAATCCTCTCTTCCTCCAGCCCTAACCTCACCTCCACTGACTGCATGCCACTCTTCTGAACTGCATACAGCTCCTCTGTCTTCCACACGGTAGTCCTCCAAATAGCTGGATGAACTTTTCTATATTTCCTCTAAGTTTTGGTTATCCTTTCCCTGTCATATTGGCCTTTGACCATCATGAGAAA
This sequence comes from Leopardus geoffroyi, assembly GCF_018350155.1. Lineage (NCBI taxonomy): Eukaryota > Metazoa > Chordata > Mammalia > Carnivora > Felidae > Leopardus > Leopardus geoffroyi. The sequence continues at coordinate 102,039,643 of NC_059329.1, forward strand.
GAACTTGAGCTTCCCAGTGTCTTTCTTAGAGTGGGGACTTCAGAGATAATAAGTGGGTTGAACAGCACTAGGATACGAACTTGTTTTCTTTGTTCTAGATATTTCGTTCATGTACATGTATCACAAGGTTGCATTTATGCCTTTCATGGAACCCAGAACATACTGTTGTCTTACATGAAGACTGCCCAACTATTGTTTCATAAACATGTCTCACCCTCAAATGCTTTGTAATCCTATTTTAATAATTGCAAAATAGCCCATCATATGGATATATTGATAACTATATAATCAGTTCTTCTTGGACTTACAGGTTGTTTCTGACTTTTCCCCAGTGAACTCTTCTCAGGTAAAAATACTGGGCCTAGACTCTAATTATTACCACCATGCCATTAGTTTTAAGTCATATAGTTTGAAAACAATCAGATAACTCATATGGGAAATAACAGGAACTTATGTACCCATTTTGTTTTGTGGATTTATCTGTCTTGCCTTTTCTTTGGAGAAAATTACAACCCATCTCAGAACTAAGTAATAATAAAACAAAAGCACTGCTATTTTTTTTTTTAGTTTTTAATCTCTGCCAAGCGAGATGAAGGTATTATTATCCCTAATTTCTAGATGAGGAAGCCAAAGGTTCAAGAGTTTCATCAACCTTCTCAAGACATTCTTAGTAAGTAGTTGAGCTCAGATACAAGCCAACCCTTTTCCATTCCCAAACCTGTACTCTTAATCATTACGCTGGACCCTTAACAAGGGTTTTAGAATAGCTGACTACATGAATGAGTGAATTAATGATCTATCACTATCCAGCGTTTATGAGGAAAGTAGAAGCTTCAAGGAGAGTTTCCATGTAAATAAAGGAATGGTGCTCCTCACTGGGCAGGTGCGGTCATGGGTTGAGGGCCAGCTAACAGAGACTATGCTTTCTTTGGTCCACAGTTGCCTTTCAGGGCACAACCTGCAAACACGTCTTAGGTTGTAGAGTAAGTCTCTGATTGTAGGTCCTTTATGTCCTGCCCTCCTTCACTAGAGAGAATGATGCTTCTCCACCATGGGCTCCTCTGTTCCCAATCAGATGACACCAAATATAATCAAGATTTCTAAGCTGGTGGTAAATAGGAAATAATAACCACACCTCTGGGGCTATGGATGCCAGTGAGATAAATCATAATAGTTAAAATTTAATGAAACTTTATTAAGTGTTTGGCATTGTGCTAAACACTTTACAAGCATTAGTCCCATTTACCATAAACCAGTTAGATTGGTAAGGTCATTTCGATTTTACAAATGATGAAGCAGAGGCTGCGAGCATTTTAACAACTTTCCCACGTTCATATATCCAGGTGCCAAGCTCAGGCTCCCTGAATTCTGAGTAGCTATGGGGTATTACATTTGTCAGAACTCCTCTGGAGCCTCCCATTCTTCTTGAACCATCTTCCTTTGCAAGAATCTTTTCTCCAAACATTTTTGGATTTACTTACATAAAGTCTAGGCTACATGGCTGGCCACGCTCAGGATTTTCATTCTTAAGATATGAATCCCAAGGTGGCATGGGTATTTTATCCTAAAGTCCTGATCGTTTTATTTTATTAATTAATTCCACCTTGTTGGCTAGAATTGGATGTGGAATCATGTTTTTTTCCCTAACTTCTTAGAGATAAACATCATCAGAAAATTAAAGATTCATCAGCTCAGCTGTCTCAAGCTGAGTGAGTTTATCAATTATTTCCAAGGTGGTTGAAGGCCTGCATCTTTGCCAACACATCATCTGAGCTGATCCTGTGACTTGGGTTAGAAAAGCAGTATCCATAATTGCAGGTTTGTGTTATTGTTATTAACATTTTGATGCCTATCATGTGAATTGCTGTCTTCCTTTTACACACCCCATTTATAAGAGTCTGAGAAATTTCTAGATGGGCACAGACGTGATTTTTCCCAAATTTTACTGATGCATTTGTAACTTTCTTCTTAAAAGACAGTGACAGATGGTAGCCACACTTGTGGTGAGTATATCCTGGTGTATAGAGTTGTTGAATCACTATATTGTACACTTGAACTAATGAAATGTTGTGTGTCAACTATACTAAACCAGGAAGCAAACAGTGACTCCAATTCAAAACACAACACCAAGAGAAAACAAAATCCAAAATACACAAACAGTATCCACTGTCAACATCTGAGCCCATCCCAAAATAGGAGCTAGTCCTTGAGGCTTATTTGGTTTCAGGTTCTTGCTGGATAGGAATCCTGAAAAATTGGTTTGGGAGGAGATGAGCAATTGTGGAGTTTGAGCATGTACTCAAAATGCTTTGGGAAAGAGAGCCAAGTCCCAGCCACCCACCAGTCGGAAGAGAGAAGGCAGAGCTTTGAGTTCCTTACCGTGGCATCTTCCCCAGCATAGTGGTTGAGGACTCGGCTCCCCCCTGGATGCTTGTTGGCCCAGCCAGTAACATCGTAGACCTTGCGATTGATCACCAGCCACTGATCAGCCTTCTGATTGTGTTTCTGGATCTCCTGCCAGCTGTACATGTTGAGACTTTTTCTGGGCACGCCACACTTTCCATTTGCCTCCTGCTTTACAGAGATCTCACCTCTCCCATTTGCTACTGGTTTCCCATTCGCTTGATACTTCTCACCCAGGTATGGCTGGCCCTCTCCTACAAGGTTCCCATTACCTGCATGCTTGTCTTCAAGCTTCGTCGTCATTGTACCCCTCTGATTTCTGGGTTGGCTCCTGAAATTTCTAATATTTGCCTCTGATTAGACCATAAGATGACACTTTTCCTTCCTTCTTATTCTGCTTCAGTAGAATACTGCAGTAGAATACTACTGATGCCTGCACAGAAAACTTTTTAACCTAGTTATCTCTTCACCGTCCTGACAGTGAGCTCATCCCCAGCCTCACACTTCTCTGTCTGTCCTGATTTTCTCTGCCCTGCTAGAGGCTTGGTCACCTTCCTTCTCTCTGCAGGCTGATGTCTTAGCAGCATCCTCTTTCATCATTAAATGTCCCCGGGTAAAGAGCTTGGACCAATCACAGTTGGTCTGAAAGTTGTGGCCCGCACCCAGGGCCGTGGGGCAAGGCTCAGGTCACAGGGCTGTCCTACACTGCCACTCCATGGAGTTGGGTTCACCAGCTCTCTGGCGTGCCTGTGGATAGAGACATTTAGGTTTGTTAATTCCACGTGTGGTTGAAATGTATTAAATTGTCTTTCCATCATCTCTGTGTAATGGAATTGCCCCAACCTCTGTCTGAATGATATAGTTGACCCTTGAACAACACACAGTCAAAAAATCCACATATAAAACTTGGACTCTCCCAAAACGTAACCACTAATAGCCTAGTACTGAAGAAGCCTGATTGATAGTATAAAAGGTCCATTAACACAGATTGTGTATGTTACATGTATCATATACTTTACTCTTACAATAAAGTAATCTAAAGAAAACAAATAATTAAGAAAATCATAAGGAAGATAAAGTGTATTTACAGTACTGTACTGCATTTGTTAGAAAAACATGGATATAAGTGGACCCACAGAGTTCAAACCTGTGTTGTTCAAGGATACACCGTATTTCCATTGGAACAACCACATCCCTCTCCTCCAGGCCACAGAGGCTAATCCAGGAGAGCTACCCAACCTAAGCTGAACCAAGATCTCCTTCTGGAATTGTCTAATATCTTGAATCGAGGAGATGTAAATTTAGGATATTAACAAGGGTTACTTTCTATCATTTGGACTGGGAAGCCAAAACGTTTGTCCGTACCAAGTGCAAAAAGTAAGGAGATACCAGGAAAAAAATTTCAAGGTTATAAATTTCGGAAGTTTTCCTGGATAGAATTCTCATAATACTACAAAGACTGATACCACATACTCCATGAGAAAATGGAGATTTGTATCGTGTTTACTATTGTATCCGTAGGTCTAGCACAGTATGCATCTAATAATTATTTGTTCAATGGTTGAACAAGTAGGGCACCAAGCAGAGGAAATAGCTGGATGAAGGAACTGGACATCTGGTCCCAATTACCTTGATCCTGGAAGGTTTTATATCTCATGAAGGATTATTTGACTACCATAGCTGATTTCATCAAAGTTCCCCAAAGAATTTTGCTGAACAGCAGGTACTTATGAACCTTGCCCTGTGTTTCCACGAATCCCCCTACCCAGTAGTTCACTCACCTCCCAGTTCTAATTAGATCATATATTTTATTAAATGGGTGTTTGAGGTAACATCGATTTGCCATTCATTCAGTGACCACTTATGAAGTTCAAATATGTGTAAAGCACAGCAAAAATTGATTGTTTCCTCTGCTTTAAAAGTGTCCTAATAGGAAAGCAGTTACTACCTGCTTCAACAAACAAAATAGCAATACCTACTTTAGGATCAGCAGTTTCATGGTATCATCTCATCAGAACATAAGAAATCTCCCACGTAAATATGTGAAGTCATGAATTCCATCATATGAGAGACTCAGAGAGTGAGGATTTAAAAAAAAAAAAATTTAATTATCCCAAGCTTGAGTAATTTATCTTGACTTTTTCTGCTTGCTTCTCAGAGAGGTGGGGCACAGACCTCGTCTGAGATAAACTAGAAGATGATTCTCTGGCCATAAAGGTAAATTGCATTGCTGTGAATTATGAAGCTGGATGTGTAATTAGAGACCCTAAAGGTCATGGGACTTGTGGCTGCCTGTTCAGAGGGGTGGTGGCCGACCTGTGTTAAAACAAATGCTGAACCAGTCATCTGGGCTTCTAGTCCCCATTACTGATTAACTGGATGCACTTCAAAGCCATTTTCCCTTTCTGGGTCTCCAAATCCTCACCTCACATTGAGAGATTGCATCAGATAAAGTTGTTCTCAAACTTGAGAACTTGGAGATCCCAAAGAATAAGAAGCCAAAAACTATCACTTTGGCTGATCATTTGGTATCAAAATATTCAGGACCACAAACACAAAACACTTGAACGCCAAAATTGCATAGCAGAATTTGCTAGAAGTTGGTCATCCTAATACACATATTATTTTTTATAACTCAAATGAAACCAGAATCCTTCACAGAGTACTTGAGGATGCCAAGAAATACTATATTGGATAGTATCTGAGTTTCCTTCCAGCTCTCAGATAAAAAGAAACCATGTCTGAAAAACTTCTTTTTTCTTTTTCAGTAGTAGAACGTAGTGATTCATCATTTATACATAACATCCAGTGCTCACCCCAATAAGTGCCCTCCTTAATACCCATCACTGATCTAGCCCATCCCCTGACGAATCTCCCCTCCAGCAACCCTCAGTTTGTCCTCTGTATTTAAAAGTCTTACCGACGGATGTTGAAACTATTGTGGTAACCATTTCACAATATATGTAAATCACATCATCATGCTATTTGCCTTAAACTTATATAGTGATGTATGTCAATTAGTTTTTAATAAAACTATAAAAATTTTTTTTAATTTTTTTTTTAATGTTTATTTATTTTTGAGACAGAGAGAGGCAGAGCATGAACGGGGGAGGGTCAGAGAGAGAGGGAGACACAGAATCGGAAGCAGGCTCCAGGCTCTGGGCCGTCATCAGCCCAGAGCCCGACGCGGGGCTCGAACTCATGGACCGTGAGATCGTGACCTGAGCTGAAGTCGGACGCTTAACCGACTGAGCCACCCAGGCGCCCCTAAAATATTTTTTTTTAAAAAGAAACCATATCTGATTTCCCTGGTGTGATAATTTCTTCAATGCTCTTCTGTGACGATAGCTGAAGCACACTTCTGATTCTGCTCTATCATATGTGGAGATTAAGCCTACAGATAACATGAGATTTCATAATAAACACTCCTCTGCTGAGAACATATGTGGCAAACATTTAACTAGGCATTTTTGGACGATCCACAAGAAAGGGTGAACGTGTGACCTCTGCCCACCGCTGGTTTACCATCTGCTACCTTTTTGTATTTTCTGTGCTCCTACACTAGACTATGTGTGGACTCCGTGCATGCTGGCGCGTGCCACCCTGCCTACCCGGGGACTCCTGTTAATGCTTCAAAACTCGGGTTAAGCAGCACTTTTAGTTTTTCATGATCCACCTTGCTAGAGCTGGATCCCCTCTGCTCTCCCCGTCCCTCCAGCACAGTGTGATTGTAGCTCTTGTTGCGTCTTGACTGAACTGTTGTCTATTTCCGCCATGAGTTCGTGAGTTATTTGAGGGACAAGCCACTTTCATTCCTGCATTTTTCAAACCTGGCACAGCCTAATCCTCAGTACTTGAGGACAGAGTGAATGAGTGGCTCGATGGATAACAAAGACTCAGAAATGTTCACATTCTCCTCTGTCATATATTCTCTGTGATGGACGGGGCAAGTCTCAGTTAACGCCTGGCTCCCTTCCCATATTGGCAGTGCCAGGCCTTGGGACTCATTTCAGTGCTGTCCCTGCTTCTTCTCTCCCACTCTCATTAGAAGTGTCCTTAGGTCTTTCATCCCAGGTGTGTTCACTTTGTTTTGTTTTGTTTTTTTGTTTTTGTTTCTGTTGTGTTTTTTTTTTTTTTTTGGATGTGCTGTTCACAGTCTTGTGTCATCTGCATCATCTTTAGATCTGATGATAAATGGGAAGCCTGCAAAAAAGGAGGAAAGGTGATTTCTGAAGGCTTAAAAAACCCTTCAGATGACAAGACAAAGACCCAAACTTTGGGTTTCTAACAGGTGTTTGCTGCTGCAAATGGCTATTTCATGCCTGCGGGGAATGATTTCAGTAACAAATACTCAGCTCTGCAGTTGATTTTCTGATTCTTGTAGTTTTGTTACTTTTTATGGCAGAAGTATTAGGTTCCAAAGTGTTAATTACCATTTCTCAGGCAGTTTGCACAGCTGACCCTTAGCCTGGTTTTGCAGGAAAGATTCAGAATAGTTAGGAACCTGCTCAAAGTCACAGAGCTAATAAGTGACTTGACCAGGATTTGGACATGGCTCCAAATGGCTCCAGCTGAAGCTCTTTCTATTTTGTCATAGTGTCATCTGTCTATAACTAACTTTATTGGATGTCTGTTTGTTGTCAGGCTGCATCCTGGTAACCCTCTGTGTTTCACCCTCTGTTCGGGCAGAGCCTTTGAATATTTCATAAAGGAATTTCTTTTCAATTTCTGACCTAGTGTCTGTGCGTCAATCCCAAACTGGAGGAATGGAATACTGAGGATCTCCCAGTCCTGTCCTTTCACCAAATCAGGTGCCAAACACTCACTGTGCCCCTGGCATTGTGTGAGGCCCTACAGGAGATGCCAAGATCAATAGATTAGTTCTTCCCTTACAATATATAAGGGGAACAAAATAATTTTGCAAATAACGATAACACAGCATCTTACAACTGCCATAAAAGTGGTATAAAACCCACTGTGGGGAGTCAAAGTTGGAAGAATTCTTATTTGTTTGCCATGAAAAAGGAAACCTTCATAATGGAGATATCATAGAATTAGACCATGAAAGACTGAGAAGCTCTCCAATGGCAGTTCTCAGGGAGAACACATGGGCACAGGTGATAAGCAAATATTTATGTTTGCAAAAATAAAGAGCAGAGTGTGGGAATGAAGAACACTCAAACTTTCTGGGTCACAGCATGAAAAAAAAGCAGGTTTGGAGAAAAAATAGGAATTATTGCAAAGGTTTGGATCACAAAAGGCTTTGAATACCGAGCTTGAGTAATTGAATCCACACATTCTTGGAGATTCTGGGATTTCTACAATTTTATTTGTAGGAGAACCTCAGATTGTGTGTGAAGAGGCATGTTTTTGTAAGAGCTTTATTTGAAAGATGATGAATTGGGAAAGACTGAAAAAAGCAGACTGGAATGGGGAAAGACCAGAGGCCGAGAAAACACTGATGGTTTGCACCATGGATTAAGGTGAAATGTAATAAGGATTTGAAAACGACTAAGAGTGGTGAGAGCAGAGGGGGAAGGAGGTTGGCATCTCCTAGCGTTTTCATCACAACCACATGCACCATGCCTTGACTCTTGTAGAGATATCAAGAAATGATATTGCTTGTAGCAATATCAGCAACTGGAGCTCCAGTTGGTAGAATTGACAGCTGCAAAGATTCACTTTTTCCTTTCTTAACTTAACACTGTCAAATGTAGCATTTATTACCCTGAGCAGGTAGTCCAGATTTCTGCTTTGTCTCATTAGCTGGGTACAAAATATGAGTTGGTGAAAACCCAGCGACACTGCATTTAACAAGAACATCAAATATCTGAAGAAAAAAAATAAACTTACTGAAGATTAGAGATGGGTGACTTATGGACTACTGGAATGAGCCCCAGAATGGGAACCAGGAGGTTGGAATTCTTGCAATGGTCTGTCCCTATCTAACTGTGGCTTGGGGACAGCCATACACTCTTTCTGAGCTTCAGTGTCCTTCCGATCAAAGGGTGAGGTAGGCTTTCAACTCTTCCCAGTGATAGAGCCCTTGGTTCAAGTAAGTCCTTGTGAGGAATCCAAGACGTAAAACAGATATATGAGGGGTGCCCCAGGGGCTCAGTCAGTTAAGCATCTGACTTTGGCTCAGGTCATGATCTCACAGTTCGTGGGTTCACGCCCCACATTGGGCTCTGTGCTGACAACTCAGACCCTGGAGCCTGCTTCGAATTCTGTGTCTCCCTCTCTCTATTCCCCACACCCTCTCTCAAAAATAAATAAACATTAAAGTTTTTTTTAAACAGATATATGAAACATGCAGTGTGGTAAAACTGGGGTGAGAGGCTTGAATCTTGCTTGGCCTCTGTATAAGCTTCCCTGCCTCCAATCTCTGGGGCTCTACGAGGCATATCAGAATTCTAGTGACATTGCAGATTATCAGATCGTCTCACATATTTCTTTAAGCTCATCATAGTGACTCATGAGTTTCCAGGCAGAAGTTCCACATTGAATTACTTATTGCTTTCATGATCCTGAGTTTTCCAGAAAGATAAAGTTACATTCTATACATGGCAGCTTTCTCTCAATGCCTTAGACATCTCAAATTTCTTCTTGCTTTGAGATTTTGCTTTAGTTGAGCCAGGGCAATCTTTTCCCAAGTTTCTCCATATTTTCACATGATTTGCTTCTTTCCCATCATTTAAACCTCTACCTAGATAGGTTCCCAAGGAGTCCTTCCATTAGAGGCCAATTTGCCAGGAAGCTCTTCCTGCAAGGGACATGCAAGGGACCCCAGGAATGTGCTCACACAATGATATGTTTGCAAAAGTTACTTGATTATAATGACTGTGTCCTCCTTCTCTCATTTTTCCCACTGTCACACTTTTCCTTGTGGATATCTTTTGAAACATCATGCCTCAATTTCCTCCTCCACAAAATGAGAATAATAACAGTGTCTAACTCCCAGTGTGCTTGTAAAGATTACGCATGCTCATACATGAAGAGTGCTTAGAACAGTTAGCGACTGGTATGCAATAAATGCTCATTATTTTATTGTTGTCACCGTCCCGAGAAATCAACGCAACAGTAGACATCCTGCTGGGCTCAAGTTCAGGCCAGGCCACCGTAGACTGTAAGTAACTTACTAATACTAAAGTCTCCCCGCCCCCTTATCTGAAACTTCATGTTCTGTACTTCCAGTTACCCACAGTCAATATAGTCAGGAGTCAGACGATCCCCTTTCTGATGTATTTTCAGAGGGTCAGTAGTAGCTTAACACCACATCACAATGCCTACATCATTCACCTCCCTTCATCTTATCAGGTATACATTTTACAATCTCACATCATCACAAGAAGAAGGTAAGTAGAGTACAATTAGATATGTTGAGAGAGAGACAGAAAGCAAGACACCACAGCACATAACTTTTGTTACAGTCTATTGCTATCATTGTTCTTATTTTTAGTTATTGCTAACCTCTTACTGTACCTAATTTATGGATTAAGCTTTATTACTGGTACTTAGGTATAGGAAAAAACAGAGTATATACAGCATTTGGCACTATCTTGGTTTCAGGCATCCTCTGGGGGTCTTGGAATGTACCCCTGTGGGCAAATGGAGATGATTGTACTAAGAATATCAAAGCACAAATGGCTGAAACTCCTTCTCCTAGAGTTGTTGTAACTTTCAGAGAGAAGGAGCTTAATTATCTCCCTCTGCGATATCTCTAGAGAGAAAATTCAGTGTATGTTTTTCTTATTTTTTCCTCCTTAAGAAAAGTACTATCTTTGAACTTGATATAACCTTGGGATGGAAGCAGGAGAGGGAAAAATCCCATATATATATATATATATATATATATATATATATATATATATATTTTATATATATATAAAATCTGAGTTGTGTGTGTGTGTGTGTGTCGCGCAAATATTAAAAAAATGGTTTTCTGGTTTTGTAGATAGGTATTTAGAGTGACAGGGAATTATACCCTTAAACACAAGATGTGTGCAGTGGTATAAGTTGAATTCTAATTCACATATTTTTTCCTTTGGACTCACCTACCCCACACCCAAGCATGGTGGGGCTTATGGGAGGCTTATCCTCATGCTTCATTTACAGTGAATATAATAATTAAAAATTAATATTAATTAAATATCATTAAAATAAATTAATACAAAATTAATATGAAATTAAAATACAATAATTACATCATGTGTGACAAAAGCTTCAGAAGTGAAGTAAGCATCACTAGGAGCATCATTCAGAATAGGGTGGGAGGATATTAAGGAAGCAGGACGGATCCACTTCCCCTGCTTCCATTTTGAAAAACCACGGCTTGTGAATTTTGTGACTTGCAGCTTGTCAACTGCACCTCGACCACCTCCTGGAACACATCCTTCCAATTTGGACTGAAACACAGATAATACAACATCTGTTCACTAAATGGCCAGTCGTGTCTTAGAGAGTCATTTTAACCCTGTCAGCACCAATCTTAGCTCCTTCAAACCAATTTATGTAACCTCGTGGTTTCTGCCTTTCTAAGCCTGCACTCACCGCTTGCGATTCAGAGCACACTTTCAATTTCTGGCCTCTCTGCATCTCCCAGATTGCAAGCCCTAAACTCCAAATAAACACTTTTGGTTGTTTTACAGCCTCTTCTTGCTCAGCATATGTTAATATACCATTATATAAGCATCTGTGTGTGTGTGTGTGTGTGTGTGTGTGTGTATGTGGTTTTAGCAAAGTAAGATGGAAAAAGTTATTTTCCAGCCACTTTGCCCAGTGTCACCAGCTTCCCTGGATAATTCCGAGCCCCACAATAGCAAATTTTCAGGTGAGCATTATTTGGTCGGTTACTTCAATTTCTCACTACATGGATACAGACTGAATTAATTAGGTAAAAAAAAAAAAAAAAAAAACCTCTGGGAGATGTGTATACAATATTACCAACATTATGCTAGGGACTCTCTAAAGATTTTCCTTTGCACTTGAGACAATTGTAGAGATGTCCAAGGTGAGAATTTGGAGAGACAGAGCCATTTTGGTCCCTCTGTGCTTGTGTGTGCGTATCTGTGTCATATCTCAGGGATCAGGGAATTGTATGCAGTCAAGTGACTCATTCCAGGGTAAGAAATTGGAACCAAGCCGCAGTCTAAACTGCCTTTCTCAGCATGAATCAATGGATTTCTAACAAGCCAGAGCAAGACACAGAAGGTAAGCCAGATGAACCTAAGGCATGTGTCTTGTTCAACTTTGCACCATGCAGTAGTATAAGTGGGCAACCAAGTGATGGTACTTTTAGTATTCCTAATAATGTCCTAATGTAGGACATTGTATGTCCTACATTACTGTCCTAATGAGGACAATGTATGAAATGCGCCAATCTCTTTCATATTTGAAATGAGCCAATCTCTTTCATATTTGAAATGTGCCAATCTCTTTCATATATGAAATGCGCCAATCTCTTTCATATTTACTTTGGAATTTAATTCAAATGCCAGTAGTTAAAAGCTGGGTATATTATCTTTATTTTACAGATGAGGAAACAGACTCAGAGAAGTTAAGGTACTGCCTAAGTCACAGAGCAGGTAACACTTAATGGCTCTGAGGCCTGGCACCAGCTCTTTTCTCTCTAAATTGACTCTTCTTATGTCTCAGATGCCTTCATTTATTGGAGTAATTTAAAGAAAATGAACAAACAAATGAATGAATGCACGCGTGCATGATGGCCTAGGTAGGCCCACCTCAGGATTGGAGAGACTAGCCTGGGAGAGAGGACCCAGACAGAAGACCCATCAGGATCCCTTTGAGAAATCTAGACTGTGGTGTTGGAAGTAAATGACAAATGTAGCAAGGAAGAAACAATTTATAGTGTACTCATATGTACAAATAATCTGTATTTTGACATTTTTTTCTGTAGCTGACTTCATCTTAAGTAGCACTCAACATGCCGCTGAGTTGCAGTGACCACTACACTTGAGATCAATCCGTTAAACACAACTGAACCGATCTTTTAAGGTCCTCCCTTCCAGATGCCTCATCTCCCTGCTTCTTTCCAAGTTGACCTCTAGAGGTATAGGGAAGGGGTCTCAGCAGACTGTAAGGTGATTGAAATAGGAGGGGTCTCTTGGAGTCACCTATGGGAACTTGTCCTCTTGGCATCCTGGTGGCGACAGTACCTTTCCTACCAACCTACTTGTTTCTCATCATCTAGCGGCTGCTGGCTTCTTCATTAGCTGGTGATCACCAGTTGTCTTATCTCTTGCATGGGAAGGGTACTGTGGACTTTTTTGTCATCATGGTCTCACTCTCATCTTGTTGGCGATGATGGCGTCAGTTATAAGAAGAGGTGCAGAGAGTCTGGGAAGGTTCTGGTATACCTATTGATTGAGTCCATTTGTGGGGCCAATATCCCTCAGTGTCAAAGCAAACTAGATCTCCAACTACTCCTGCCTATGAGAGCACCCGCTACCCACCGTCTTACCATTTCACATCTCTCTTGAAACCTTAGTGGCCATCACCCAACTTCCCAGCTTGTGCCTATATACGTGAGGTGGTCTCTATATATAGTTGAGTTAGCCAGCCATGAGGGCCTTTGGATCCTGGATGGATAATGTCTGGATATTGGCTAGTAGGGAACATCTAGTTTTGACCCAGACTTATGAACCTCAGAGTCTCTTGACCTACCCCAGGGAAACTTATTGCAAATTCAGAGATGGGGTGAATGTAGTATGAGAACTTAGAACAATTAAAATACGAATGAGTATTTATTGAGTATCTACAATATACCAGACACTATTCTAGGTACCAGAGAAAAAGCAAGGGAGTGGGAGTTGGAGGTTAGGAGAAGAAAAAAGACAGAAAAAATGCACACTTTCACGTAACTTATATTCAAGAATGAGTGTCAGATAATAAGTAAAATAACTAAGTAAAATATATGGTGCCTTAACTGGTGATGATTGTTGCAGACAAAGCAATGAAGGAGGAGAGAGGGAGTGTGGGGAATGGCGTTGAAGTTGATCTGGTCAAGAAACATCTCATGAATGAATGAAATTTGAACAAAAAATTGAAGGAGGTGAAGTGAGCCATGTGAATATCTGGAAGTAGAGTTCCAGTTGGAAGGTAATGCTGTATCTGGTATATGTTGAAGGAACAGGAAAGAGGTCAGTGGGCGGGAAAGTCATGAGTCAGGAGAAAAGGAATTGTAAACAGGTAAGAAAAATAAAGGACCATAATCAGTGAAAGGGCTTTTGGTTTTATTCTAGATGATATGGGAGCCTCTGAGGTCTTGAGCAGAGGAGTGACCTGGTCTGACTTCTTTTCTTAAAGAATCATTTGGTTGCTGTGCTGAGATTTGACTCCATTACTGAGGGGGAAAGGTGAAAGCAGAAAAAACAGTTAGGAGACTGTAGCAATAATTCCAGTGAAAGAGTTATTAATAATTTAGACCAGAGTGTTAGCAAGGAAGAAAGTATGAAAAAATGGATATGGATATATTTTGTAGTACAGCAAATAGCATTGATGAATGGATTGGATGTGGGGCAGAAGAGGAGGAGGAAAATCAAGATAACTTCCACGTTTTTTGGCTTGAGTAACTAGAAAAATGGAAATACCATTAGGATGTGGAAGGCAGTTCTGCATCGGGCTCTGTGCTGACAGCTCAGAGCCTGGCGCCTTCTTCGGATTCTATGTCTCCCTCTCTCTCTGCCCCTTCCCCACTCACACTCTGTCTCTCTCTGTCTCAAAAATAATGTATTTTTTAAATACAGTCTAAAATTTTTTTTAAAGATGTGGAAGGCTGTGGGTGTACCAGGTTAAGGGAGGAAAATCTGAAGTTTATTTTTGAATGTATCAATTTTGAAATGCCAAAAAAATCCAAGAGTATTTGTTGAGTAGATGTGTGGAGTCTGTGTTTGGGGAGAGGTCTCAACTGGACATATAAATTTGGGAGTTATAGGTATATATCAATGAGTCCATCAAAGGAGTGAGTGAGCCAGAAACAAAAACTTAATAACATAGCAGAGCACAACAATTCCAGCTGAACAACCAAACCTCCATAATTGTCCCAGAGAAGATGAGTTAGTTGGTCTTTATCCACTTTAAACCCAGAAGCTTATTTTTCCTTGGGTATCTTTGTGTGCCAAAGCATTTTCATCTCATATAGATATTTGGTCTGTGTTGAACATTTATCCTGGTCCATAACCTCCATAATGAGACTCTTTGACTTTTTAATCTAGGACAAAAAAAAAAAAAAACTTAAAAACAATTGATAGGTAAGGAAGTCAGTTGATACTCTTTCTTCTATTCAATTTACATTAAACAAGCAAAACTGGTTCTTAAAATATTCCCAGGAACCATTGCTTAGTGGGAAACATTGGGAATGTTCCCAGTAGCCTCACCATTTACAATTTAAGGACGTGTACTTGCGAGTTCCTGACTTTTTTACCTGAAGTACTTTTCTACCCAGAGGCATTTATTTCCTGTGTTTATCCTTGTGTGACAAGTAAACCACATTTTCAGCTTTCACAAATTTGTCTCTCACTTGGTGAGTAATTTTTTTTCACTGAGACAGTTAAGTTCTCCTGCTTTTGTGTAGAAGGTATATGAAGATGTAAGCTATCACTAAATTTGATATTCCACTTGTACACTCAAGCAGACCTATTACTTGAGAAGTTGAGATTACTTTCTCAGCCTCTCTATTCCCATCTCCAAAAGTAGAAGCAGGCAGGCTTTCTTTTTTTTTTTGAAATGTTTTGTTTTATTTTTGAGAGACAGAAACAGAGGGTGAGCAGGGGAGTGGGGGAGAGAGAGAGGGAGACAGAATCTGAAACAGGCTCCAGGCTCTGAGCTGTCAGTACAGAGCCCGACGCAGGGCTCAAACTCACAAGTCGTGAGATCACGACCTGAGCTGAAGTCAGATGCTCAACCGACTGAGCCACCCAGGCGCCCCAAAGCAGGCTTTCATGATAGAACCACTTGAAAAAGTCACACCCATCTCCATCTTAAAAGAGGTTCATCCCCGTAAGTGAATTACCATGTTCCCAATGAAGATAAAATAAAGCTTCATAAATACGGGCAGATGTCTAGTCTTCCTCACTAGCTAAGTGATTCTGCTTAGGCTGAAAGAGTCTGATAAAAAATCATGATATAAGAAAATTAAAGGTGGTTGTGTATCCTAAGGTGGGCTAGACTGCCTGATGATCTCAATCCCTATTGGAGAATATGTGTTCCACAGGCCATAAAACTTATCATAGGTCTTTATAGTCTCAGACCCCCCCAAATGACAATGGGTTTTTTTTATTTCTAGAAATGTCCTTTATTCTCATACTGATGTAAAGATGAGTTTCATATCAGTCCTTTAGGGGCTGTACTGGCACCAGGAGCCAGCCTCCCTGTTAGAACATTTCTATTTGTTTTAACAAAATTTTGTTTTAACACCCTTTTTGTGTGTTAATAGGCATTCATTCAGCTTTTCTGAACGATCTCACTTTTCTTCTTCTTTCCTTTTTTTTTTATTTTTATTTTTCAGCTCTTCAAAGGTAAGAATGGTGCTTTTAACATTTACTGAAAGCCTATCAAGTTCAAATTTAAAGTGAATATTCTTCCCCTGTCCTGCCCTGTCATTTTCCAGCACTTACAGCTTTCAGGAGCCATTTAGTTTTTACTTTAGAATTTTCCTTCTCATTTCTGCCATCCCATGTCTGATCTCTCCTCTCCTTCTGTAGTCTCCTCTCCAAGTATTGCCTTCTGTGTGATGAACTGTTCACTTAACATCTAGATTCCCTGGTCCCAGCTCCTTGGAAAGGGGAGTTGGTTCTCCGCTCTGCCTCCTCTTCTTGCAAGTGTCTGTTCAAACCACTTCTGACCTTTCTTTCCTCTTAGTGAGTTAGAATAAAGGGCACAGCACTAAGTAGGCTGTGGCTAAATGCTGTGGGTGGGTTGAGAAGCTGAGGAGAGAAGGTTGTAAATCTAAATAAGAGGATGTTCTCACTATGATCAATCTCTGTGCATCCCTGTGGAGTGGTATCAAATAGCTAGCTTGCTCTTCTAGATGTTTCCTGAAATACAAATGTATCCTTGATTCTGGAATTACTGTTAAGTGGAACCTCTCCAAAGGCATCTCAGTCCCTCCCACATAAATCTTCAGGCTGGGGAATAGTCTTGTTCAGGAGCAAATTCATTAGAATTAGAATTTAGTCTTCCTGTCCACGACCAGGCTCTTTGCCATGAATAGGAAAGGTAACAAGGTTGAACAAAGCAACCAGTAGATATCCATCTCTAACCCAGCAGTATTGGGATTTGGTCCATGACTTCTGGGGTTCCCAGTTAGTCAGAGAGGGTGGGTGTAAATCACTAGGTGATCTGACCATCCCTTTTATGGCTGCCTATGTTGCACTGGAAGGGAACCAGGGACATAAGTCTCTAGCCTGCACTCAAGCTTCTGTGGGGTGCAGATGACATTTATTCATCTCCACCTTCCAGGGACCTCCTTGAATTTCATTCCTCAGTTCTACATCCTGTTGTGCATGAGATTTCCTTCCCTGTGTTCCCCAGTTAAGTTGAGATTCAATTAACAGTTGGTTCTGAACAGCATGGTGCCTGTAGCTAACATTGCTATACAATGTATAGAACAGTCATTAGGAGAGTAAATTCTAAGCGTCTCATCACAAGGAGAAAAGGTCTTTTCTTCTATCTTCCTTCTTTTCTCTATATTTATCTAAGTGAGAAGGTGGATGTTAGCTGAACTTATTGTGCTAATCATTTTACAATATACATAAATGAAACCATTATACTGCACACCTTAAACTTGTATACCAATGTCTGTCAACTATTTCTCAATAAAACAGAAAAAAAATGAGTTGGCTCTTGGCATAGAGATAATTCCCAGCATTGTTTAATAAGTCCTGACTATATTGCTCGGTCAGAAACTCAGCTACTTACTTATGAGTTTCCAAGCATTTAGTCTATTTGTGGTTGGACAATGGCATGCTATAGTGGTTTTTTAGTTAGGACTTGAATTGCTAATTCATCATCTGAATCTTAGTTGCTGTCCACCTTAATAAACACCATTTCTAGGACAGTGACTCAACCTTTCGGAGAAGCATCAATTTTAGTGGATTTGAGTCCATCCACAGCCCTTTGGAGAGTGCCTCACAAACAAAACTTCACAGACAGAGACATCTATGGAATCGTGAATGTTTTCACTATCTGCTGAAGTTCTAACCTTGACTCAAAGTCCTTTCCATTTCAACCACTGGCATGTTCACCATGTGAATGCCTGCGATCTGAGTGGAAGGCAATTTATACCAGTGGCTCCAGAGTTTGTATGTGGCCAACCCTATATCAGCAGCCAGGGCCCAGAATATCCAGCCTTAACTTGATTAACTTTTATCGCAGAATATCAAATGGTTTATGTATGGCAGGGAGAAAGCAGTGATTCTCTCTCTTGTACTTGAGAGCAGCATATTTTCTGAGGTTGGAGAGACGACCCACCACCTCCAGCAACAGATCCAGGAGTGGTCAGCCATAAATTGGATGTACTAATTGGATGTACTTAGTGGAAACTAAGTCTGGCCCCAGGAGGGAGAGCAGGTGCCAGTCTCAATTGCAGCCAGTGGCCAAGAAGACTTCAGGCATCATCTGGGCCCCAACAAGTGCTGAAGGGAAATATTTGGATAGGGAGAATGGAGGGATGAGGGGTAGAAATGCAGCCAAAAGATGTTTTTCCTATCATTGTATTAGCACTTTACCCTTAATTGTCCTTTTCTGGTTTGAGGAAGTGTAGATTATATGTGTAAATACATACAGCAGCTGACCTATTGAATCTTACACTTACTTCCAGGGATGACTGGAGCTGAGGTACAGATTCTTGGCCAAATCAGAATGAAAGCAACTAAATATTCCTGTTCTAACGTCTAAGAGAGACACTGTAAGCAATCTGTATTGGTTTGTCGGCTTTGTTCATTAAAAAAAAAATCAAGTAGGTGGTTAGCAATTAGAATCTGTTATGTTCTTTGGTTTCTTCTATTGCTCTTGGTCATGAAGCCCAACTTTGGCTACATAACCAGAGGAGTTGAAACCCACTCATTGGAGAAGACCATGGCTCTCCTGAGCCCAAGGTATCCTGCACATATCTTAGTAGTGCATGATTCAGATATAAAAGTGCATCCTATGTGATTGATTGAGGAAGCACCCTGTGATCTGTGTCTGGAAGTCTGGACCTCTCTGATATTTGCCTGTGCTTTCTTTTTCCTGCTATATTGGAGCCTCATGAGTCATTCCAACCATTCAACTCTGCATAATTAATGCTTTGTGTTAGTTTTGTATTCACTTGGGAATGTGAATCAGTAAAAAGTCTATAAATATTTTTTCAGCTCATGTCTAGAGCAAATGCTAGGTTAAGCTGGACAAAGGCACATGGGCAATTGATAAAGTCAGCCTTTGAGTAACCCACAGACTTGATTTTCTCCTCTCCTCTTCCCTTCACACTGTTTTTCCCCATCCCCTTTTGACCCTGAATGCACTCATATTTTTCTCTAACATTCCCCATCAAGACCTTCTGTGGATTGCTCTAAGAAACCTTCCTAATTCTCCCCTACCTGATCCCCTTTAAATAAAATTCTCTGTCCTCTGCGGTAACAGGAGTATGTTTTCACAAAACTGCTGTGACATGTCACATCCTATTAGATCCCTTTTTCCCTGATGGACTGAAAAATCTGTGAAGACAACAATCCTGTCTATTCATTTCCATGAAATCCACGAGCTCCTACCACAGTGTCTTATAGCAGTAGATACTCATTAAATGCATGATCAAAGACACCAATGAATTAACAAATGTAGAGATAAAGGAGTTATTTCGCTTTGAAGAGTTACTGAGGGCTGAGTGAGTGGTGATGTTTCTCCCAGGTACATTTGCATTGCCAATGCAATAGGTGCAAATGCAAATGTAATAGCTGGATAAAAACTTAAGCTACAGTAATGCAATTCTAATCGTGGCATGTCAGACATTGCCAGACTGTAGGGGTCAAGCGATCAGGTATTTGCAAATGTTCTTAAATAGGGCCCCAAAGACTTCATGGAAACTTAAAATGATATCATGTAGATTACTGCGACCATTAGTGCACTCTGGAACCTGAAAAGGTCAGTGAACACTCACTTGTTTGAGTTGGGATCAATCTTACCCTGGATTAAACCTCAATATTATTTTTATTGAGAGAATTTCTAGCATGGCACCAGTGTCCTCTATAGTGAGCCTGGAACTCTCACCGAATAGTTGCGTGACCATGAGTCATGTTGCATGTGCAAGACCTTCATTTCCTTCTTTGTAAAATAAGAAGTTGGAGTCTATGATCTCTAGAGCGCTTGTCAGCTAAATGAGCACGAATAAATAAATCACCCAAGATTCCTTGACCAGGAAGGGCAGAACTTTGTGTGAAATTAGGGAGATCCATCACCTTTCACCGCTGTGGCAAATGGAAGAGATGAGCTATGGCCTGGAGGATTCAGAAGTCACCTTTGAATTAGAAAACAGATGTGCGATTGCTACAGATTTCCATTTGTCAATTTATTTTGCTTAAAACAACATTACAGCAAATTCGCTCCTTTTTTGAAATATACTTCACCAGTGGACTTTAGCATGTTTTCTGATATCATCCAACTGTCCAGCTGCCCACACGGCTGGGGCATAGGCTACACGGCACAACAAGAGCCATCACTAAGTCTATAAAGGAGCGAGGTGACCACTTATTTCCATCTCCCCAGAGAACAAAAACAGGACTATATATGTAAGTAAGCTGAATATTCACTGAAGACGATTTGTTGATGTTTGAAAGTTAAGTCCATGGACTTGAAATGTCATGAGAGGAAGTTAAGAGGTTGCCCATCGACTTCAAACACGTCTTCGAGTCCAGGATTAGTTAGGTTTTCAAGTACAGAATCTTGGTCTCGAGGGTAATTGGGTTGAGTTCTGACTTGAGCCAAAGAACATCACAGGCGAGTGATACCTAAAAGCCCCCAAAGCTCACAAGAGAATGACAGATAAAAGTAGAATATAAGTTTATGATTTCACCATTAACTATTTGGTTTCCATAAACAGTGAAACTCACATGGTCCTCATTTATTCAGGCTCCTCAGAGAATATCTACATATGGGTGTGTGGGGTGCCACATACTAGTTTGAAACTAACTTGATGGATAGGGAAATGGGTAAAGAATTTGTGACTAAAATTGAAATATTCAGTGGCATCTGGCTAAGCTACCGTAAGAATGATACTCTAGAGTTCCTTACACTCCATGTAATACATTTGAATAGGAACTTCCCCATTTAGCTTATGTTTTTAGAGCTTGCCTGCCAGCCTTCCTTTCTTCCTTCCTTCCTTCCTTCCTTCCTTCCTTCCTTCCTTCCTTGCTTTCATACTTTCTTGTCTTCATGCTTTCTTGTCTTCATGCTTTCTTTTACGCTTTCTATTTTTCTTGTGGTTGCATTACTGGCAAACTTCTCTCCTAATGGATGCACTCCATCTTTAGATAAGGAAGTAATTGAATCTTATTTCTGTCCAGTCTCAGGACAGATCTTTCAAAAGTAACTTTGTACATTTTTATTCTCAATTATTTTCCACTCACTTATAGTTTTACTCTCAGAATTGGCAAACCTAATATTTCAAATATTGTATTTTTTAGAGGGGAGGGGCTGTGGAGGTAGCAGTGAGGCATCTTTATGTTACCTCCTTGAAATGCCTGTAAAACGTAAGGTGATATTTTCTACTTGGTAAACACTAGAATGATTTAATGAGTAAACCTTAGATGCAGTGATGCTCCTTAAGTTCTTAAAAAGCCTGTCATTGACTCAACAAATCAATTGATTAACAATAAGGATTTCAGGAGCAAACTGCTGTGGGAAATTCTGTTCTGAATCAGTAAGCAGAGTTCATAATTAGAGATATCTGAAGCTTACACAAGCAAAGGAAACATTGTGGGTGGGCACAGGACATTAATAGTCAAGTCTAGATTTTCTCCTGTGATTTTGAGCATTGAGAGGAAAAGCATTGGAAGAGATTGATAATCAATACAACCAACCTCTTTGTACATGAATATACTGCCACCTTTTGGTCTTTTCTTGTCATTGGTCAGGATTAGAAGGCTGCTCCCATGAATTCTTAATATGGTCCGAGGATATACACTCATTCTACTTATGACTTCCTATTTTGAGATCTTAACAGACTTTTTAGTGTGTGTGTGTGTGTGTGTGTGTGTGTGTGTATGTGTGTGTTTCCCACTGGGGTGGGATTCAGGAAAATTGGATTCTAGTGCCAACAATGACACTAACTTGCTCTGTGACCTTAACAAGTCCCAACTGCTTTGGATGGTGGTTTTCTCATTTGCAAAACCACCAAACAATTGATCATAATAACCCAAATGTGTAGTGAGCTAACAAAATGATACTTATTAAATACTTCATATGTATTATGTTACTGAGGCCAAATAATTATATACACTTACAAATGAAGAAACTGACAAAGAGACAACAACCAAACTTTTTGATAAGTGGTGGAGATGGGAGTTGACCTTAGGAAGTTCTGATTTAAGAACACATATCCTTGAACATGATGCTAAATATTTTTTAAAAGATTGCTTCCAGTTCTGGTTTTTCTACATCTTCTTTTCTTAATGAATTAGTTATAATGATAGCTAACGTTTATTGACAACTTGCTACTTGACAGAAATGTGGTGAGTTTTTATGAGTTCTCTCATTATACCATTGTTGTAATCCTATAGAGAAGATACTGTTATTATTACCATTTCATAGGCTAGGACACTAATGTTTACATTACTTGATTCCCGACTTCCTTAAGTGTTTACAATGGCCCACCCTTCGTTTTTCTTCCTGGTTCTACAGACACGAAAATGCCATAAGGCATTTAAGGTAGCACCTGAGAATATATATATTAATGAGGGGTTTTTTTTTGTACAAAAAATCACACTAGGCAGCATAAGGAAGAGGAATACAGAGCCTATTCCAATATAGACCCAGCCCTGAAGGGGACTTCTATCTAGTACAGAATGGTACCTTGTCATATGGTTTATTACGTATCATTGTGATGTCTGCAGTAAGAAGGGTCAAGCTAGAATATCAAAGAGTCAAGTACCCAGGAGATTACAGCAATCTGGACACAGGGGAAACTTCATGGCAGAGATGACAGTAAACTGACCTTCTAAGGATTGGCACTCTGAATAACTACGAGCCCAGCTTTGTGCAGCTTGGACATAAGTCCCATCGAACCTTTTGTAAGCCACCAGAGGCACATCTATTGCACCCAAGTATCTATTCACTTTAAAAATTTGTTTTTAAATATTTATTTTTGAGAGAGAGAGAGAGAGAGAGAGAGAGACAGAGTGCAAGTGGAGGAGGGGCAGAGAGAGAGGGGCAGAGACAGCAATTGCATTTCTGGGCATTCATCCAAAAAGAATGAAAATACCAACTTGAAAAGATATCTATACTCCTGTGTCTATTGCAGCACTATTTAAATTTTTTTTTTCA
The DNA here is from genome assembly GCF_018350155.1 of Leopardus geoffroyi. Lineage (NCBI taxonomy): Eukaryota > Metazoa > Chordata > Mammalia > Carnivora > Felidae > Leopardus > Leopardus geoffroyi. Next base: position 102,062,578 of record NC_059329.1, read on the forward strand.
ACGTTTATTTATTTTTGGGGCAGAGAGAGACAGAGCATGAGCGGGGGAGGGGCAGAGAGAGAGGGAGACACAGAATCGGAAACAGGCTCCAGGCTCTGAGCCATCAGCCCAGGGCCTGACGTGGGGCTCGAACTCACGGAGCGCGAGATCGTGACCTGGCTGAAGTCGGACGCCTAACCGACTGCGCCACCCAGGCGCCCCTGCAGCACTATTTATAATAGCAGTGCTATGGAAGCAAACTAAAGTGTCTAACAATAGACAAATGGATACATAAAATGTGGCATATATACACCATGGAATATTACTCAGCCATAAAAAAAATAAAGTCTGGCCATTTACAATAACGTGAATGGACCTTGAGGGAATTATGCTAAATGGAATAAGGAAGACACGGGAAGCCAAATACCATATGGTTTCACTTATATGTGGAATCTAAAACGAACGAAGCAAAGTAAAAACAGACTCATGGGCACGGAAAACAAATTGTTGATTGCCAGAGAGAGAAGAAGGGTGGGTAAAATAGGTCAAGAGGATTAAGAGGTACAAGCTTCCAGAAATAAAATAAATAAGCCATGGGTATTAATGTACAATGTAGGGAGTATAGCCAATACTATTGTAATACCAATATTGTAATATCGTATGGTGACACATTGCAGCTAGATTCATTGTGAGAATTATTGTGTAATGTATACAAATACAGAATCACAATAACGTACGCCTGAAACTAATAGGATATTGTATGTCAAGTATTCATTTAAAACAAGCAAAACGACCCAAAATGTAATGTCAACTTAAAAGGCAGCTATAAAAGGCTTAAAAACACACAGACACGTACACACGCAAGCACATGTACAGACCAAAGCTTAGTTGTAGCCTAAATGTCAAGGAAAAGATGTTCGTCTGCCTCTTGGTTCTGAAAAGAGATGTAAGAAATACCCTAGCAAAGAAAAAAATACAGATGTTTTGTTTCTTCGTAACCATCTATATTTTATTATTTTTATCTTCTTGTTTCTCAGGCCAGGTTGGTTTCCCAGTGTGTGCTTCTTAGAAGCAGAACCTGAAACAGAGATTTGAGTTTGAGTAATTTATCTGGGACGTGAAGGAAGCACCAGTATAGGATTGAGGAACTGAGACAGAAAAAGGAGGTTGTCCAAAAAGAGGCTACTGCTGTGGGCATCTGGAGCTTGCAGTAGTTGAAGACACACTGGAAGACTGTTCAGAACACAAACCTCAGAGGTGGTCCCTCGGAGTGACCAGGGGCTGGGGTACTTCTATACCAACTCCTATCAGCGACAGGCTGGAGGCAGCTCTTGGGGTTGTTAATTCCCCCATTGCTTTGGACCTGTCAGGCAGGTAGCAGTGAATGGCCTCAAGCAAAGAAATGCAAGGTCCATCAGTCTTAAATTTGAAGTAGTAGGAAACATAAACTCCCCAAGTGGGTCTTTGTGTTTAAGATAGGGGCTACTTCTTTCATCTTTTGGATTCCACCATCAATGTTGGTATTCTAGCTCTCAGGGACACTGCACACCATGTAATGACTGTTGGTTCGGAGTATACAGACCATTGGGAAAAAGTGTCCTAACCATGCTAGGTTATCATTTCTAAACTGTTTTCTGAGCATTACTCCTGAGGCCATCCCAATGTTCTGTCAGTCAGTAACTTCTGGATGATGTGACATAAGGGAGGTCATGATGGCTTCATGGTCACTTGCTTTTTCTCCCCAATCATCATAAATGTGTCCCTTACACTGGGATGCCATTACCAGCATCCCATGACAATAAGGTAGACATTCTGTGACCTGTCAGCTAATAATAGCAAAAGCATCCTTGGAGAGCAAATTTTTATTTCAAATTTGTGTTAATCCCAGTGAGATCAAAACATTTATTGCTTATTACAATGTAGAAGGGGTCTGATATAATCAATTTAGTTCCAGGTGGCTGGTTAGTTTCCTCAAGGGATGGGACCTTATCAATGGCCCAGAATCAGTCTTCCGGTGACGATGAACATTCAGCAGTAGCTGCCTCACTACCAGCAAGGCTATTCCATCAGCCATGCTGAGGGAGGGCTCATGCTGCTGGGTTTGTGCATAGCCTCCTTCACTCCACCACGGCTGCTCTGTTCATGGGTCCATTGCTGGCAGTGAGGTGACTGAGGACACAGACTGGCTGACATCCTGTCTACCTGGTCAGTGATATCTCCAACAGGTGATATTGTGGCATTGATATAAGACACAAAGATCTGCATCCACTGGACACACACTTATAGCTCTATCCGTGTGCTTCGCCCCCAGAGCTCTTTGTCTCTGTTCTTCCAGTCTTGCATCTTCGGGGTTCCTTAACAACAGCCAGGCCATTTGCAACATCTCAGGAGTCTGAGCGTACTTTTAATGCAGGCCACTTTCACCTGTGGTAGAAACTATGGTGCTGTCACCTCTGTAATTATTGTTGCTGGTAATTTGCTTCTTTTCTTTTTTTAATGTTTATTTATTTATTTTGAGAGCAGGGGAGAGAGTGTGTGTACATGCACAGATGAGTGGGAAAGAGGCAGAGAGAGAGAGAAAGAAATAATCTCAAGCAAGCTCTGTGCTCACAGCCCTGACTCAGGGCTGGAACTCACAACTGTGAGATCACAACCTGAGCCCAAATGCACTGCCAGTGCAGAGCCAGACTCAGGGCTTGAACTCATGACTGTGAGCTCATGACCTGAATCTAAATCCACAGTCAGACGCGTAACCCACTGAGCCACCTGGTGCCCCAACTTGTTTCTTTTTTTTTCTGATCAATTTGACAAGGTTATAAATTTTATTTGTCTCTCAAAGAACCTGGTTTTGATTCCATTGCTTTTACAAAAGTGTTTTTTTTGCTTTTGCTTAATTGATTTCCACTCTGATTTTTACTGTTTCTTTTCTTTTGTGTACTAGTTTACTGTGGTTACACTAACACATTACCACCAGTGGGCACAAATCAAGATGGCAGTGGGGCCATACTTTCCCCAGAGGCTCTAGGTGAGAATTCATTTTTTGCTTCTTTCAGCTTTGCCAGAATTTCTTGGCCCAGGGAACACACCTCTCTAATCTCTGCCTCTGTCTTCTCATTGCCTTCCTTCTATTTCTCTTTCTCTCTGACCACTTCGACATCTCTCTCTTATAAAAGCACTTTCTTGCATTTAGGTCCTACTTTATCTCAGATCTTCACTTTAATTATATCATGAAACCTCCTGAACCAAATCAAGAAACATTTACAGGTTCCAGGGATCAGGACCTGAAAGCTTTGAGGAGGAGGCATTATTCTAATTATCACATTGTGCTTCCTGAGCTACTTACTCAGGTAGAAGCTCAAATCATTGATTGAAGACATTTTATCTTGTTCTCTGTTGGTGGTGAGTGCTAGAAATTTCCTGTAAGTGCAGCTTTATCTTATCCTATTACTTTGATATTTCATGTTTTCATTCCGCTAAACATAATTTCTATATTTATTTTTAAAATGTTTACTCCTAGGTTATTTTTTTTGGAGAATAAAGATGTAAAAGACATTTATTTTTATTTTTACATCTTTTTAAATTTTCTTTTCTATTTTTTTAAATTTACGTCCAAATTAGTTAGTATATAGTGAAACAATGATTTCAGGAATAGATTCCTTAGTGCCCCTTACCCATTTAGCCCATCCCCCCTCCCACAACCCCTCCAGGAACCCTCAGTTTGTTCTGCATATTTATGAGTCTCTTCTGTTTTGTCCCCCTTCCTGTTTTTATATTATTTTTGTTTCCCTTCCCTTATGTTCATCTGTTTTGTCTCTTAAAGTCCTCATATGAGTGAAGTCCTATGATTTTTGTCTTTCTCTGACTGACTAATTTCACTTAGCATAATACCTTCCAGTTCCATCCACGTAGTTGCAAATGGCAAGATTTCATTCTTTTTGATTGCTGAGTAAATACTCCTATATATATATATACACACACACACACACACACACACACACACACGCACACACATATATACCATATTTTCTTTATCCATTCATCCACCGATGGACATTTGGGCTCTTTCCATACTTTGGCTATTGTGGATAGTGCTGCTATAAACATGGGGTGCGTGTGTCCCTTTGAAACAGCACACCTATATCCCATGGATAAATGCCTAGTAGTGCAATTTCTGGGTCATAGAGTAGTTCTATTTTTAGTTTTTTGAGGAACCTCCATACTGTTTTCCAGAGTGGCTTATTCTCTTGTATTGCCACCAACAATGCAAAAGAAATCCTCTTTCTCTGCATCCTCGCCAACATCTGTTGTTGACTGAGTTGTTAATGTTAGCCATTCTGACAGGTATAAGGTGGTATCTCATTGTGGTTTTGATTTGTATTTCCCTGATGATGAGTGTTGATCATTTATCATGTGTCAGTTGGACATCTGGATGTCTTCCTTGGAGAAGTGTATATTCACGTCTTTTGCCCATTTCTTCACTAGATTCTTTGTTTTTTGGGTGTTGAGATTGATAAGTTCTTTATAGATTTTTGGATACTAAACCTTTATCTGATGTCGTTTGCAAATATCTTCTCCCATTCTGTCGGTTGCCCTTTAGTTTTGCTGATTGTTTCCTTTGCTGTGCAGAAGATGAGGTCCCAATAGTTCATTTTTGCTTTTGTTTCCCTTGCCTCCAGAGACGTGTTGAGTAAGAAGTTGCTGCGGGCAAGATCAAAGAGGTTTTTGCCTGCTTTCTCCTCGAGGATTTTGATGGCTTCCTGTCTTACATTGAGGTCTTTCATCCATTTTGAGTTTATTTTTGTAGATGGTGTAAGAAAGTGGTCCAGATTCATTCTTCTGCATGTCGCTGTCCAGTATTCCCAGCACCACTTGCTGAAGAGACTGTCTTTATTCCATTGATTATTCTTTCCTGCTTTGTCAAAGATTAGTTGCCCATACATTTGTGGGTCCATTTCTGGGTTTTCCATTCTGTTCCATTGATGTGAGTGTCTGTTCTTGTGCCAGTACCATACTGTCTTGATGATTATAGCTTTGTGGTATAGCTTGAAGTCTGGGATTATGATGCCTCCTGTTTTGGTTTACTTTTTCAAGATCGCTTTGGCTATTCGGGGTCTTTTCTGGTTCCATTGAAATTTTAGGATTATTTGTTCTAGCTCTGTGAAGAATGCTGGTGTTACGTTGATAAGGATTGCATTGAACATGTAGATTGCTTTGGGTAGTATCAACATTTTAACGATATGTTCTTCCTATCCAGGAGCATGGAAACTTTTTCCATTTTTTTGTGTCTTCTTCAATTTCTTTCATAAGCTTTCTATAGTTTTCAGTGTATAGATTTTTCATCTCTTTGGTTTGTTTGTTTGTTTGTTTATTATTTATTCCTAGATATTTTATGGTTTTTGGTGCAACTGTAAATGGGATCAATTCCTTGATTTCTCCTTCTGTCACTTCATTGTTGGTGTATAGGAATGCAACCAATTTCTGTGTGTTGATTTTATATCCCGAAACCTTGCTGAATTCATGAATCAATTTTAGCAGTTTTTTGGTGGAATCTTTTGGGTTTTAGATAGAGTATCATGTCATCTGTGAAGAGTGAAAGTTTGACCTCCTCCTTGCCAATTTGGATGCCTTTTATTTCCTTTTGTTGTCTGATTGCAGAGGCTATTCAACAATACTATGTTGAATAACAGTGGCAAGAGTGGACATCCCTGTCTCATTCCTGACCTCAGGGGAAAAGTTTCAGTTTTTCCCCATTGAGGATGGTATTAGCATTGGCTCATTCATATATGGCTTTTATGATCTCGAGGTATGCTCCTTCTATCCCTACTTTCTTGAGGGTTATTATCAAGAAAGGATGCTGTATTTTGTCAAATGCTTTCTCTGCATCTATTGAGAGGATCACATGATTCGTGTCCTTTTTTTATTGATGTGATGAATCATGCTAATTGTTTTGCAGATATTGAACCAGCCCTGCATCCCAGGTATAAATCCCACTTGGTCATGGTGAATAGTTTTTTTAATGTATTGTTGGAGCCGATTGACTAATATCTTGTAGAGGATTTTCGCATCCATGTTCATCAGGGAAATTGGTCTATAGTTCTCTTTTTTCGTGAGGTCTCTGGTTTTGGAATCAAGGTAATGCTGGCTTCATAGAAAGAGTTTGGAAGTTTTCCTTCCATTTCTATTTTTTGGAACAGTTTCAAGAGAATAGGTGTTAACTCTTCCTTAAATGTTTGGTAGAATTCCCCTAGAAAGCCATCTGGTCCTGGACTCTTGTTTTTTGGCAGATTTTTGATTACTAATTCGATTTCCTTGCTGGTTATGGGTCTGTTCAAATTTTCTATTTCTTTCTGTTTCAGTTTTGGTAATGTATATGTTTCTAGGAATTTGTCCATTTCTTCCAGATTGCCCATTTTATTGGCATATAATTTCTCATAATATTCTCTTATTATTGTTTTTATTTCTGTTGTGTTGGTTGTGATCTCTCCTCTTCCATTCTTGATTTTATTTATTTGAGTCCTTTCCTTTTTCTTTTTCATCAAACTGGCTAGTGGTTTATCAATTTTGTTAATTCTTTCAAAGAACAAGCTTCTGGTTTCATTGATAGGTTCTACTGTTTTTTTGGTTTTGATAGCATTACTTTTTGCTCTCATCTTTGTTATTTCCAGTCTTCTGCTGACTTTATTTGCTGTTCTTTTTCCCAGCTCCTTAAGGGGTAAGGTTAGGTTGTGTATCTGAGATCTTTCTTCCTTCTTTAGGAAGGCCTGGATTGCTATATACTTTCCTCTTATGACCACTTTTGCTGTGTCCCAGAGGTTTTGGGTTGTGGTCTTATCATTTTCATTGACTTCCATATACTTCTTAATTTCCTCTTTAACTGCTTTGTTAGCCCATTCATTTTTGGTACAATATTCTTCAGTCTCCAAGTATTTGTTACCTTTCCAAATTTTTTCTTGTGGTTGATTCGAGTTTTATAGCATTGTGGTCTGAAAATATGCACGGTATGATCTCGATCTTTTTGTACTTACTTAGGGCTGGCTTGTGTCCCAGTATATGGTCTATTCTGGAGAACATTCCATGTGCACTGGAGAAGAATGTATATTCTGCTGCTTTAGGATGAAATGTTCTGAATATATGTGTTAAGTCCATCTGGTCCAGTGTGTCATTCAAAGCCATTGTTTCCTTGTGGATTTTTTGATTAGATGATCTGTCCATTGCTGTGAGTGGGATGTTGAAGTCTCCTACTATTAAGGTATTGCTATCGATGAGTTTCTTAATGTTTGTGATTAATTGATTTATATATTTGGGTGCACTCACATTTGGCACATAAATGTTTACAATTGTTAGGTCTTCTTGGTGGATAGACCCCTCGATTATGATATAATGCTCAGTTATAGCATTTTTTATTTCATCCTGACTAGTTTTTACTTCTAAATTCTGGTTCAGACATCTTACTTGTATCTGTGTTGGTTAAGTCCCTGGCTGTCATTTCTTCCTGCTCTTTCTTTTGGGGTGAATTCCTTTATTTCGTCATTTTGAAGGGAGGAAATTAATTAATGAGGTAGAAAAATTAAAATAAAAAAATATTAAAATTAGAAAATTAAAAACACACACAAAAAATTGAATAGATGATGCTAGATCCTAGATGTGTTTTGGTCTGGGTGTTGAAAGTGGCTTAATAGATTAGAGAAAAAAGGGGAAAGAAGAAAAAAAAGGAAATTGTTTGAAAATTTATAAAAATGAATACATTGAAATAGACTAAACTGAAATAATTGAACTAAAGTAGAATTTGAAAAAAATTACACAAAAGTAAAAAATATAGCACAACAATTCGAGAAAAATATTTTTAATAACAATTGGAAAAGAAAAGAAAAAAATGAAAAAGAGAAAAAAAGAAAAAAAAAAGGAAAGAAAGAAAATTGAATAGATGGACCTGCTAACAGACTGAAATACGACTGAAATTAGTTCATTCTCCCCTAGAAGTCAGACTTTATAGTCCATAAACTAAGCAGGCAGTGAGACTTCTGTTCTTGAAGAATGAGGTTGGCCCAGTTGGGAGGGGCCTAGTGTAACAGCCCCGTTCTCCACTAGATGGCGCTGCTTAGCTCACTGGGGTGGATTGTTGTGATGCTTGTAGGTGCATATGCGCATGCATGGAAGTGGTGAAAATGGCACCACCCAGCTACTCAGTCTTTAGTATCCGAACTGTGTTCTCCCTGATCAGCAATTGCACACCCATCCTTTGTCTTCAGGTTTTGTCCACTCCTCGCTTTTACACTATCCGTGACCACACCCCAGGTAGTACCTCTCTCATGAGTTTTGTCTCAGATGGGGCTGTTTTCACTAGCCCCTTACTTCTGAGGGACTGTGGCTTTGACCTGTTCCACCCCTCTGAGGAGTGTCTCATGGAGCAGTGGCTGAATACCAGCCGCACCCAGGAAAGTTCGCAGGACCATGCTACTGCCGATGCCCGGAGACTGCAGGCAGGTGACAGCCCGCCCCAGAAAATGTTCATGAGATGGTGTAGCAGCAGCGTTTCAGAGATTATGGAAAATCACAACAAGCATCTGGCACCAGGCTTCACCCTTAATGACCTTGTTCCGGCACCAGTGAATGTGACTGTTCTTTGGGGTCTGCTGGGACCAGGTAGCCTCACAGCCTCTACCAAATGTCCTTCCAGCATTGGAACCGCTTCTCCCCATGTGGCCCAAGAATCTCCCAGACCCCACTCTGCTCCTGGGGATTCATTCTTCCGACCAGAGCACCACCAGGTATAGAGCTGTGGAGTTGCAGACTCTGCGCTCCCCCTGTTTATAGTCTTAATGGAATTTAAACCCTCTCCTTTATCCTTTATCCTTTCTTCTTTCTCCCTTTTTAGTTCAGTCCCTGCGGCTGTTTCCAATTTTCCATTTTCTCTCCAGCTGCTTTTGGGGAGGTGTGCTTTTTCCATATTCTCCCCACCATCTCCATCCTCTCTCCACATGCAAAAGCACCTCCCTTCCCTCCAAGACTTCTCTCTCCCCAAGTTCATCTCTCTGTGCAGTGTACCTGCTGAATTCTGTGTTTCAGGTTGGGCAGATTGTTGTGTTAATCCTCAAATCAGTTTTCTAGGTGTGCAGGATGGTTTAGTGTTCGTCTGGCTGTATTTCATGGACACAAGACATACAAAAAACTTCCATGCCGTTCTGCCATCTTGGCTCCCTCTCCATACTACATCTTGTTTTATCCATTTATCTATTAGTAGACATTTAGGTGTTTCCATATATATCTTAGCTAGTATAAATAATGCTGCAATAAACATGGAAGTACAGATATCTCCTTAAAATCCTGTTTTCATTTCCTTTAGGTGTATACCCAGAAATGCAATTGCTAGATTGTAGGGTGGATCTATTTTTAATTTGGGTGAGAGCCTCCATACTGTTTTCCATAGCAGTTGGACCAATTCACATTCCCACCGACAATGTATAAGGGTTCCCTTTTTTCCACATCCTCACCAGTACCTGTTGCCTCTTATCTTCTTGAGGATAACCATTCTAACAGGTGTGAGGTGGTATCTACTTTTAGATAGATAAAAGTAGTTTTAACTTTTTTACTGACAATTAGTGATGCTGAGCATCTTTCCATTTGTCTATTGGCCATTTTGTTGTCTCCTTTGAAAAAATGTCTCTTTAGTTGTTCTGCCCATTTAAATTTCTATTTATTTATTTATTTATTTATTTATTTACATTAAGTTTTTATTTTAATTCTAGTGTAGTTAACATACAGTGTTATATTAGTTTTAGGCGAACAATATAGCGACTCAATTCCTTGTATCCCTCAGTGCTCATCAAGATAAGTGTACTCCTAATTCCTTTGACCTATTTCAACCATTATCCCATCCACCTCCCTGCCAGTAATCATCCATTTGTTTTCTATAATTAAGAGTCTGGTTTTTTTTTTTGTTTTGTCTCTCTATCTTTTTCTGTGTTCACTTGTTTTGTTTCCTAAATTACACATCATGTGGTATTTGTCATTTCTTTGGCTGGCTTATTTTGCTTAATATTATACTCTCAAGATGCATCCATACTATTGCAAACGGCAAGATTTCATTTTTTAATTGCCAAATAATATTCCATTGTGTATATATATATATATATATATATATATATATATATATATAATACATCTTTATCCATTCATCTATCAATGAACACTCGGGCTACATCCATAGGTTGGTTAACAATATTAATTCTTCTGATCCATGAACATGAAATTCTTTCCATTTGTGTTTTCTTTGATTTCTTTCAGCAGTCTTGTATTTTTCATTGCCAGATCTTTGATTTCCTTAGTTAATTTTATTCCTAAGTATTTGATTGTCTTTGATGCTATTGTGGATAGGATATTTTATTTCTTTTTCAGATGTTTCATCATTAGTGTAAAAGAATGCAACTGATTCCTGTATGTTGCTTTTGTAACCTTTACTTTACTGAATTGTTGATTAGTTATTACAATTTTTCAGTGGATTTTTTGGGGATTTTCTATATATAAAAGCATTTAATCAGCAGTGACAATTTTAGTTCTTCCTTTCCAAAGGAAGGCCAAAATGGTTGCTGTCTGTGTTCTTCTCTAGGATTTTGATGGTTTCTTATCTCACAGTTAGGTCTTTCACCCATTTTGAATTTAGTTTTGTGTATGATGCAAGAAAGTTGTCCAGTTTGACTCTTCTGCATGTCGCCATCCAGTTTTCCCAACACCATTTGCTGAGAACATTGTCTTTTTTCCATTGGATATTCTGTCCTGTTTGTCTAAGATGAGTTGACCATACACTTATGAGTCCACTTCTGGGTTTTCTATTTTGTTCCATTGATCTATATGTCTATTTTTCTAGCAGTACCATACTGTCTTGATGACTATAGCTTTAAATCCAGAATTGTGATGCCTCCAGTTTTGTTTCTCTTTCTTTTATAGGATTTCTTTGGCTATTTGGGGTCTTTTGTGGTTCCATAGAAATTTTAGGGTTGTTTGTTCTAGCTTTGCAAAAACTGGTGGTATTTTGATAGTGATTGCATTAAATGTGTAGATTGCTCTGAGTAGTATTGTCGTTTTAACAACATTTGTTCTTCCAATCCATGAGTATGAAATGGTTTTCCGTTTCTTTGTGTCATCTTCAATTTGTTTTTTAACTCTTCTATAGTTTTCAAAGAATACATCTTTTACCCCTTTTTTAGCTTTATTCTAAATCCTTCAAATCCATGGAGGTTATAGAACATCCTACTAAGGAGTAAATGGGTTAACCACAAAATTAAAGAAGAAATAAAAACTACATATGAGGAAGTGAAAATGAAAACACAATTGGTCCAAAGCCTTTGGGATGTACTAAAGGCAGTCCAAAGAGGAAAGGATATTGCAATTCAGCATATCTCAAGAGGCAAGAAAGGTCCCAAATACACAACCTAAACTTACACCTAAAGGAACTATAAAAGAAACAGCAAATAAAGCCTTAATCAAGCAGAATAAAGGAAATAATAAAGATTAGAACAGAAATAAATGATAAAGAAACAAAAAAAAAATCAGTAGAACATATCAACAAAACCAAGAGCTGGTCCTTTGAAAGAATAAACAAAATTGATAAACCCTTAACCAGACTTATCAAAAGACCCAAATAGATAAAATCACAAATGAAAGAGGAGAGATCACAGCCAATACCACAAAATACAAACAATTATAATACAACACTATAAAAAATTATATGCTAACAAACTGTAAAATCTGGAAGAAAGGGACAAATCCCTTGACACCCACAAACTGCAAAAGCTGAAATAGGAAGAAATAGAAAATTTGAATAGACCCATAACCAGTGAAGAAATTGAATCAGTAATCAAAAATCTCCCAACAAACAAAAGTCCATGGCTTCCCAGGGGAATTCTACCAGACATTTAACGAAGAGTTAATACTTATCCTTCTCAAACTTTTTCAAAAAATACAAATGGAAGGAAAGCTTCCAAACTCATTCTGCCTCATCAAGCATTACCTTGATTCCAAAGCCAGACAAAGACCCCACTAACAAGGAGAATCACAGGCCAATATCCCTGGTGAAACTGGATGTAAATATTCTCAACAAGAAACTAGCAGATCAAATTCAAGAGTAAATTAAAGCAATTATTCACCGTGATCAATTGGGATTTATTCCAGGGCTGCAGGGCTGGCTCATTATTTACAAATCAATCAATGTGATACATCACACTGATAAAAGAAAAGACAAGAACCATATGATCCTGTCAATAGACGCAGAAAAAGCATTAGACAAAACACAGCATCCATTCTTGATAAAATCCCTCAACAAAGTGGAACATATCTCAACATCATATAGGCCATATATCAAAAACCCATTGCTAATATCACCCTCAATGGGGAAAAACTGAGACCCCTTCCCCTACAGTCAGGAACAAGGCAAGGATGTCCACTCTCACCATTACAATTTAACATAGTACTGGAAATATTAGCCTCAGCAATCAGACAATCCAAAGAAATAAAAGGCTTCCAAATCAACAAGGAGGAAGTCAAACTTTCATTGTTTGCAGTTGACGTGATACACTATGTAGAAAACCCAAAAGAAATAGGACATCTATTTTCTTCAAAGATACCAATTATTTGTATGTTAGACCTTCTTTTATTCCTTGGTAATCATCTTTTCTATAACCACTTTGAAGTTGTAGCTTATTTTAAAATGTTATCTTTTTAATCTTCTCAAACATCTTCCATGATTGTTTTATGGAACATCTGGATTACTTTTTTGTTTTGTTTCATGTGCTTACAGTTTTCATGTAATTTCTTTCCTGGGCTTAGCCAGCATATTTCCATTACCTGATATAATTTTATTACTTTTTCGACACGGGTATTTTTAATCTTAAAAATCTATTGAAGGATTTTGTATAATGTTTTTCTTTTAATAAAATGATTTTTTCCTTTTATTTTCCTTTCCCATTTTAGATTAATCAAATGTCATTAAAATCTGTTTTTGTTTTTTCTTATTATTTTTAATTGGTTCTAAGAAGACGTTCCCTGACATTGTTAATCAAACAAATATAACATAATTGTAAAGGCTAAATGTATACCACAGTAAGTTATAAATTTTGGAGAGAGGAACTTATTTTCCAGTATTGAACAAATACTTACAAAATGCCAATTATTGACAGCCTTCTGAGATAGATAGTTAAAAATGAACTACCGACAAAACGTTATAGGCATTGAATAGAAGGAAATATCAACTCTTCTTTCAACAATAAGGTCCCAGAGAAGGTGGTGATGGTGGTGATGGTGGTGATGGTTTAATCTGTGTCATCAGACTCTACTTGCTTCTCTCTTGTGTGAACCTTCTATCCCAAACAACTTCCTTGCTTCTGCTCCTGCTTCTGTGGATCTCTTCCTTCTGTAGCATTCTCTAGAATACCTTTACTTTTTAACTTCAGTTTATCTAAATTTTATTTATCATTCCAACATAATTCCTTCCTTATTTTCTTCTCTATTCCAGTTTTATGGTCATCTTTCATTATTTTGGAGTCCAGTGACTGTGTTTTATTTTTTCTAGAGTGAAGCAAAAGCTTCCTTGAACAGCTGTGTATTTTTTTAATGTCTAGGTTTCTGTCCCCAACTATGCTATAAATCCCTAATAATGATACATAACATTAATGAGTACTGATTCTGTGCCAGACACTCATTAAGGACTTTAAATGTATTACTTCATGAAATCCTTACAACATCTCTGTGAACTAGACACTCTTGGCTTCTTTATTTTACAGATTAAGAGAATGAGGCACAGAGAGACTTAAAAACTTGCTCAAAGTGACATAAGCAGAAAGACTGTGGAATTAAGATGAATAGCAGGTGATGTGTTTCCAGAATCCAAGTGCAAACTATTTCCTCCAAACTGGTCCTGGTGCTCAACGTATCACTCTCCACTGATAGGAAAAAAAAAGTTCTTTGGGCAAAGGAAGATCTCAAAGGGTTGGGGGAAACCACAATATATTCTTAGGAACCCTCTCTTTAAGAAAAGACATAGTTAGGAAATAATATTTGGTCTAAATGCCACTGAGATTCTTTTAATTTTGTCCCTTCAGGTGTAAACTCTTGAGGTTTTAGTTCTTTGGGGACCTGGCTCTAAGATAATGAAAACTCCCAGAAAAATGTCCTTTATTCTGTGCAGTATGTGTATTAATGTGAAGGTCAAAGAGTATCTCTTTATTCCCAGGTTCTTCAAGATGGGAGATTTGTCTTCACCGAGTATTTACAAACTCATACCTTTTGGGATAAGTTACCACCTTGAAGGAAATTAGTGTCCCATTCTTCTAGAAAATGATGATTGAAGCAATTAAAGGAACTACATGAGGGATATCCTTAAAGAAGTGAGTACACCGCGTTTTGGAAAATGTGACATTTCCAAATTTTGGTGGAGAAACATCAAGTTGAGTTTGAATGTCAGGAAAATAACTTTCCTAGCACAGACTCTCTAAAGAGAGCAGACTGAGATTTTATTCACATTCTCAGGAAACTAAACAACTGGTTTGTGTGAGTTTTTTTTGTTTTAAACTGAATTTCTTGTTCAGTTTTGTATAATACAGAGATTCTGAAATGTCCACAAGGATTTCCAAAATCACAGAATGTAGGTATTAAAGGGCATAGAGATCATCCTCCTTGTATTATATAAGACTCGAAATGACTTATATTCAAATAAATGAAAAGAAAGAAGGAAGGAAAGAAAGAAAGGAATAAAGAATGAAGGAAAGAAAGAGAAAGAAAGAAAGAAAACGAAAGAAAGAAAGAAAGAAAGAAACAAAGAAAGAAAGAAAGAAAGAAAGGAAGGAAGGGAGAAGGAGAAAGAAAAAAGAAAGAAAGAAAGAAAGAAAGAAAGAAAGAAAGAAAGAAAGAAAGAAAAAAAGAAAGAAAGAAAGAAGAGAAAGAGAGAAGAAGGGAAGAAAGAAAAAAGCAAAGGGTGGTTGGACCAAAACTAGAAACAGCCTCTCTAAACTACCCCTACATCCACATACCTATATTAGTATATTTGGGCTACCATAACTGAAAACGTTTATGCCGTACCTGATGCTCCTAAGTTAAGCCTAGAATTGTCTTTGTGACTACTGAAAGCTTACTTTATATCACATTGAGGAAATATGATAATGGTAAAAGAAGCAAATTTAATACAGTCACTATATCGTATACCAGGCTTCACACATAATTATTGTATAATATGAGTAGCATATTGCTTTATTTATTTAAAGATTAATTGAAGTGAGAATAAGAATAAGTAATAATAAATGTTACTTAAAGTCAGATCTTTTTCATATAAATTATCCTACATAGTGATTGTCTCCTCAGAAGCCATTTGATATTATCTTCCTGAACTAATAAGACAAAAAGTCGTGTTTTCTTCACTGTGCTCCCTGCATAAGTTATTCTGCATTTGATATTTTTGTATCTTATTACTGTAATTGATATTTCCTAACAAATTTCAGAATAAGTACGTTAAAAAGTAGTTTACATAATGTATAGGGAATCACATAAAATAATAATTTCTTACTTTGGTGCAACACACTTAATTTTCTATACACTTATAATGATGACATTTCCACTTTGCTGTCCAACATTTGCTAGGTCATCTGTTTTCAAAGGCAAGATCTCTCCATTTCTCCCCTGACATCATATTACTTTACATGAGTAACTGCTTTGCTAATTGTGTACATTATCCTTCCATAGGCCATTATCAGTGCAAGTAGAGAAAAGACTGATAAGCCCATCTATGAATTGTGTCTTAACAATATTAGAATGACACTGATCCTTCAATAAGAACAGGAACTCCCTTGCTTAGTCTTTCCCAGATGTCTAATGTCTGCATATCACATTGGTGAGATTTTATAGTCCTCCCAGTAAGGGTATTCCTAAGTAAGTTTTATTATCCCATAACACAGTAAGATGAAATGTGGAGGGTAATTCTCATTTCAAACACAATTTTAGAACTTGAGGAAGGTTTTGACAATATAGTTGGACTCTTCTTTTTATCAGAGAGTAGTGAATCGAAAGAGATTGAGGGTGAATTGTCCAAGTTTACAGAGAATCTTTGCACAACTCTCATACTTAGTACACGAAAATATTGTCTTTCAGTTCAACAATATTTCAGTAATTGTCTAATATAGATCTGTTTAGCATAATGTTATTGCCTTAAAATATATTTGTAACTGTTGGTTATTTTTTGATAAAAATTATTTTTCTTTCTTTATAACAGGTTAAAACTGACCAATGGAAGATAAGAATCAGACAAAAATGACTGAATTTCTTTTCTTGGGTCTCACAGACATTCTCCAAGAGCAGATTGTCCTCTTTGTCACGCTCTTCATTGTCTATCTTGTCACCCTGGGGGGTAACATAGGGATGATCATTCTCATATGGACTGATCTCAGATTCCACACTCCTATGTACTTTTTTCTCAGCCACTTGTCCTTTGTAGATATTTGTTCCTCTTCTTCCATTGCCCCCAAGATGCTGTGTGATATCTTTGCAGAGAAAAAAGGTATCTCTTTCATGGGTTGTGCTACACAGATGTGGTTCTTTGGTCTTTTTGTGGCAACTGAATGTTTCCTCCTGGCTTCCATGGCATATGACCGGTATATGGCCATCTGTAGGCCCTTGTTGTATACACTCATTATGTCCCAGAGGGTCTGTGTGCAGCTGGTAGTAGGGCCTTATGCCATGGCTCTTCTAAGCACAATGACCCATACAATTCTCACTTTTCGCTTACCCTTCTGTGGTACAAATATCGTCAATCACTTCTTCTGTGACATTTCACCACTGCTTTCCTTAGCATGTGCAGACACCTTGATCAATAAATTAGTGCTGTTCATCTTGGCTGGAGCAATTGGTGTGGTCAGTGGCCTGATCATCATGGTCTCCTATGTTTGCATCCTAGCGGCCATCTTGAAGATGCAGACTGTTGATGGGAGAAGGAAAGCTTTCTCCACCTGCTCTTCTCACCTGGCAGTTGTCTCCATCCTGTATGGGACTCTTTTCTTTATCTATGTTCAGCCTGGCTCAAGTCCCTCCCTGGATATCAATAAAGTGATTTCTCTGTTTTATACCATGGTGACCCCCATGTTGAACCCCCTCATCTACAGCCTGAGGAACAAGGAGGTAAAAAATGCACTCAGGAGGAAGTTTAAGGAAAAATTCTCTAATGGTTTTGGCAAAATAGAACCCTGCCGTGTTGTACCATAGATGTTGGTGCAGGCTGTGTAGGAGAAAGATCACTGAAGTGGAAATCAGAAGCTGCATGTGAGTTCATGCACTACCAGGTCATAGATGATTTGAAAAATGGACTAGTACTTAAATATTTTTCTGCCCCATCTTGTTGTCTGTAACATGATGAGATTTTCCAAAAAATATAGAGATGGATCAAGAACATTAATGTGAAAATATACTGGTAGAAAACTTAGGTAATATTTGTACAATCATGGATGTTTAAATACTGTTAATCCAGACAAGGAAACCAAAGTTATAATAGAAAGTTCAGAGCATGAAAAACAATATTAAAAGGGAAATAATAAAATAAGAGAAAATATTTGTGTACATGTGCCAGACATTGGGATAATACCCCCAATATTCAAAAAGCATTCTATAATTCACAATAAAAAAGAAAAACAATAGCTAATTGAGTGAACAAGTGAACCAGCAATTCACAAAATGTGAATGCAAATTGCCAAAAATGTATGGGAAACATGCTGAACATCATTACTGGTCAAATAAATGAAATGAAATTAAAATGTCAGTGCAGTGCCTTTCAATGTAGGAGAAATATTGATAGTTTTCAATGATGGTGAAATTTCTATTTGGCCATGTAACACTCTCATTTCCTGCTGATAGTATGAATACTACAATTCCACAAAGAAACTTGTAGTGTCCATATAAAATAATAACTCTGTCTGGTATTTGAACCATAAATCCCTCCGTTAGAAATGTAGATGACAAATATAAGTAACAAGATAAATATTACATATATTTCCACATTATATATGGAAAATAAGAATAAAAGACATAACTTGAATATGCAACTCTAGAAGAAACACACTTTTTCTTTTTTTCTGTGAAATGTACAGGAAATTGATAGACCGGATTCCATAATCATGGACTGACCTGGAGAGAACTATTGTATGCAGTCATTATTAGGTGGGGGAAAAAAAACAAGTTGAAGATCAACATGCAGTTATGAAAATTAAGAAAAAATGCAAAATGTATGTAATGAATAAAATGTGCATGTGCATGCAGGTGTAAAAGCATGGAACGTTTAAAGGATGCACAGCAAGCTGTTGACATTGATTACTTCGACGAGAGTTGCATTGGAGATAGGAAAGGAGAGGTTCTATTCAAACACATTTTAATTGCAGCCTAATCTCCCTTGAGTCTTACTTGGGATCCATTTGGCTGGACCATTTTCATCTTCTGATATATTGCTGCTTTGCCCATCTCACTTTATTTATTGGATGATCTGATGGGACCCAGGACATTAGGGCAGTCCCGGATACATAATTATTTTGTGTCTCTTGTGCTAAAATTTCTTTTTTATTAGGGCCCACAAACAGACCACGAGCTCTTTCTCAAAAGCCATAACATTCTTGTTGCCAATGACATTGAATGGCTTCAAGAACTACATGATTCTCCCACTGAGGCTTGTGATAAGCTCCACGTTGCTTCTTACCCCATGAATATAACTTTGATCATAAAGTCTGTTGTACTGTACCCGGACCTGCTGCAAAGCCTTTTCCTGATCTGCATCCCACGTTTCTTCTGTTAAGTGTTTATTTGTTTTCTGTGAGAGAGACAGACAGACAGACGACAGAGTGAGAGCCGGAGAGGGGCGGAGAAAGAGGGAGACATAGAATCCGAATCAGGCTCCAGGCTCTGAGCTAGCAGCACAGAGCTCAAAGCAGGGCTCGAACTCATGAGCTGCGAGATCCTGATCTGAGCAGAAGTCGGATACTTAACCCACTGAGCCATCCAGGTGCCCCTGCATCCCACTTTTCTAAGTCAGATATAATTCTTGTTTTTGTTTCTCTGTAGGTGATGTGTCTTTTTGACTCTGCCTGCTTTCAAGATTTTTTCTCTATTTTCGATTTTCTGTACCTCGAAAATTGTATGCTAGGCATAGTGTTTGCTAGTATTTATTCTGGTTGGTGTCCTCTGAACTCCCTGGATCAGTGGTTTGGTGTCTAACTTTAATTTGGGGGAAATGGTCATTGTTTCAAATATTTCTTCCTTTCCTTTCTCTCTTTCTTCTTCTGATAGTCCCATCATATATATGTTAGACCTTACTTAGCTATTTGGCTCTGTCCTCTCTCTCTCTCTCTCTCTCTCTCTCTCTCTCTCTCTCTCTCTCTCTTTTGTCTTTATTCTCTTTCCTTTTTTAGTTTTTGAGGTTTTCATTTCTATATCCTCAGGCTCTTTGATTCTTTTCTCAGCTGCATCCAGTCCAATGAGCCCAACAAAGGCATTCTTCATTTTGGTTACAGTGTTTTTAATCGCCAGCAATTTAATCACAGCTGATTTAAATTCCTGGTCTGATAATTCCTACATCTCTACCACGTCTGATTCTGGATCTGGCTCTGTCTCTTCATACCATGTTTTTGCCTTTTTGTATCTTTCTTGTTATTTTTTTCTTGCTAGCCAGCTGGTGTACATAAGCCTTTAGCAATGTAGTGGTAAGGTGTGGAGGGATGGGAGCATTCTGTAGTCATCCAATTAGGTCAGGCTTTTGGTGTAGTTGTACCTCTGGACTGTGAACTTCAACAGTGTTTCTCAGTGTTTTTTTCTCCCCCGTAAATTGGGACAGGATAACTAGAGTGGACCAGAGTGGGTTATTTCCTTCCTCTACGTGGAAGGCTACAGGAGACTGAAGTTGGCCATTTCTCTTCACCCTGATCAGGATCTGATGGCACCCCAGCAGGGTACTGTCTGGTTGACTAGTTTCTCCTGAGGGCAGCCTTTGTTAAGAAGTACAGAGCTCTCTGATGGATTTGAGAATGGTTCCTCCTCTCCCCTGATGGAAACAAAAGGAGATTTTTCTCTTACATTTACTATGGGGATGTGGTCAAGACTCTGAAGGTAAATCTCACTCCCTTGCTCAGTTCAGGTTTTCCTTTCAAGGAACTGGTTCTCACGGCAGTTTCCTCTTGTGGGTAAACTGTGACTCTCTGCTTTCACCTGTGTGTCTCTCCAATCTTGGGACAGTGGCTTGCCCTGTGTCCTCCCCTCTCTTACAGACCCAAGAAGAGTTCTTGATTCATCTGTATTTTTAACTTTTTACTTATTAGGACAGAGTGGTGACTTCTAAGATCCTTGCCTGCAGAACTAGAAACCCACAGTCCCTTCATGGGTTTTGCAATAATGTTCTCTCTGCCTGAGATACTCATCTTCCAAAATATGCCTGAAGCACTCCACACCTTTCTGCCTTGACCAAAGATCATTTTCTCAATGGTGTTTACTCTAACTTATTTAACACTGAATTTGTTACCATCTCTACCCAACCAAGAAATTTAGATTCTCTTTACTCTGGTCTAACCTTCTCTGTTATCCATAAAATTTATCACCTTCCAACTTGTAACACATGTAAGTTTATTTTTTTAATTTATTGTTTATTATCTTCTCTCATTAAAATGTAAGCTTCATGTGCACTTGTTAATTTATTAAACTGGTACATCTCAACCACTATTTGGACCTATTGTATGTTTGATATTTATTCAATGGTCAGATGGTGTGGCTTTATGAGAAAAAAAGTCTGACTTATGTGATAGGTGGGTAATCTCACCATTGTTTGGTCATTACACATTCTTTTTTTTTTATGTTTACTTATTTTGAGACAGAATGAGAGCATGGGAAGGGGAGAGAGAGAGAGGGAGACAGGATTTGAAGTAGGCTCTGCACTGTCAGGGAAGGATGAGAGGATCAGACTCACGAAGTATGAGATCATGACCTGAGCCGAAGTTGGACGCTTAAAGGACTGAGCCACCCAGGTACCAGACTCATTATACAATCTTATGCTATTGTTTTGTTGGCTATCAGGTGCCAATAGTCTCTTGATGTTTCAGAGTCTAATACAGATGAGTATTTGTACCTATCTTCAGATGATGGGAAAGTCTTAGAACAATTTAATTTCATTCAACCCACTGTTGATTTGAATGTTTATTGTTTTCATTTAATCAGTTTTCTATGAAGGACATTATGTTTAGTTTCTAGTAGTTAATGTCTCTATAGTTATTCACATCTGAATTTTTCCATTGAAATACATACCTCTCTTCATCCCTGAGATTCCATAAGTAATGTAATATTCCTTCTGACTAATGAAATGATTAGTATTATCTCTAGTTCAGTCTACACGTGAAAACTTTTCTTAGATTTTCCTTGTTTGAATACACCTTTATTTCACCTCCATAGTTTCACCTGGTGTAGAGTTCTCAGGTGCTACTTTTTTCAGCACTTTAAAGTTAGTCTATCTTCTTCCATTTTTTTATTTGTGTTAATAAGTCAGATATCGGTCTCATTGCTCCTTCAAAATAATTTTTCCTTTTTCGTACTGAGTGAATTTTAGATTTTCTTTTTCTTTAGTTTTTGTACTTTGAATATGATGTTCTGAGGTGTGTTTTTCTTTATAGGTATATGAAATTTAATATTGTGGGTTTTTTAAAGAATTTTCCAGGTGCTCTGATTTCTAACTACATATGGATTAGAACTTGTATGAAATTTAGTCTGTAAAGCCCTGTTCTGGGGCATCACCTAACATCAATATTTTCAAGGAATAAAATACGGTAGATTTCATTAATGATCAGAAATGTTTTAATGGGGTTTTGACCGCTGAGAGTATGTGGCTTGTATAAAAGTGTACCTGAAAGTGGTGTCTGGGACCCAACCCACAACTGAGAACCTTCCCCCGTCATTCTGAATAAACCTAAAACAAGATATTTCCAAGTTGTGTGTAGTTAGTTTTTTGTTACATATTTGATTTTTTCACATTTAGCTCCAGTCACCCAAAACAACCTATACCAACTTTCAGGGATAGTTTCTGAATTGTGAGCTTCTGTCTCTTAGAAGCCGGTGCTTCCTACTCAGTAGAACTCTGTTTTGCTTTTCAAAGATGATCCCAAGATGACAGAATATTTTTGTCTTCAGAAGCCTTCCTTGAGGGAAAAATCCACTGTGAGGTGATAGTGGCTCAAACTCTAACATCCATGTCATGTAATTTCTTCTCTATTGTTGTAGAGTCATGAGGTTAAGGGTTCTTCATAGATCAGGTGTCAATGTATTCAAATATGCACTTCATATTGTGCCAAATGAGAGTCAGAAAATGACAAGGAATTATTTTATCTGTTAAAAGACCCTGGTTAATCAGGACAAATATAAACAATGATACTTCGCTAATTCTACATTGGAAATGCTTGATTTTTCTTGCCTAAGGTCAGAAGTTTAAACATCTTGGTAGAAATTGGAAGCAGTTATGAGGGGCAAATAAAGGATGTTACCAAAGAGGTAAGTTTCCTGAATTTGTATAGGCCAAATCCATGGAATGATATTAATTATGATTTTATGGCCAAAATGTTTTTTTTAATTCTCCATTATGAAGCTTCTTTCAAATATTTTTGTGCATGCTTCTTGCTAAACATAAAATTTACATGATTCTTAAACCTGAATAGCAGGTCTTTTTGAGTTACCAAAATGTGCATTCCATTTCCCCCATTTTAATGAAAATCTACTGATGTGACATGACTGGTATTCCACTACCAATGGTTTTTTTACATATACTTTTAAAAAATAAATTATTTGTAAACTCTACTTTACTATTTTCCTGCAATTACATGAATCCATTCATGAGCAAATAAAAATATTATTTGCAATGAATCATGCTTTCTTTGGAAGCTTAGATTTGTGTAAGAAATATCATTAAGTGACATTCATCCATAAAGATATGATTTTAAAACCTCTTTCTTGCTAGCTAGGAATTGAAGAGGCCATCTCCTGATGCAGTAAGAGTGCTCAGTGAATAAGTGGCTACATATTTTAAAATACTGTTTCTGGATCAGTTGGAACTACAAATATGACTCAAAGTAAATAGCTGGGAATATTAGGATAAGGTATTATCTTTTATTTATCAAAGTAGCAGAACCAGCTTTATCACTCTACCTCTTGGCTGAATCTCAGGGATTAAATGGTGGATGCAAAAAGGATTAAGCAGCAGTGAATTGAAGCTGGTGGGATAAGATGGGACGTCAACAATCAGAAGCCACTTCAAGCTAGACCACCCCTACCAACACCTGTATTATTCCTGCTGAACTACATGTCCATTTTCTAGAGAAGTAAAGTTATAAGGTATAGAAGTTAAGACATGGTTAAAATAGTAGATTTGCATGTACATTTCAACTTTGAATAACATGGATTTGAACTGCATGGCCCACCTATATGCATAATTTTTGGATAAAAATAGTACAGTACTATAGTTGTATTTTTTCTTGCTTATGATTTTCTTTTTAAATGTTTATTTATTTTTGAGAGAGAGAGAATGAGCGGGGGAAGAGCAGAGAGAGGGAGGGACACAGGGCCTGAAGCAGGCTCTACACTGACAGCAGCAAGCCCAATGCAAAGCTTGAACTCAAACCTCAAGATCATGACCTGAGCCAAAGTCAGACACCCAACCAACTGAACCACCCAGGTGCCCCTTATGACTTTCTTAATAACATTTTCTTCTCTCTAGCTTACTTTATTGTAAGAATACAGGATATAACACATAGAGCATACAGAATATGGGTTAATTGATTATTTATGTAATCAGGAAGCCTTCTGGCCAACCTGGAGGTTATCAGTAGTTAAATTTTGGGAAATTGAAAAGTTACATGCAGACTTTTAATTGTGAGAGAGTCGGCACCCCTAACCCTCACATCACTCAAGGGTCAACTATAATTCATTTGTGAGGTCATGCATCCTGTACAAACTATTTCATATTGTGTTTTCAATTAATAAAAATATGAGTATCATTTCATCTGATTAAATTCTTTACCCAATGTAATTTCCACTGTTTGATGCTTTCACTTACAAAGTATGACTATACATAGTACAATATTTAAATTGCATAACAGAAAATAGAAGTAAATGTAAGCATCCCATCCACAAGATTCAAATGGATTCTGATGAAGAAGTTTCTTTATCAGGAAGTTTTCTCTGCATAGGGGCACCTGAGTGGCACAGTCAGTTAAATGTCTGACTCTTGGTTTCAGCTCAGGTCATGATCTCAGTTTGTGAGTTTGAGCCTTACATCAGGCTCCATACTGACAGTGTGAGGCTGCTTGGGATTCTCTCTCTCTCCCTCTCCCTCTGCCCCTCCTCCGCTCTCTCTCTCAAAATAAACACATTTAAAAAAAATTATTTAAAAAAAAAGAAATTTTCTTCGCATATAAAAGCATGCATATTTGTACATGTGTGTCCTTATACAAATATCATAAATGAAAGCTTAGCTTTTACACATCTCTACTTCCTGCTTGTTTGTTGATTTATTTATTATTGAATAAATTTGATATATAGCATTGTGTAGGGGCATATAATGTGTTACTTTTATATATTTATATGTAATAATGCTACTGCCATTGTAGCAATATTTTTCACATTACAGAATTACAGTACAGTATTTTGTCTGTAGTTATTGTACTCTGCATTAGATCTCTATGGCTTATTACTACTGGCTGCAAGTTTGTACTTTACAACATCAGTCTTATTCTTCCACTCCCCCATCCCATGGTGGCCACCATTTTACTCTCTGTGTTTCACAAGTTTGACTTTTTTGGATTTCACATATTGGTGCTATCATACAGTACTTACCTTTCTCTGTCTGGCTTATCTCAGCATAATTTCTCAAGGTACATCCATGTTGTCACGAATTGCAGGATATCCTCCTTTCTTGTTGCTAAATAATATTCCATTGCATATATGCCCCACATATATCTTGGCTATTGTGATTAATGCTTCAATAAACATGGAAGTGAAGATAGCTCTTCAAAAACACGTTTTAATTTTCTTTGGCTATATACCGAGAAGTGGAATTGCTGGAATGTTATGGTAGATTTATTTTTAATTTGGGTGGGAGGAGTTTTGTTTTCCATAATAGTTGGAATTCCCACCAGTAGTGTATGATTCCTGTTTGTTTGTTTGTTTGTTTGTTCATTTGCTTGTTTGTTTGTTTGTTTTTTGTTCTCTACATGCTCACCGGCACCTGTGGTCTCTTGTCTTCTTGGTCATAGCCATTCTAACAGGTATAAGGTGGATTCTCCTTGTGACTTTCATGTTTATTTTCCTGGTGTTAGTGATGTTGAATGTCTTTCCATATGCCTGCTGGCCAGGA
The DNA here is from genome assembly GCF_018350155.1 of Leopardus geoffroyi. Lineage (NCBI taxonomy): Eukaryota > Metazoa > Chordata > Mammalia > Carnivora > Felidae > Leopardus > Leopardus geoffroyi. The sequence continues at coordinate 102,087,950 of NC_059329.1, forward strand.
CATTGGAGAAATGTCTATTTAGTTGTTTTGCCCATTTTTTATCAGATTGTTGGATTTTTGTTTAGTAGTATGAGTTCCTTATATATTTTAGATATTAACCTGTTCTCCAATATATGGTTTGCAAAAATTTACTCCAATTATCTTTTCATTTTTTAACTGTTTTTTTATGTTTATTTTTGATAGAAAGAGAGAGAGAGAGAGAGAGAGAGAGAGAGAGAGAAAGGGGGGAGGGGCAGAGAGAGACAGAGACACAGAAATCGAAGCAGGCTCCAGGCTTTGAGCTGTCAGCACAGAGCAAAACCTGGGGCTCAAACCCATGAACCACAAGATCATGACCTGGGCTGAAGTTGGACGCTTAACCAACGGAGCCACCCAGGCACCTCATTAACTGTTTCATTTGCTGTGCAGAAGCTTTCGAGTTTGATGTAGTCTCATTTGTTGAGTTTTGATTTTGTTGTTTGTGTTTTTGGCATCATGTCTAAAAATCATTACCAACACCAAAATCAAGGAGTTTCTTCCTATGTTTCCTTTTAGAAGTTCTATGATATCATAACTTATGTTTAAGTCTTTGATTTCTTTTGAGTTTGTGATGTGAGATAAGGGTCTAATGAGATCGTTTTGCATGGGTTTCTCCAGTTTTCCCAGCACTATTTGTTGAAGAGAATGTCTTTCCCCAATTGAGTATTTTTGTCTCCTTGATGGATATTAGATGACTGTATATGCTGGGATTTAACTCTGGCCCCTCTATTCTATTTCATCAGTCTATGTGTCTATTTTTGTGCCAGTACCATATTATTTTTATTATTATATCTTTGAAGTATAGTTTTAACCAGGAAACATAATAACTTTGGCATCCACACAAATTTTTGCTTGTGTCTTCCATTTCTGTGAAGAATGACTTTTATATTTTGATGGGGATTACTTTGAATCTATAGAAGGTTTTGGACAGTATGGAAATTTTAACACTATTAATTCTTCTGATCCATGAACAGGCAATGTGTTTCCCTTTTTGTTTTCTTTAATTTCTTTCAGCAAAGTTTTTTTTATTTTTCATTGTACAGATCTTTCAATTCCTCAGTTTAATTTATTCCTAAGTATTTATTGCTCTTGATGCTACTGTGAATAGGAAAGTTTTCTTTATTTTTCAGATGTTTCGTTATTAGTAAGGATGAAAGGCAAATTATTTCTATATGTTGATTTTATAATCTGCCAATTACTGAAATTGTTAATTAGTTCCAACAGTTTATTGATTGACTCTTTGGGGTTTTCTGTAAATAAAGTCACTTATTCAACAAAGTGTGAGAATTTTAGTATTTCCTTTCCATTTTGGATGCCTTTTATTTCTCTGTCTTGTCTAATTGCTCTAGCTAAAACTTCCAGTGCAATACTAAATAAGGATGGTGAGAGTGGGTATCCTTGTCTTGTTCCTGATCTCAGGGGAAAACCTTTCCATATTTCTACATTGAATGCAATTTTATCTATGGGTTTGTCACATTTGGCCTTTGTTACATTAAGATATGTTCTTTGTACTCCCAATCTATTAAGAGTTTTCATCATGAGAAGATGTTGTCAAATGCTTTTTCTGCGTCTATTGAGATGATCATGTTATTTTATCCTTTGCTACTTTAAGTCAAATATTTTCTAGAATATTATGTCATATCAAAACACATAGCTCTAACTCATTTAAAAACTATTTAACCTCGGGGCGCCTGGGTGGCTCAGTCATTTGGGCGGCCGACTTCAGCTCAGGTCATGATCTCACGGTGCATGAGTTCGAGCCCCACATCGGACCCTGTGCTGACAGCTCAGAGCCTGGAGCCTGTTTCGGATTCTGTGTCTCCCTCTCTCTGACCCTCCCCCATTCATGCTCTGTCTCTCTCTATCTCAAAAATAAATAAACGTTAAAAAAAATAAAAAATAAATAAAAAAATAAAAACTAAGCTCTCCCTTATTGGTAAAAAATTATTTCCAATTTCTTGCTATTTTAACTAATACTGCAACAATAAATAGGCTTTTTCTTAACCTTGCCATTCTATTTTTAAAGATTTCTGTTTTGAATAGTTATTTTAAAAATATTTTTATAGCATGACTTTTTTCATGTTTTGAGACATGTGTAAAGTATGTGCATTTCTTCTAATAATTTGAAAATGATATAATTCATTTATATCACTTCTGATGCTAGTCTTCAGATTATATATATTAAACTTCTATGTCTTGAATTATATAAGATGCTAATATTAGTTAGTTAGTATTAGATTTTTCCTACATTGTATTTCTTATTTTCCTTCCATAGGTTGATTTGGATATATTATTATTCTTAACACTCCCAGTGGCAAATTTTCTATGTCTTAGGATATTCCTACATCTAAAATACTGTATTTATCACATTTAATTTGTATTTAATAACTCTCTACACTGAGGGTAGGAGATTTGTAGGCAACAAAACCCATAAAACTCCATCTTCTTTCATTTCCAGTGTGTTTTGATAATATTACTATCTTATTAGCCATATCGGTATCATTGTTGATTCTATTACAATTGTCATATCACCATTTCCTATAATCCTCACTGTTGCCCAATCTTGGTTCCTTCTCTAATACTATTCACTGTACTGACTGTAGGGTGCAATGAAATTGTGGAGCATTTTGAGAACAGTTTGAATTATTTCCTCTTTAATTAATAAAATAATGAATAAGTCCAGTCACTTTATGGTAATTTTATTGTCTTTTCATTAAGATATATTGTATGCTTTTATTCCACAGATATAGATTTTCTTACATTTTAAAAAGTTTTTTACATATGACATCTATCTTCTTCATAGATACCAATTGTTTGTATGTTAGGTCTTCCTTTCTGCCTTAGTATTTTCTCCCTAAACATTTTGAAGTGGCAACTTATTTTTAAACTTTACTTTTTAAATTTTCTCAAACATCTCCCAGGATTATGTTAGTACTGTCTTTATTGCTTTATGTTTTGTTTCATGTGCTGACAATTCTTTTTTTTTTAAGTTTATTTATTTATTTTGAGAGAGAGAGAGAGAGAGAGAGAGAGAAAGAGAGCATGTGAGCAAGAGGAGGGGCATAAAAAGAAGGAGAGAGAATCCCAAGCAGGATCCACGTTGTCAGAGCAGAATCCTATTCAGGGCTCAATCCAAAGAACTGTGAGATCATGACCTGAGCCAAAACCAAGAGTTGGACACTCAACTGACTGACCCACCCAGGCACCCCAACTGACAGTTCTCATATAATTTTGCTTACTGGTCTCAGCCAGTTTACTTCCCATTATCTAATATAAGTTTGTTATTTCTTTTTTCAACCTTGCTGTTCCATCAGTGGATGTTTTTATTTTAAAAAACCATAATAGGGGCGCCTGGGTGGCGCAGTCGGTTAAGCGTCCGACTTCAGCCAGGTCACGATCTCGCGGTCCGTGAGTTCGAGCCCCGCGTCGGGCTCTGGGCTGATGGCTCAGAGCCTGGAGCCTGTTTCCGATTCTGTGTCTCCCTCTCTCTCTGCCCCTCCCCCGTTCATGCTCTGTCTCTCTCTGTCCCAAAAATAAAAATAAAACGTTGAAAAAAAAAAAATTTAAAAAAAAAAAAAAAAAAACCATAATAAAAGAGTTTTGTTATGATTTTCTCTGTTAATAAAATGCTCTTTGTTATTATTTTCCATATTACTTTTTCCTTTTGAGGGCTGATGAAGTGTTCTTTTCTTTTTATTTAAAATCTGTTTTTGTTGGTTGTTTTTATTGCTTTTAATTTGTTTTGAGAATAACAGATAAACATACCTTTACTTACATTCTTAAAACAAAAGTATATAACATAATCTTAATTGCTAAATATAGACCATTATGAATTATTGATTTTGGAGGTTTATTTTCTACTAATTGAACAAATATTTGTGCAAACTAATTATTGACAACCTTCTGGGGTTAAAAAATGAGCTTCCAATGAAACGTTATAGGGGTTAGAGAGATATCAACTCTTTCCCATGGGATAAACAATAAACTCTCAGATAAGGTGGTGATTGGAATAGTTTAATCTGTATCATCAGACTCTACACTTGCTTCTCTCTTGCATGACCTTTTCATCCCAAACAACTTCCTTGCTTCTGTTCCTGCTTCTGTGGATTTCATTAGCACTGCCTAGAATACTTTTTTTTTTTTAACTTCAGTTTATCTAAATTTTATTTATCTTTCCAGAGCAATTCCTTCCTTGAGCAGTCTCCTGTATTCCAGTTTTATAGTGATCCATCCTTTCTTTGGAGTCCAGTGACTGTGTTTTATTTTTCCTAGAAAGAAGAAAAATCTACCTTGTACTGCTGTGGTTTTTTTTTAATGTCTAGATATTGTGTCCCAGCTATGCTATAAATCCCTAATAATGATACATAACTTTCATGAGCACTGACTGTGTGCTGGATACTCTTTAAAGACTTTAAAAGTATTACTTCATTAGATCTTTCCAAGATATCTGTAAACTAGATACTGTTGTAAAGATTAACAGAACGAGGCACAGAGAGACTTAAAAACTTGCTCGAAGTGACATAAACAGTAGAGCCGTGGAATTGAGATTAACACCAGGTGATGTGTCTCCAGAATATAGGCAATAAACTACTTCCTCCCAGCTGGTTCTGGAAGCTCAGTGAATAACTCCCCACTGATAGAAAAGAGACTCTTTTTGGCAAGAAAGATCCCAAAGTGGGAGAAAAATTCACACTGTTTTCTTAGGAATCTTCTTTGCGAAAAGATGTAGTTAGGAAATAATACTTGGTCTAAACGCCACTGATATTTTTCTTAATTTTGTCCCTTTAGGTGTAAACTCTTGAGGTTTTAGTTCTTTGGGGACCCAAGCTATTGTAAACTCCTGAGAAAATATCCCTTATTCTGTACAGTACGTGTATTAATGTGCAGGTACAGTAACTCTTTACTCCCAGACTCTTCAAGATGGAGACTTGTCTTCTTCACCAAGTATTTAGAAAATCATGTTTCTTGGAAGAAGTTACCACCATAAAGGAAGTTAGTGTTCCATTCTTCTAGAAAATGATCACTTCCTTTGAAGCAGTTAAAGGAGCTACATGCAGGATATCCTTAAAGAAGTGAGTACAGGGACACCTAGATGGCTCAGTCGGTTAAGTGTCTGATTCTTGGTTTTGGCTCAGGTCATGATCTCAGGGTTGTGAGATGGAGCCCAGTGTTGGGCTCCATGCTGACAATGGGGCTTGCTTAAGATTCTCTCCCTCCCTCTCCCTCTGCCCCTCCCCTGCTCATTAGTGCATGCACGCTCTCTCTCTCTCTCTCCCTCTCAAAAAAAAATAACAATAACTGAGTACATTGCATTTTGGACAATGTGAAGTTTTGAAATCTGGTGGAGGAACATCAGGATGAGTTTGAATGTCAGGAAAATAACCTTCCTAGCACAGGCTCTCTAAAGAGAGCAGACTTTGGCATTTTGTTCATATCCTCCTGAGACTAAACAACTGTTTTGTGTGACTTTTTTTTAACTCAATTTCCTGCTTATTTCTTTGTAATATAAAGACATGGCAATGTTCATGAGGATTTCTAAGATCACAGAATGTAGTTATTGAAGGGGCATAGAGATCATTCTTGTTTTGTAAACACTCAAAATAACTTATTCAAAGAAAGAAGGAAAGACAGAGAAAAGAAAAGAAAAAGAAAGAAAGAAAGAAAGAAAGAAAGAAAGAAAGAAAGAAAGAAAAAGAGAAAGGAAGGAAGGAAGGAAGGAAGGAAGGAAGGAAGGAAGGAAGAAAAAGAAAGAAAGAAAGAAAGAAAGAAAGAAAGAAAGAAAGAAAGAAAGAAAGAAAGAAAGAAGGAAAGAAAGAAAAGAATTTAGGAAGGGAGGGAGGGAGGAAGGAAGGAAGGAAGGAAGGAAGGAAGGAAGGATCAAAGTTAAAAGTAGTGTGATTGTGGGATGCCTGAATGGTTCAATTGATTAAGTGTCCAACTTCAGCTCAGGTCATAATCTCACCGTTTGTGAGTTTGAGCCCCACGTCGGCCTCTGTGCTGACAGCTCAGAGCCTGGAGCCTGCTTCAGATTCTGTGTCTCCCTCTCTCTCTGCTCCTCCCCTACTCATTCATTCTCTCTCTCTCTCTCTCTTTCTCTCTCTCAAAAATAAATAAACTTTTAAAAATTTAAAAAAAAAAGTAGTGTGATCGTACCATCCCAAACACCACACACCTATATTATCCATACTTGGATTGCCACAAACGAAAACATTTATGCCCTGTGTAATGCTCCTAAAGCCTATAATTGCCTTTTTGACTGCTGAAAATATATGCCATATGGCATGAAGCAAATAATCATGATAATGATAAAACAATCATAAATTAAATAGATACAGTCACTACTTATATCACGTATGAAGCTCCAAATATAATTATAGTATAATTCCACTGTAGTATATTGCTTTTATTTTAAGAGGACATTAAATGAAGTGATAATACATGTTACTTAGAACCAATTGTTTTTCATATAAATTATCCTACAGAGTGATCTTTCCTAGGCATTTTGAACAGCTTGATTTTTTCTTCCTTTACTAATGAGTCAAAACCTAACATACTCTTGAGGGTATTTGCTGAATAAAGTATTACTCATTTGATATTTTACATACACAATTACAGTTATAGTTATAATGAATAAATTGTAATTGCCTGACAAATTTCCAGAAAAATGTGTCAAAATCAGTTTACGGAATATATGGGAAATCACAAAAAAACAACTCTACATTATTTAGATGCACCAAAGTCTTAATTTTCTACACAATTTCCATGAAAAGCTGCTGTCTCACATTTGCCAGATCACTTGATCTCAAAGGCAAGGCCTCTCTATTTCTTCCATGACACCATATGCCTTTATATGAATCACCTCTTTGTCAATTGTGTATTATCCTTTCCACCTGCCATTACCAGTGAAAGTACAGAGTAGACTGATAAGCCCATCTATGAACTATGTCCTAACAATAATAGAATGGTACTGATCCTTCAATAAGAACAGGAACTCTCCTGCTTAGTCTTTCCCAGATGTCTAATGTCAGGATCTGAATATCACACTGGTGAGATTTGGCAGCATTCCCAGTAAAGGTATTCTAAGAGAGTTTTGTTATCCCATAATCCAGTAAAATGAAATATGGAGACTAATTCCCATTTCAAGTATGATTTTATGACTTGAGGGAGATTTAAACCATACACTTGAACTCTTCTTTTTATGGGAGAGAGTACCAAATCCAAAGAGATCAGGGATGAATTGTCCAAGTTTACACAGTATCTTTGCACAACTCCCAGAACTAGTACGTGGAAATACTGTCTTCCAGGTCAATAATATTTCCATAACTTCCTGTTAGAGACCTGTTTAGGGTAATCTGTCATTAGCTTAAAATATTATTTGTAACTATTGATGATTGATTTTTTAAATGTTTTTGCTTCTTGTAACAGGTTAAAACTGACCAATGGAAAATAAGAATGAGACTGAAGTGACTGAATTTCTTTTCTTGGGTCTCACAGACATTCTCCAAGAGCAGATTGTCCTCTTTGTCATGCTCTTCATTGTCTATCTTGTCACCCTGGGGGGTAACATAGGGATGATCATTCTCATATGGACTGATCTCAGATTCCACACTCCTATGTACTTTTTTCTCAGCCACTTGTCCTTTGTAGATATTTGTTCCTCTTCTTCCATTGCCCCCAAGATGCTGTGTGATATCTTTGCAGAGAAAAAAGGTATCTCTTTCATGGGTTGTGCTACACAGATGTGGTTCTCTGGTTTCTTTGTGGCAACTGAATGTTTCCTCCTGGCTTCCATGGCATATGACCGGTATATGGCCATCTGTAAGCCCTTGTTGTATACACTCATTATGTCCCAGAGGGTCTGTGTGCAGCTGGCAGTAGGGCCTTATGCCATGGCTCTTCTAAGCACAATGACCCATACAATTCTCACTTTTCGCTTACCCTTCTGTGGTACAAATATCATCAATCACTTCTTCTGTGACATTTCACCACTGCTTTCCTTAGCATGTGCAGACGCCTTGATCAATAAATTAGTGCTGTTCATCTTGGCTGGAGCTGTAGTAATGCTCAGTGGCCTGATCATCATGGTCTCCTATGTTTGCATCCTGGCAGCCATCTTGAAGATGCGGACCGCTGATGGGAGAAGGAAAGCTTTCTCCACCTGCTCTTCTCACCTGGCAGTTGTCTCCATCCTGTATGGGACTCTTTTCTTTATCTATGTTCAGCCTGGCTCAAGTCCCTCCCTGGATATCGATAAAGTGATTTCTCTGTTTTATACCGTGGTGATCCCCATGTTGAACCCCCTCATCTACAGCCTGAGGAACAAGGAGGTAAAAAATGCACTCAGGAGGAAGTTTGAAAGGAAAAATTCTCTAATGGTTTTGGCAAAATAGAACCCTGCCGTGTTGTACCATAGATGTTGGTGCAGGCTGTGTAGGAGAAAGATCACTGAAGTGGAAATCAGAAGCTGCATGTGAATTTGTCCACTGCCAGGTCATAAGTGATTTGAAAAATGGACTAGTACTTAAATATTTTTTCTGCCCCATCTTGTTGTCTGTGACATGACAAGAGTTTCAAAACAAAATAGTTAAATATTGAGAATATTAATGTGAAAATATACTGAAAGAAAACTAAGGTAATATTTTACTATCATGGATATTTGAATACTACTTTATCCAGACAAGAAAACCAAAAGTTATAATAAAAATTTCAGAATACCACAAACAATATTAAAAAGTAAACAACAAAATGAGAAAATGTTTGTGACATGTGCCAAATAATGAGATAACATCCCTAATAATGAAAGAACAGTCTAAAATTCAATGGAAACAAAACTAGATAAATGGGGAAAAAATGAACAAGCAATTCACAGAAATGGTGATCCCTACACAGAAATGTATGGAAAAAACGTTCACTATCATCATTGGTCAAGTAAGTGAAATGAAATTAAAATGTCAATGTCAGTGCAGTGCCTTTTAATATAGATGAAATATTATTAGTTTTCAATGACGATGAAGTTCCTGTTTGGCCATGTACATTCTGTATTTTCTGTTTATAGTATGAATTCCCCATTACCCAAAAAATCTGGTAGTTTCCATATAAAATGATCAATTTACACAGCATTTGACCTAGAATTTCTCCTTTATAAATCTGAACAACAGAAATGTAAAGGCCAATGAATAAGATTACATATATATAACTATTATGCATGGAAAAGTAAAATAAAGAAAATAGTCTGTTTTACATCATTATAAGAAAAGTCAACTTGTGTTTGTGTGTGTGTGTGTGTGTGTGTGCAAAATGCACAACAAATGAAAAGATTAGATAAGGTAATTATGGACTGACCTGGAGAGGACAATTGTATGCAGTCACTGTCAGGTGGAAAAAAACTCAAGCTGGAGATCAAAGTGTAGTTATGATCACTAAGAACAAGGACGAAAGCTGTACAATTAAATGTGCATGTGCATGCAGGTGTAAATGAGTACAGGGAGAACTATAAAGGATGCACAGCAAGCTGTTGACATTGATCACTTCAATGGGAGCTGCATTTGAGGTGGGAAAGGAGAAGTTTTATTCATGTACATTTGAATTGCTGCTTAATCACGCCCTCTGCTTTTACTTGGGCTCCATTTATATGGAGTTCCATTTACATCTTATGATTTCTGCTTTGCCAATTCTTTATTTATTGGAGGATCTGACAGGACCCAGGGCATTAGAGCAGTCCTGGATACATACACACATGGTGGCTTCTAGGCAAGACTTTGCTCTTTATTACGGCCCACAAACATACCAGGAGCTCTTTCTCAAAAGCCATAGCATTCTTTTTGCCAATGGTATAGAATGGCTCCTGAAGCTCAGGACCAGCAGCATTCCCACTGAGGTTTGTAATAAGCTCCATGTTGCTTTTTTCCCATGACCATCACTTTCCTTATAGATCCTGTTGTATCACGTGGCCCAAGGGGCAGGGCTGCTTGTACTATGCCTGGACCTGCTGCAGAGCCTCTCCTGTTCTGCATCCCACTTAATGCCTACAGCCTTCTGTGCCATTTGGTATCTTTGTTGGAGATCTATTCCTAGCTGTGGAATATGCTGCCTCCAAGACCCAAAGAGGCCTACTGGGACCCTCTTCATGGTTCTTTCTTCATAAATTTTACTTCGAATGGGGTATTCTAGCATACCCCTAACCACCGGACCTGTAAAACTCACCCAACATTTCAAATTCCTGAATCCTAATAGGTGTTTGTGTGTTTGTGTTCTGTCTCCCACCCTCTGGAGCACAGGTGTCTTATCAAGGTCTCCAATGTTCCAGCATCTGCTTGTGTAACCTGCTCTATCAGCATGATATTACCAAGATAGTAGACACTACAATTAGTATCCACTAAGTGTAGTAGGTAGGAGGCCAAATACCTTAGGGGGCCACATACCTGGAAACTATTTAGGAGGACAGGTGAGTTAATATAGCCTTGAAGAAAAATTGTAAATCAATATTGTTGTTCATCTCATATGAATGTAAATTGTTTCTCATCCTCCATTCTAAGCAGAATAGAAAAGAATACATTTCCCAAGTCATTAACTGCATACCATGCATGGGAGACCTTGTAAACGATCCCATGTAAGGTATGGAGCTGCTATTGGGCCACTATTTGGTTGAACTTTAAGCAGTCTACAGCCATTCTCTAACAGCCATCTGATTTATGGATGGCCAGACTGCTGACTTAAATAGAGAGATAATATGATTACTTCTGCTGTATCCTCTATGTCTTTGGTGGTGGCATTAATTTCTTTATTCACGTGTTCTGGAATCCTATCAATCTCCCTGGCTCTAGGAAGCCTGGATGCATAACAACATCTCATACCACTGGCTTCCCACCAGCTGGAGCCCCTCTTATTAGTGTCTTTCTTTATTGTTTCAGTGGAAGAAGTGTCCTCTCAGGGAACATAGTCCCTTGATATCTTTTTAATGGATTCCTGATAGCATCATCATCATATATATTTACTTATATCATAATTCCTTTCAAGCGTCCTAACATCTCTGAGCCTTTAGGCCCCTTCTTCAATACTCTCCCACGGTAATAATGGTATTTCTACTGCACTTACTGTAGGCTGTCATTTGTTTCAAAGCTCAAGGAGATACCCTGATAGTACATAAGAATACACTCCTGGTGTCTTGCCTAGAAGGTAACTTTTGAGTCACTGGAGTTCTGCATCAGTAAATTCTTCCTCATCCAGCTTTATATTCCTCCCTCCCTAAGCACATTACCTTCAAGCTGTTTTCCATTTCTGGCTGGTACTTATTAGCCAAGCCCTGTAACTCTTTTTGTGGCCAATTCTCTTTAGTCTTCAGACCAAACCATTCTAAGCCTTGCTCTTGGTTTAGGTCTAAAAGCTAAAAGGGGAGGTGGGACAAGATATTGAGAAAAATATTTATTATCTTGTGTCACACCTCCCTCAGGTGAGGGCTCTTTATTGTCTCTGGCAGCGGAAGGTTGGTCTCTTCCAGCAAGGGGGAGAGGGCTACTTTACAGGGTCAGAAGATTTGGGAAAAATGGAATATCTCAAACACATCAGATGTCTTATTCCCTATTCTCAGTGTCCAACTCCTTCCCTATCAGAATCCTGACTTTTATACAGGAAACTTGCAGAGGTATGAATTCAGCTCCTTTCTTATTCTGTTTTCCAGTATCAGGTTGTTGGATTGAGCTTCTATGCAGTCTGGTCTCTAACTGTAGGAGATGAAGACCTTTTTAAATGTTGCCTATCTGATTTTGACATTATATCATGCATTGGAAATTGGCCTGTTATTTTCATCCTTTAGCATGTGAGAGGTATTCATTTAACAACCAACTTCATAGTCCAATAGTTACCATATCTTCCGCGCTTTCACAGCCTAGAGATAATTAAATAATTCAATGTGTAGGTTTCACCTGTAGCCCAACCCAATCCACTTAGTGGTTGCAATGTTTGGGTATGCTAGTGGTTATGACTGACCCATTCCACCATTAAGGGACTCTTGCTGCCAGGTGTCCAGTGAGTGATCTGATTCCAGAATTCCGCCCAAGAATCTGCTGAATTCATTGATCAAGCAAGTTATTAAGGGCAGCCTACATTCAAAGGCAGGGGAAAAAACCTCAGTCTTTCAATGGAGGAATAGCACACATTTATAAGAAAGGAGGTAATAAGCTATGGTGTTGTATGAGGTAACCCAATAAAAGCTGTTGGAATTACAAAGCTGAACAAAATTTAGCACCCATATTATAAATAAACAAAAAACCCTCATAGTTTAACATGGTACAAGCATCTGAAATAACTCAATCCACTTAGCTGGATAGTTCAATGAATTTATAATACAAAGAGATATGGAAAACAATTCCTAATAAAATTTTGGATAACTATATTACAAAAAAAAATATCCTTTAGAAACTGCTTGCCCTTAGGCATTTTAACTCTCATTTACCTCTTGGACGACAAGAGGAGACTCCATTAAGAACAGACTCAGCATCTCTAAAACTTGAACCTAGCACAGAGTTCTCTAAAGAGTCCGGCTACAAGAATAAAGGACAATTCACTTAATAAATTACAGCATTTGGAAACTAGTCAGTCAGAGAAAGACAAATATATGACTTCACTCATATGAGGACTTAAAGACACAGAAGAGATGAACACAAGGGAAAGGAAACAAAAATACTGTAAAACAGGGAGGGGAACAAAACATAAGAGACTCTTAAATATGGAGACAAACAGAGGGTTGCTGGAGGGGGTGTGGGGGGGGGGGATGGGCTAAATGGGTAAGAGGCATTAAGGAATCGACTCCTGAAATCATTGTTGCACTAAATGCTAACTTGGATGTAAATTAAAAAATAAAATAAATAAAATAAAATAAAAAGTAAACTAAATGAATAAAAATTTTAAAAAAATAACAAGTACTTCAAGCTAAAGCTAAAAAAATAAATAAAATAAATTATAGCATTTGTAGTTTATATGCACAATAGAAGTTCTCGGCCATTAACTGAGCCACAAAATAAATGTTGCCATTAGTAATCAAATTTATGTGTCTAGAGGGTTTAATGCTAATGAAATAAGTCAGTCAGAGAATGACAACTATTATAGGATTTCACTCATATGTAGAATTTAAGAAACATAAATAAATAAATAAATAAATAAATAAATAAATAAATAGGCAAACAAAAAAACCCAGAGTTTTATATATAGACAAAAACTGGTGGTTTCTAGAGTGAAGGTGGGGGTGAGGGGGATGAGTGAAATAGGTGAAGGAAATTAAGAGTACACTTATCATGATGAGAACTGAGTAATGTATAAAATTGTTGAATCATTATAATGTCCACCTGGCACTAAGAAAGCACTGTATGTTAATTATACTCGAATTGATAAAAAAAGGAATAATACATAATGTGAATTAAAATGTGGGTTAAAGGGGTGTCTGGGTGGCTCAGTCGGTTAAGCACTGGACTTCAGCTCACGATTCATGATTCATGGGTTCAAGTCCCACATCGGACTCTGTGCTGACAGCTCAGAGCCTGGAGCCTGCTTCAGATTCCCTCTCTCAAAAATAAGTAAACATTAATTTTTTAAATGTGGATTAAAAAGTCATAATTATGAAAAAGTAACAAAGCAGAATAAAAAACTGAAAGAAAATTGGCTCAAATGTTATAATTGCTTGTCCTTGGATAGTAAGATTCTGGGTAACATTTTTCTCCTCTTCCTTTTTTGTTTTCTAAAATTCGTAAGATAAAGGTATTTTCATTTGAAAAAAAAAGGAAGTGCAGCATAAAAATTGTAGTAAATACTGTATGGTGACAGATGGCGACTACATTTATCATAGTGGGCACTGAGTAATGTATATTGTTGACATAATATATTGTAAACTCAAAACTAATATAACATTGTATGTCAAATATATTTCAATAATGAAAAATGAAAATAATAAAATATAAAAATTAAAAACACTAAACAACAAAAAAGAGATCTGGATCTCAAGTGGCATGGCTTACGAATAAACTTCACAAGCAACTTCCTTTACAAATGCAAGGAATTCATTGCCACTGATCTCTTCTCTGCCAAACCTGCTTCCCTGGGCAAAGAACAGGACTCTGCCCAAATACTGTGCAGAAGTTCCACTAACCAAGTCAAAGCAAGGTTGGCCTTTCCGTGGCTTGAAGTTTCACGCACTGTTTCCCTGGGCACTTTAAAAAGTAAATTCACTCTTTGAATACAGGCATTTTTCAAAGATGTAGAAGTCTTTTATTTATCTCTAAAAACTTGGTGTTGACCAAGGAAAGAGGCAAAGCTAAAATAAAGCCAAGCATTATATTTGGGGGTCTCAGAACTGCAATTTGGGGGACACAGATTTGGGTAGCAGCCCAAACTGTGTCCTCTCAGAGAACAAAAGTCAAGAGGTTATGAAGACATAAGAGATGGCTTGTATTTGTTGTTTACAAAGAATTTTGATTGGTGTTGGAGGCAGAAAACGAAACTGAATATAATTTGTTGCTAAGGCTATCACTAAGCAAAGTTTCCTAGTGTAGCAAGTTGCAGGTGTTTGGGCTGAATCCTTGGAAAATATTTGTGGTTTAGCCCCGTCCAAAAGTTGATGGTTTCACTGATGAGGACGCACAAAAGGCCCATCTCCTTTCTGGCCTCCTGGCTCCATTTAAAAACCCCTGGACATACGTGACCTCATTTCATCTCCCATTTCAGTCAGTGTCAAAGGGTAAGACTACAAATTTTTAGTCTTTCTTCTAACTGTGACAGTAAAAAATGCTCCGTTATTACTTGTATCCTAATGGCAGAGGCTTACGTGGCACGAAGGACCTGGTTTGTTTCTAGAGACTTGAGACAGAAATCTCTAACAAGAAGTCTATAAAATTCCCTTTTGAAAATGCCGGCAAGCAACACGGAGATGTGTATCAGTAAAGAAACAATGGCCTGAAATCTGCAACAGTGTGTGGTATCACCAAGGAAAACAATAATTTAAGCATCAGAGTAATTTGCTGTTTGCATTTCAGTTTACTGCTGGCAATGTGCCCTACTGTTGGGTTTGCTGTAGCCTCAAAAAGTTTACTGTTCCACTGTGATTGTTCCAAGTCACTCCCAATTATTGGCGGTTTCCTTTCCTAGGCTTCATCATCATCATCATCGTCATCATCGTCATCGTCACCATCGTCATCGTCATCCTCCGATGAAATCAGCTACAAATGTTTTTAATTATTGGAATCATCAGTATTACTACCGTTTATGGAGGAACTGCTATGAAGCCTGTTCTCTGCTAAAATGTTTGCTAACATTTTATATTTACAACTCTTTAAGGTAAATCCTACACTGAAAGAAAGAAAATATCAACCCAAAGTCTTTAATCAAGCATGTATTAAGAGTGCTAAAATGTGGGGAGTAGCTTAAGATGAGTGTTCTGCGGGAAGCAAGTAGCTGAACGATTTTAAGGCTGATTGGGGATGGTCATTCGAAACTTAATTTTCTTCTAAGAATTATCCCCTGCGCAAATTCTTGGAAAGCAGAAGGAAATGAGTCATCTTAGTCATGGGACAGAAGGTACAACAGGAAGATGGAATCTCAGGGTAACAGTTATTGGCTGCTTAAGTGCATTTAGGGATAAGAGGTTGCGGGAACATTTGGAAGCTACGAATTTTGCAGGATAGCTAAGGTTTAGTATTGTGATTGTCTCGGATGATTGCAATTATCTCTTGAGTTAGTAGTTAGCAGATACACAGAGGCATTTGCGCTCTAGGCACTATAAAATATGGGATTACAGTGGTCAGGAACCCACGAAATAGTATCATTGGTAGACTGTGACACGTCTCTTTAGTCCCCCCACTTATCTTTCCTAGTCTCGACCAAGAAAGCACATCCGAAGGATTGAAGGCAATTGTTTAAAATGCATTTGCAGGGTGCCCGGGTGGCTCAATCAGTTAAGCATCCGACTTCGGCTCAGGTCATGGTCTCCCAGCCTGTGAGTTCGAGCCCCGAGTCGGGCCCTGTGCTGACAGCTTGGAGCGTGGAGCCTGCCTCAGATTCTGTGTCTCCCTCTCTCTCTGCCCCTTCCCTGCTCTCTCTCTCTCTCTCTCTCTCTCTCTCTCTCTCTCTCTCTCAAATAAGTAAGCTTTAAAAAATAAAAATAAAACAAAATGCATTTGCGATGTTCACATGATCTTTCTGCATTGGTTCTTGCCTGTGCTCTACCTTGACACTTTTATCAGGGCTATAAGTTTGGCTAATGGAACATGTTATAGTAATATTCTCAATAATTTTAAGTGAAATTGCCCTATCACTGCTGAGCTAAGATTTTAGTCAATTTTCCTCTCTTGTTTTGCGAACCAGCAATAAAGCACAGACAGTATAGAATCCTCTGATGAGGGATAACACATAATTAGCCAAGAGTTAGTCAGTGATTACCCTGGAAGTAACCACACATAATAAACACGGAGGACACTGACCATTCTCCAAAGCCTCCGATGGAGTAATAAAACATCCACACACAATTGCCACCAACTGCTTACTTTTGAGAGGTGATTAGAAACAAAATTAACCAGTCGACAGTTCTTGTACCAATTTGTATACTTGAACCTGAGGACCGTTCTTTTCACCTAAGATGTATACAAACATTGGAACACATTTATGTTTATATCTCTTACTTTCACTAATAAAACATTGAGGACCGTATTTTTCTGATAGTCTTTAGTTTTTTCCTGTAAGTCTAGTAAAGATGGATTCTTAAGTAATCAAACACTTGATAGAGACAACAGAAAGCACAGGAAATAATTCTGATGAAGCACAGATTACTTAGGAGAGAAAGAAAAACTCTCACCATCTTATCAAGATAGAGCAATAGTCCAAGAAACCTTCATGGCTTAGCAGATGAAGGAAAATTAAGTTTTAGTTCTACGTAAGCACACCTCGTCTGCCAGCCCCGAAGACAGCAGAGGGTGGACACCTGCCCTTTCTTCTCTAACCTCAGCTCTTCGAACTTTCTAACGCAAGCGTCAGTCTCTAGCTGTGCGTAGGTGACTAGGCAGGCTTCCCACAGCAGAGGCCAGCCCACCTTGCAGCCACTTCTTCCGTACTTTGCAGCAGTCCCACAAACAGGGGCATCGAAGCAGCTGGCATCTGGGGCATCTCTGCACTCAAGCGGCAGTCCACCAGCATCTACACACAGGCCACCCCTCCCCATACAGAGGTCACGGGCCAACTTGAGATTTCCCTCCTGAAGCCTCTTTCCCGAGACTCCATTCTTAGGTCTCCTAGCTGGCTCACCAATTGTTGGTTCCTAAACTTGGGAATTACCTAGGTAACATCTAAAACTGGCCGCTGTAGTCAGAGGGCAGGAGAGACTGAGGAAAGAGGCAGCCCACATCGTATGGCAGGTGGCAAGTTTAACAAAGAAGAAAACTTCCAGATAATGCTCCTTTGGGACAGCAGCATGATGAGCATCTCTCCACACCTGCCTGCCGGAATCTTTCAAAGTTTATTAAGTTTTAGAGAGAGGTAGAGAGAGAGCATGAGCAGTGGAGGGTTAGAGAAAGAGAGAGGAAGACAGAAGATCTCAAGTGGGCTCCATGCGGTCAGTGCAGGGCCGGATGCGGGAACCCAGGAACCATGAGATCATGACCTGAGCTAAAATCAAGAGTTGGACACTTAACCGACAGAGCCTCCCAGGCGCCCCCTTAAACATTTATAAAGGGACCTTAACTGGATTCAGTCACATACGCCATCCAGATCGTCTCAACAACACATTACTCCCTTGAGGCCGCCTCCTTGAAAACAGCTCCCGCTGTGGACAGGTGGGCAGAGTGTACATTCCAAGGACGGTGGGTGGGGGCCTCAGAGCCTCTGATTGCCCAGGTCCAGCTAGACGGTCAACGGGTAGCTACATCCTCTTGACGACCACCTCTAGTCAGCCAGTTAGCTAGTCATTATATTAAGCAATTATATCTTTTTTTTTTTAGTGTTTACATTCTTCAGAGGGAAAATTTTTTTCAATGTCAAAGTGAAGCATTTTCCTATAATAGAATTTGCTTTATCATCTTTTTCATATCATATCAATTCCTTCTCTTGAAGTTTCATAAAGTGTCATTTTTTTTTTTTATCTTTTCTTGTTGTTATTGTCTGTTTCCTTACCGGTTTTGGTTGGTTTCAAGTAGAAGAATGAGGCAAAATGGCTTTATACTACTTGATTAAAAAAATTAAGTTCATTTATTTGTTTTGAGAGAGAGAGAGAGAGAGAGAGAGAGCTGAGGAGGGGCAGCGAAAGAGGGAGAATCTCAAACAGGCTCCACAGTTAGCACGGAGCCTGATGCAGGGCATGAACCCACATACCCTGAGGTCATGACCTGAGCTGGAATCAAGAATCAGATGCTTAACTAACTGAACCACGCACGTGCCCCTATTCTACCTTCTTTAAGCAAAGTGTATGATATAATTTAAATGCTACATTCAAATTATTACGGATTGTGAAATATTTTTGCTTTAATTTACACGTCGCTCAAAAATGCTTACACAATATGTCTTCTCTGCAACTCTCTGACATCAGGACTTCATAGGATATAGACCATTGTAAGACCATGTCCTTGACTCTAAAAGTCAGATGACAGTGGAGACGAGCTACTGGGGAAATGCTATGGCAGTTTCAGAGGTGGGAGATCATAACTCTCTTAGGGGATCATAGGAGGTTTTTGAGAGAAAGTGGTGACTGAGGTCATCCAACCTATGTGTTTTAGTTTCTCAATGCTGTCCTGACAAATTACCACAAGTTTAGTGGCTAAAACAACACAATGTTGTATACACAAATGTACTGATTTAATGCTCTGCAGGCTAAGGAGTGCTACATGGGTCTCACCAGACTACAATCAGGTGTTGGCAGGATTGCATTGCTTCCTGGAATCTCTAGAGGAAAATGTTTCCCGCTTTCTCCCGCTATTAAACCCTGCCCACATTTCTTAGCTGATGGCCCCTTCCTTCATCTTCAAAACCCGCAAAGTTGCATATCTGCCCATGTTCCCTACTTACATCTCCTGAGAAGGGCTCACAGATAATCTCCTCATTCCAAGGTCCTTAAGTTAATAACATGGGTAAAGTCACTTTTTACCACGCAAAGTGACATGATCACCGGTCCCTGGGGTTAAGAGGTGGACATCACTGGAGACCATTATTCTGCCTACGCCACTATTCCCTCAATGTGATATTTTCTTCTCTCCTTCATGAAGCTTTATTCCAATCAAGTTGAATGTTCCTGCCTCCCTGCCTCTGTTCATCTCCTTAGTTCTACCCAAAATGTCCTTCCTCTCAATTTCAGGTCATCTCAAACTTGTCCACCTTTCCAAACCAATCTGCCCATGAAATATTTCCCAACCATTTTCGTGCACAATGACATCTCCTTCTTTGAAAAGTCTGTGCTTTGATTTACCTTGAACTCAGCCAGGGGTACTATGAACTTAAAGAAATGAGTATCCCGCATATTGATTAACAGCAAGTTTTGAAATACACTAGCAAGACTTCAGAATGAACCTGATCTGTGGCAACATAAACTCATTGTCGGAGGTACCCCAGAGAGAGTGGTCGTTGGTTTAGTCCAGCTCTTCAGGTCACTAAATAACTGAGGTTTTGATCCCGAGTTTAAGCCGGATCTTCTTCTCTCTTTCTGATACTTCAACGTCCAGGTAAATTCTCGGGTCACCGAATGTAGAAATGCAAAGGTCGTAGAAATCGTCCCCCTTACGGGGGAGGCGGAGTCTTATTCCTATTTGCGTGCTGAGCAATGGAAGGATGGAAGCATGTTCCCCTCACCAAACGCCCTCACCTGGTAGGTCCACAAATGTCCACAACCATGCCTGCCATTGCACGTGGATTTTGAACTGTTAGGCATGAAACGAAAGCAGTGTTTTTCCAACCACTTCAGCTCTCAGTGAAGAAGGGAGCTTTCTCTGAAATGCTGCGGCATATGTCGTCTTGGATTTATCAAACACTGCTTTGAAAAGCGGGCTTTCTTTTTATGCCTAGGCACTATTTCCCGCGATTGATTTTAGTGCTGCCATTAATAAGCAATTGCCCTGTGGAAAATGCATTCCACAGAGAATTCTCAAGTAATGATAAACGCAGGGGGCACAAACATCATATTAACTATTGTTTTGTCACTGTAGCATTTCAGGGTTCACATCTTAATCACTCTACCTTCAAAGTGTGAATATTTTTTTTAATGTGCGAAATTATTTGACCTCATAACAAACATATGAATCTGGGATCTTTCTTACGGATAATCCCACACCTTGTGTTTCTTACTGTCATTTTAAACAGCTTGATGTGTTTTTACTCAGTTGATGAGTCAGAAAAATACTTAATTTTGTAACAATAAAAATGGTAAGCCTTTCACACATTGTGTTGATAAAACAGAGATCACCTGTCAGAATTTATGCCTTAAATAGGTTTATAAACATTACAGGGAATTAGGGGAAATAATTTTGTTTCAATGAACAAAATATATTCACGTATTCATGGAAATGTATGGTAACATTGCCGCTAATGATCACGTCAGTTGAGACTAGAGTGGATACTTATTTTTCTTTTGATTTCCATGGAAAGCTCCTATACAATATTTGATAGATTAATTAATCTCAAAGGAAGGGCATCTCAGTGCCTCCCAAACCATTATATTTCTTTTTTGAATTATATGACATGATTATATGAATTACACGATCTGGAAATTTCTTCGCTTCATTTAACCCCAAACATGAATCCTCTGTTCCTATTTCTTTCTGCCATTTCTGTATTCATGATGGTTAAAGAGTAAATGTACCCAATCTCTGATTTGCAGGCCTGTCCTTTATAAACATAAAAATGACTATTATGTGTTTCCATAGAATTCCCCCTTGTAAATAATGCTACCAACATTTGTTGACATTTCTCTTTGTAAGCCTTTTATAAGGGGAAGAGATTAATATACACAGATATGAATGTTGTCTTCATTTCATCTGAATGGCACTATCCTCTCCATCCAAACAGGAAGTGAAAGGGCTTTATTTCTGTTCTGTTTAGCCGATCCCAAATGTCTATTATCAGGGTCTGAATTTTTCATCATTTCTTACAATCTCACTGGTTACGGTATTCCTAGGTAGGCATTGTTATTCTATCATGTGATAAAGATGAAATACAGATACTGTTCTCGTTTGAAATACAATTTTAGAACCCATGGCAAATTTAGACTTGATACTTAGAGTGCTCTTTTGATGGCAGAGGGTGCCGAATCCAAAAAGATCAAGTATAAATCGCCCAAGTTTGCACGGTGTCCCAAGGGACAGGAACTATTCCTCAGGAATACCGTTGCCAGTCCAGTGCTGTTTTCCTAACTGCCTCCTTTACAGATTAAAAAACACTTGTAATAGATTGAAGAAGCTATGATGAATATGGGGCGCCTGGGTGGCTCAGTCAGCTGAGCGACTGACTTCAGCTCAGGTCAGGATCTTGTGGTTTGTGGTTTCAAGCCCATGTCAGGCTCTGTGCGGAAGCAGGAGCCTGCTTCAGATTCGCTGTTTCCCATCTCTCTGCTCCTCCCCTTTTTGTGTTCTGTCTCTCTCTCTCTCAAAATAAATAAACATTAAAAATTTTTTAACAAGAGCAATTTTGTGTATGCTAATTAACATTGCAAAAATGAAATGTACTTTCAAATTTCTTACACAGGTTACCACTGACCAGTGAATGACTATGTATTTTTCTTAGCCCCTCGTCCTTTTAGGTATTGTTCCTCTTCTTCCATTGCCCCCAAGATACTGTGTGATATCTTTGCAGAGAAAAAAGTCAGCTCTCTCGGGGTTGTACCACACAGATGTGGTTCTCTGCTTTCTTTGTGGTATCTGAATGTTTCTTCCTGACGTCCATGGCACATGACTGGTATTTGGCCATCGGTAAGCCCTTGTTGCATGCCCTCATTATGTCCCAGGGGGTCTCTGTGCAGCTGCTTGTAGGGCCTTATGGCATGGCTCTTCTAAGCAGCATGACCTATATGACATTGACTTTTTGCTTACCCTTGTGTGGTCCAAATATCATCAATCATTTTTTCTGTGATATTTCCCTTCTGCTTTCTCTTACATGTGCAGACACTTCCGTGACTCAACTTACGTTTTTCTTTTTGTCTGGATCTACAGGAATCCTCAGTGGCCTGATCATGATGGTCTCCATGTTTGCATCCTGGTGGCCATCTGGAAGATCCAGACTGCTCATGGGAGGCGGAAAGCTTTGTCCACCTGCTCCTCTCACCTGGTAGTTGTCTCCATCCTCTATGGGACTCTTCTTTATCTCTGTTCGGCCTGGCTCAAGTCCCTCCCTGGATCTCAATAAAGTGATTTCTCTGTTGTATACTGTGGTGATGCCCATGTGGAACCCCCTTGTCTACAGCTTGAGGAATAAGGAGGTAAGATATACATTTGGGATGAAGTTTGAAAGGAAAACTTCTCCAGCAGTTTTGGTAATTAGAACTCTGTTGTGTTGTACCTTAGACGTTGGTTTATAACATGTCAGAAGAACACTGGGCTGAGAACTAGAAGTTCCCTTTATTCCTGAGTAGTTACCAGGTTACTTATAGACTACTTCTATTTTTTCATTAGTCTTCTCCATTATAAAGTGAAGGGGAATACAAAATAATTTACAGATATATTAAAGACACAAATGTACTATATGCCAAAAGAAAGTACAGAGGAACATTTATATAGTCTCCTATGTGGGAGGACATTTACTCCAGATTAGAAGAGCAAATGTTGTAAGGGAAAGGTCAACAGTGTTCATTGATAAAGGTTCATACACCTTGTTCTGTTGAACAATGGAAAGTGAGAGGGCTTTTGCAAAATAGGTAATGTCCTGAGGAGAAAGTCCTGAGCCCAATGTACATGTGTATGACACACAGTAGAGACGTGGACCATTAATGGCTGGATGAGCAATGGGTACAGCCGGATATGGGAATGGCCAAAAATATAAATATACTAAGATTGCTGAACTCCACAATGGCTGGGAAAAATGAGATCACAATGACGAGACAGTGTTTCTTTGTCATTTGTCACGTTAGCAGACATCACAACGATTTGTGCAATGCTGGTAAGGTTGCCAACGAATATAGACCACGACATTGCACTTAGCGACAGTAGCTAAGTATAGAACAGCTACATTTTCAGAAAGTAATTTGATGATTTCTGTTAAAATTCACTTACTCGTTGACCTGACTGTCTTACATTTGGAAATCTGTGCTGTCGCAATATCAACACCAGACATAAATGCTGCAACATCATTTGTAGGGGGGAAAAAAACGAAACAACCTCAATTTGTATCATTAGGAGAAACATACATTCTCTCCTTGAAGTGTTGGGGGGCTAATTATTAAAAAAAGTAAATTAAATATTAATGTTTTGGTTCGGAGGAAACGTCCTGATACAATCATTCATAGATAAGAAAAAGAATCAAGTCAAACCTTAATCTGTAGAACCGATCACAGTTTGTGTGGGTTTGCAACTTCCTGGGGAGCTTCCGCTGAAATCCGCAACCGGCCCCCATCACCAAAGGCGGGGAGAGACCAAAGAGAGAAGCAGGCCACTCCGGAATGGTAGGGAGGAGGTTGAACAGACAAGAGAACTTACTTGCGAGGTTGTCCTGGGCACAGCAGTAAGACCATAGCCCTTCTGCCTCCCGCCCAATCTTGAAAGATTAGATAGAGGCAGTCACACATGCCGTCCAGAGTGTCCAAGAGCACATCACTGTCTGAAGGCTGTGTCCTTGGGGCAGCTTTTGGAGGCCGAGAAGGCAGGCAGAATGCACGTTCCAAGGACAGGGTCTGGGAGAGGAGCCTCCAGTTGCCAGGGTCCAGATCACAGATCAACCAGAGGTCAGATCTTCTCGTTGACCAATCCCCCAACATGCAGACAAAGGTGAAAAAGGTGGGGGTAAAACCTACCTCGTGTGTAAAAGACATTGGTGTGTGCCTATGGACATGATCATAGAATTGTGCCAAGTCACTGGCCACGCTGTTAACATTGGTTACTTTAGTAACATGACATTGAAAGGAGCCACAGAGAGTGGGGGTGCTTCGTGCTTGTCTGAGTTGTCGGACTTGTTTTGCAACAAATATGCTTAATTTCATAACTAAAATTTACTCTTGAAAAGCTGCCATCTGTGTCAAAACTGAAGGCATGAATAAGTGAATGAATGAAAATATCCATAAGCAAATAGATTTAGGCAGATGGACTCAATGCCTTCTGGTAAAGCTATTTCTCCATCCTAACACTCTCTGGTTTAATGAAACACTTTTACCTACTGGTGAATGAAATCTTTGTCAAAAACTAAGTAAAAGCGAGAGATTCGTAGCACCTCTCTGCTTCCATCTCACTTTTTCCCTCTGAGGACCAGTATCTCCCCTCACCCCCGCCTTCACCCCAGAATCTGTCATTTTTATACAAGGTGGTGTGTTTTCTCCTTATTAAACACTTTGAAATGATAAAAAAAAATGCTGAATTCAAAATGACACAATGCAAATGATGCAATTTGAAAAGTAAACTACTAGGTTAATTAATTATTAATATTCAGGTAAATTTTATAGTTTATGTAGCACAGCATTTCAAACAAGGAATGTATGCTTCTCCTAGTGATCCCCCTTCAGCTGGTTTCCTTTTATTCTCCCTACAAATGATGTTGCCACATGTGTATCTGAGATTTATATTTCTGTAGCACAGATTTCCAAATGTAAGAGAGCTAGGTCCCAGATTATGAATGATTAACTTTGTTAGTTGTTGGGGGCGCCGGGGTGGCTCGGTCGGTTGAGCGTCCGACTTCGGCTCAGGTCATGATCTCACAGCTCGTGAGATGGAGCCCCGCGTCAGGCTCTGTGCTGACAGCTCGGAGCCCGGAGCCTGCTTCAGATTCTGTGCCTCCCTCTCTCTGCCCCAGCCCACTCACAATCTGTCTCTGGCGCTCAAAAATAAATAAACATTAGAAAAATTATAATTTGTTAGTTGCCAGTTTGGTGACATTTCCCAGCACCATTTTACTAAGACTTGATAAAACTTGGGCTTAGGTGAGCCAAAGGGAAATGTATTTTCATCTAGAAAGATCAACAGTTTCTTCCCGGTCACACTTTGCCTTAAAATGACTCTATCCTGCGTCTTCATTATATGACAGGTGTCAGATCTGTCACCTATTGAGATATGCATTGCCTAGTAGGAGAGCTGAAGTGTTTTCTTTGGTCCTAATTGCTTGGTAAACATTCGTGATGCAGGTGCTATTGAACGGGGATTGGGAGGAGAACGGCAGGAGGCAAGTGATAATTATAAATTTCCTGAATTGCTGTAAGGTCCTTGTCTAAGTGTATGCAAATATATTCAAACCAACTGTCTTCCTCTAGCTCTGGTTATTGCTGTTCTGATCTGCTCCTGTATTCTGCCTACAATTCTCTTCCTGACATATTCACATGGATTAACTACTTGCTTTTCATATACTGTCTCAGTGTTACCTCCTCTGGGGACTCCCCTAAGGGATGATCAGAGACAGTGTCAGTTAGAGCCCGTGTATTGTCCTCTTACAGCACCATCTTCTTTTCCCTTAGACTTTATAGCTGGAACACAGCGCATCTTAAAATAGGTTTTTGTTTTGTTTTTATTAGTGGGAAATGTTCCCAACTGATTCTTCCTAGAGGGCGGGGACAGATATTCAAGTGCAGGTGCATTTTGCCGTTCATTTGTTTGTTCACCCCGGAAGTCGTTAAGTGGTTCTGCCTATTTTGTAAAGAATCGCCAGTTAGTCCCAGTATCAGAGGGAAATTGCCCGTCAGTTAAGGCCTCCACTCACTGAAGTCTCCCGATTTGTAAATTTGGCGCCCAGTAGAAGGCCAGTGACTTGTAGGAGGTGCGGTTTCTGAGAGATCAACTGTGATCCTTTGTTCCTCTGTACGTGATGTGTCTTTCTGATTCTGCCTTCTTTGAAGATTGTTTTCTTTATTCTTGATTTTCTGTACTTTAAAAAGTGTATGCCGAGGGGTGGTCTTTGCTGGCATTTATTCTGCTTAGCGTTCTTTATGTTGTCATGCGGGGTGGGAACTTGGGGACGGTCACCCTGATGGGGATGGATTCCTGACTCCAGAAACCCATGTAGTTTTTCCTTGAAACCTTGTCCTTCGTGGGTGTATTCTCTCCTTCCGCTGCTCCGTCAATGTTGTGTGATCCCTTTTGGGAGAGAAAAGTCATCTCCTTTGTGAGCTGTGCGGTACTGATGTGGTTTTTGGTCAGCTTGTAGTGACTAGCCTGTTTCCTCATGGCCGCCAAGCATGTGACCGGTACGCAGCCATCTGCAAACCCTTGCCGCATACAGTCATCGTGTGCCAAAGGGCCCCTGGGCAGCTGGTGGCGGGGCCCTGTGCCTCGGGTCCTCAAAGCGCCATTGTCCATGAGACCTTCACTTTTGCTTAGGCTTCTGTGGTCCAAACGTGGTCAACCAGCTTTGCTGTGACATTCCCCCTTGTCCCTCCCTGGCACGCGCTGCTACCCAGAAGAGTAAGTTGGTTCTTTCCGTAATGGCTGGATTCATAGGAATCCTGTGTGCCCTCGTCATCCCGGCCTCCTGTATTTTTATATTTTTATATTTTTATATTTTATTTTTATTCTGAATATCCAATCTGCTAAATGCAGGCAGCAAGGTGTCCCTACCTGCTCCTCGTGCTTGGCTGCTCTGGCCATCATGCATGGGACACTTTTCTTCCTTTGCATACTCCCTCGTTCAAGTTCATCTCAGTACGCTAATAAATTCGATTTTGCATTCTATTCCACACGGATGCCCACGTTGGGTCTGCTCCTTTACTGCCTGAGGAAGACGGATGTAAAAGAGGCATTTAGGGGGGCATTTGTTAGGAAGAATTTTCTGCTGGGGAGGGAATTCGGACGGTGCTTTTACCAATGTTCAGGTGGAATTGCAAAACGTGTACTAAGAAAGAGGTGGACTAGACTTAAGGAGTTGTCAGTTTGACCTTGACTCTTCCCATTAGAAAGAGGATTAAAAGTTAACGTGCAGCGTTGGGTTCGTTTCCCGTGTACAACGTAGTAATGCGACAGTCTTCAATTTGCGTGTGCCTGGATATTAATCGGTAGTTACGCTTTAATCATTCTTATTTCAGAGTGTACAGAATCATGACATGCTGGAGTTCTATGTCGGATCTAAATAATGTTTAGACTAAAACCGTGCCATTTAAAATAAATTTCTCTGGCATTTCAAAAAGAAAAAAGGATTAAAAGAGGATAAATTCTATACCATTTCTGGTTCTCAATGTCTTAATTTGTAAACTGAGGGTAATAGACTCAATGTCATTTATATTACTTTTTTCTCTACAGTTCTGTGATTGTACACAATATGTCCAACTCCTATGAATGCCATCTTTTTATACACCGGGAAGAAAAGAAAAGAAGAATTTCCTGGCAATGATACCACCCATTTGTCCAGTTTTCCTTCCTAGGGACTTGTTCTCCCTTTCCATTCCTTGATTCAATATATCAAATGCAAGACTTTACAACTCAGTATCTTATAGTATCACACATCTTTGTTAAAAATAACTGAGCGCAAAAAAGTGTAATGAAACGATAACCCTTTCACAACAATACATTGAAGCCTTAGGTGGAAAATTGCAAGGAGGCCAATGTCATGTGTGGTTTGTACACAGATTAATCGATGATACATATAAGAGCACCTAACACATAGGAAGGTCTCAAGAAAACATGTTAAGTGAGCGAGTGAACAAAACAAATATAAGGCACATAGTTACTTTAAGTCCTAATTATCATCTTTCTTAACAACCTGGACCCAGGTGTGGTTTAAGGTTATACTTCTTTCCGTATCAACTTCATCTCATTCTTTTTCTGCTCATTGATGTCTTACCTCTTTTAAATGTTTTCCAGCTTTATTGAGGCATATTGACAAATATAATTGTAAGATATTTAAATTGCAAATACTGCAATAAGGAAGATTTGGTGTACGTATACCCTATGACGGGATTCTCCCCATCGAGTTAAATCGTACATACCTCACCTCACATAGTTGTCTTTCGGGGGTGGCGAGAACCTTTAAGTTCTACTCTCTCGGCACATTTCACTTAATACAATACAGTGTTGTCAACCACAGTCACCATGTTTTCCATTAGATCCTCAGGCCTTATTCATGTTGCAAGGGAAAGTCTGTGCCTTTGAGGTCTTTTGAACCCAAGCTGTCGGAGGACCCTCATCACTCCTCTGGGAAGGATCACGCGCCAGGATTACTCTGCGTGCAAGTGCTTCTAGTTTACGGCCGAGTGTATTCCTGACGACTTTTATTTCCCCTGCTCTAGCTGCTGTGGTACTAGCAGCCTACTCTGCTCTTACATAGGATTTTGAAACTAAAGTTGTCTGTCCTTTCTTCCACTCTTCAAAGGCCAGCCATGGCCATTCGTCTCCTCAAGCAACATTTGTAGTTTTCTCCTTACTTTTGTTCCCTTTTCTCTGCCTCTTTTCCCTCTGTTCCCATCCTTTCCTTTCTTATCTTTCTCATGAGATTGGTGTATGAGAGATGATGTAGATTGCCCTTGATTTTCTTTTTTTTTTTTTTTTTTTGCCCTTGACTTTTGAGGAACTATCTCACATCTAAACTGAGTCCTCCACAAATAGCACAAATCATTGGTTCTATTTTTCTTTTTAATGTTACAGCATCTTGCATCTTCCTATGAGGAAACTGTTTTGTCTTCTGCTTTTTTGAAGTTTTCTCTGAGACCTCAGATCAATTTCTTGGGTATCGGAATGATTTGATATTTATCTCCCTGTGTTTGAAGGATAAGGCAAGCCTAGGGTCCTGCTAGTACTCCGCCATCTTATCCGCCCCCCCCCCCGTTTTTTGTGTTTGTTTTTTGTCCTTTGATGTCCTGAAAATAGCAAGTTTTCTCACTAAATGGTCCATGATTAGACTTCAACTCTCTCATGTTTTTCATGAGACCCTTCTTCTTTGAGGCTGGCACTCTTCTCAGAAAAATCACTTGCATACTATGGCTATTTGCATTAGTGCCTGTGGATTTGTAGGCTGGCTGAATCTAGGAAGGACCGGAAAATACTTTTATCGAGTTTTAAACTCAGTCTTTTGCTTTCTTCCACATCAGGGTCACACTTATGGGTTGTTTCTTCTGATGGTTCATGGAATGATAATAAACGTACAATGTCAAATTTATTTATAGACTCTTGAGTCTATAAAGAAAAATAATGGGTTTTCAGGGAAGAGGAGTGGGCCTATTTTAGATGTCATAACAGGAGGACCTGTGATGCAATGTTTATCTAATCCAGCAATTTGACTAGGCCGCAAACAAGCTCATGTGATTGTTGATGAAGTTGTCCTGTTTCTTAGGAGGTTGATCACATTTTCAGAAGAGGCTTTTGGGAATGCTGACACGAGGACTGACACATTCAACATACATGGAGCCCCAAATATTTTCATGGCTGTGATGTTGAGGATTTAATCACATCAACAGTTTGTTTTTTTTTTTTTTTTTTTTCCTTTTAACTGATTTGCTCACTGATGTATCCAAAGCACCTGGAACATGCTTGCTACATCATAGGTAATCAGTAAGTGTTGATGAATTGAATGAATAAATACAAGGGTTTCATATGGAGCCAAAATATAATCCAGCATTTTCCTCTTAACCCTTTGTTCAATCTGCTTCCACCTCTTGTCCCCTTCATTACTATGACAACAGGGGAAATAAGAGGGGAAGTTCTGGGTCAACCTCCAAGATTATCTGGTCTATCATCAATATGTTGTGATGTATACATTTAAATGGTCATTTAACCTCAGAAATCTCTGGTAATCTCAGAGTTCTCAGCTGTCATACTGTACTGTCTATGGCTTCGTGAATTCTACACCTCATAATTCAGATACATTAAATTCTGTTAACCTTACATAGCCAAAGCACGAAATACCAAAGTGTAGAGAGTGAGAGAAGATACTCTCTCCCATAAAAATGAATTCCTTACCATGACACTAGCTGTCATGATAGTAGAACCAAAAAAAAAAAAAAACCCAATATAACAGAAAAGGATATCTAAAAACAGATAGATGAGTAGTTTGGGAATTTATGCATGATATGTTTAGCACTTCACATTCCATTTTTCAGTTTTCGTGTATAGGAAATCACACCAGGCATGACAATTGGAAAGATAACTATGGAGAATCACCCCATTAGATAGAAAATATAAGATAACACATTAGCAATTAGAAAAGTGGCAGTAAATTCCTTATTGTAGTATAACTGGGATGGCAGGAAAATAGTAAAGCATTCAAGTAAATACTAGAGAAGATGGGAGAATAAAAGATTTATGTTCTTTTAGTTAGATCGTCTCTGCCTGCTTTCTGGTAGTTTAGTGCTACAGACTGGTCTTTACTGTCTGGGGATCCTATTATCACCACGGACATTAGTTATCTCTGTATTTCTGTAACATTGTCTCCTACTGCCAGTCTGGTATAGAGAGAAGAGATACCACTAATCCTATCAGTGAGACTAGTGTCCCATGTCTTTTCCAAAGACAGTAGAAATGGACTTGTATCTCTAAAGCCCAGTGATCTGTGCGTTGAGACCAAGTTTTGGTCTTTTGGGCCAGCCATGATCTTGGTGGAAAATAATCCCAGAAGGTGTATAAGGGAAGAAGTCAAAGTTCAGCTAGGCAGTTGAGGCCAAGGAAGATAGATAAGCATTGTCCCAAATCTGGCTCTTAGGATTGAACCTTGGCTCTTCTGTCTCTCATCCAGCTGCAAACATATCCATTCAGGTTTGATCTCCCTAGGATGGTCTCTCAAAGAAATAATTTAATTCCTTTCCATTGTCACAGAAAGTTCCCATTACCCAACACCTAGAAGAAGTTAATCTCCTAATTTCTCTTCCTGCAGCCACATTCTTAAAATTATGTGTCCACTTATTAATGTCCTCATTTGTTTCAAAATATTAATTGAACACTTCCTGCTTAAAGCACTATTCCAGAAGCTGGAGGTGTATTGTGGAAAAACGAAACAAAATTTATACTTGTTGTGATAGAGTGCTATGATGCAATACAAATTCAATGGTATGTAACGGTAATTGATTGAAGAAAAATAAACTAGATAAAGAGGGGAAGTGTAGGAGGGTTGGGGTGTGGTTAACTGTACTCTTTTACAAAGGATGATTAAAGGTGGCCTCCACGATGAGCAGAAATCTGAAGAAAATTGCACAGATACCTGGAGGAAAATACAACAGGAGCCGAAGGAAAAGAGAGGAAGATTCTGAGGTAGAATCCTGTTCTGCCTGTTCCAAGAACAGCAAGTGGACTGCATGAGGTGATGGCAGGTAAGAGAATCTAGACCTTTCTATTCATCCCCTGCATTGAGCTCTTAGGAGGACTAAATGGGTTAATACTCTCAAAGCACTTTGAAGAATGCCTTGCATATAGTAAACTTCTCCTGTGACAAGACCGATGTTCTGTGGCAACTTTTCTTGTGTGTGTGTGAATAAATAGATGTCACCTGTTTTCTGAAATTCCTTGAAGGATTCCTTACTGCTTGCAGATATAAATTCAAACTGCTTTGCTTCATGAAGTGTTTATGAAGTTTGATCCCAAACCCAGTTTTCTACCTTTGTATTTGAAATTTTTGTACCTCCAATGTCGACTGCTTTTGTCTCTCAAAAATTCGGTCCAAAGTTATAGCTCTCCTTTGCTGCATAACACCCCAGTCCACCTTATGTTTGTGTGCCTATAGCTTCCTTCCCTTTGAGATTAGTCACAACTAAGAGACTCTTTTCAACATCTCTGGTCACAGCGATCCTACCATCCTCGTCACTGATGGACCGATCACGGGGTCCCTCGTGCTGCTGTGTGCCCAGACTCACCTTCTGATTGCAAGCTTTCTGAGACAAGGCTTTATTTTAGATTCTCCGACCTGCACAGCACCAAGGGCCGGTGCTCATTATGCAACAGGGAAGGCTCAAAACGGGATTTTGAAGTGTGTGAGGGGGTAGTCTCAAAGGGAGAGGTGGGTTTATTTTGTACAATGACAATGGATTCAAGTCACAGTACTGTTCTCTTGAGAGAACTCTAATATCTTCTCCATAGGCCCAATCTCCTGAGCTTTTGATTCCCTGAGGGAGTTGGCTCCAATTTACACACAGCCCTTGAGAAAAATCTCTCTGATGTGTTGTGCAGAATGGAGTCAATGAACCCCGTTTTAAAGCGCTATTGGAATGCCCAGGCTTCCAGAGGGTATCATTGTATTGTTTATCTTCCTAGACACCTGAAGAAGCTGAGAAGAATGACCAGTCTACTACGTTTGTAGGGTAATTCATTTTTATGTCAGGGAATGCTACTTTCATAACTTACTATGACATAAACAGGCAACGGCTGTAGGGATGTTTCTTCAGATAGGTACATTGAGTGAATTCCTCACTGGCTTTCAGGAGCCTAGGTATCAAAAAATATCAACAAATGATTTTAGATGTCTGGAAAAGCACCATCTCTAAGCTTACCACGAAGAATAATTTGGTGCAAGTGAAATATTCCATCCGTGTCTCTTGCTTTAAATGACCTAACTTGAATGAACAAGTTGGTTGAATTTTGTGTTTGGCATAGAGATAGTGAAATGTGCTGTAAGATTTATGCACAATGGGACGCTCATGGGAACGAAGAAGAGGCCTTGGCCTCTTTGGCTTTTAATTTCTTCACTTGCCCTACAAGGAGTTTTAGAAGTAGAAAACAAACCACTGAACCAGCTGACCTGAATTCCATGCTGCTCCCACCCTAAGTCACATGCATATCTAGGATCACGATGGCTCTATGCTAGAATTTTTGCATTAAGCAAGGTTGGAAAAAAGAAAGCAATATGCATTTTGACAGTCAGAAACTATTGTTTTCACACGATAGTTTGAGTTGGTTGAGATCATAGATGGGGAAATTCTAGTTTCATCCTCATAAAATGTTTTCATAACCCAAATGTATTGTAGCACTGAGAACACTATGTTTTTATCTTCTTTGAGTAAATAGCTAATACACACATAAATGACCTGCAATGGCTTTACATGTTTAGAAAATACTAAACTCTGGAAACATGTCACTAACTACAGTATAGCTTTTCTGACTATTCTTAAATTCTGCCCCACCAGGCCTTTCCTTTCCAAGCTCCATTGCTTCTGGGACAACAGGAGTGGGTTTCCATTTCATTACTTCCTGTTATTCAACTTCCTGTTAAGCAAAACCCCTTTCAAGCTTTCTTACCAGGGAAAAATGTTAGATTTCTCCTGCTGCACAGGAGGATACTTCTCCTGCTGCACAGCCCATTGGCATTTTTGTGTGATTGTGCTGTTGTAATCATTATGATTATTTCAACATCCAGAATGTGCGTTTGTCTTCCTCAGTTTCCCGTTTTATTTGGGGACTACCCTTACTTCATGTTTCTCTCACTTCCCGTTCATTCACCCCCCTTTTCTTTTATAAAAGAGTGTTATTCTGAGACAAATTTTCATAGGCAGCTTCAAAGGTAGTACAGAGAGGCTCCCATCCCCTTCACCCAGGTTTCCCCAATGGCTACATCTTACCCACTACAGCACAGCATCAAATACAGGAAATGGAGATTGGTGTGATGTGTGGATTGCTCTATACCATTTTACTTCGTGTGGAGAGAGATTTGTTTAACCAGCTCAACCATCAAGGTACGGAATTCTTCCATCTCTACGTGGATGTCCCTGTGCTACACCTTTACAGTCGCACCTTCACCCTCCCTGCCTGTCCCAATCTCAGACAACTACTAACCTGTTCTTCCTTTCTATAATTTTACCATTCTGAGAAGATAATGTAAAAATAGAGTTCTGAACTTTGAGATGGGCTTTTTTTCAACTCAGTGTAATGACCTTGAGATCCATTCAAGCTTGTATCTGTATCATATTTTTTCCTCTTTCTTACGGAATAGTATTCCCCGGTATGGACATTCCAGATTGTTTAACCATTTATGTATGGTAGGAATTTGCGTTGTTCCAGATATCTGGCCATTATGAATAGAGCTTGTGTCAACAAAATTTACAGGCTTTTGTGTGGGCATCAATGTTCATTTCTTTGGGATAAATGCTCATGTGTGTCCTTTTCATCCCTAAATTATTGATTTTCTTTCCCAGCTCCTATTAGTACTTAATTGGTTACAACACTCACTCAATATTTAAGAACTAGTTTATTCTTTGATGAACTAACAAATTTGATGGACTTTGATGAGATTAATGGGTACATGCACCAATGACTGGAGGAATGTAGCTGTTTGTAAGGTGTCACCAAGGAGATCCTGTGGAAGAT
This sequence comes from Leopardus geoffroyi, assembly GCF_018350155.1. Lineage (NCBI taxonomy): Eukaryota > Metazoa > Chordata > Mammalia > Carnivora > Felidae > Leopardus > Leopardus geoffroyi. The sequence goes on from NC_059329.1 coordinate 102,122,317, forward strand.
TTTAATCCCTGGTCAAAGCCATCCTCCCAGGTATGAGCTTGCCCGCCTTTTTGGAATCACAAGTCTGTCTTTTACACACCACAACTGACTGTTTATCTAGAGTCTAAAGGAATCGGCAAAGAAGTTACATTTCTAATACCCTGAACCTACAGTTAGGGTAGATAAGGTATTTGCCTGAGTTCATAAAAATTCACATAATGCTTTTTGTCTATAAGATATTTCTTAAAGGATACTCTGTGCAATGTAGGAATTTTAAAAAATGGGATCTTGCACAGTTAGAGGACTTGCTTTAGAAGGTCACAAAAGGTCACATCTCGGTCTACACTTCTGTGATTTTCTTCAAAATCTTGTGATCGGGAATAAACTAAAGTGCTGAGAGAGGTTCAGCGTTTAGTATCACACAGATAGCAAATACTGAGGATGGCCATTTGGAGGTAGAAGTCAAGAGTGTGATCTCTCAGTCTACCCTATGAACTTGAAAACTGTTGGAAGTTAACTTCATTTTTTTACATTGATTTGTTTATTTTGAGAGAGAGGGTGCACGCCCAAGAGTGAGGGAGGGGCCAAGAGAGAGGCGAGGGAGGGAGTCCCAGGAGGGTCCATGCTGTCAACTTGGAGCCTGGCTAGGTGCTCAAATCCAAGCACCATGAAATCATGACCTGAGCCAGAATTAAGAGTCAGACGCTTAGCCAACTACTTAGTCAACTACTTAGTCAACTACTTAGTCAACTACTTAGCCAACTACCAGCTACCCAGGTGCCCCAAAGAAGTTAAATTCATTTTTAAAAACAATTGAATTACAAATTAATTGTAATGAAAATCTTTTTCTGGTCTCTGAATAGAGGCGTGGGTTCGTATCCCACTTCTGACACATGCGTTTGGGGCGCCTGGGTGGCGCAGTCGGTTAAGCGTCCGACTTCAGCTAGGTCACGATCTCGCGGTCCGTGAGTTCGAGCCCCGCGTCGGGCTCTGGGCTGATGGCTCAGAGCCTGGAGCCTGTTTCCGATTCTGTGTCTCCCTCTCTCTCTGCCCCTCCCCCGTTCATGCTCTGTCTCTCTCTGTCCCAAAAATAAATAAAAACGTTGAAAAAAAAATTAAAAAAAAAAAAGAATTATAAATTAATTGTAATGAAAAATCTTTCTCTCATTACAGATTAAATCAGAGAAATGGAATTTAGAAATCAAACTTTGGTGACTGAGTTTTTATTTGTGGGCTTAACAAATTGCTTCCAGCACCAGGTTGTTCTGTTTGTGATGTTTCTCTTGGTTTATCTGGTCACTCTTCTGGGAAATGTGGGGATGATCACCCTCATTTGGATGGATTCCCGGCTCCACACTCCCATGTACTTTTTTCTCAGCCACTTGTCCTTTGTGGATGTCTGCTCCTCTTCTGTCATTGGTCCCAAGATGTTGACAGACATCTTTGTGAAAAAAAAAGTAATCTCTTTCTTGGGTTGTGCTGCCCAGTTATGGTTTTTTGGTCAGTTTGTAGTGACAGAGTGTTTTCTGTTGGCCTCCATGGCTTATGACAGGTATATGGCCATCTGTAAGCCCTTGTTGTATACACTCATTATGTCCCGGCGAATCTGTGTGCAGCTGGTGGTAGGGCCTTATACCATGGGTCTTATAAGCGCCATAACGCATACGACGTTTGCCTTTCGCCTGCCTTACTGTGGTCCAAATACCATCAATCACTTCTTCTGTGACCTTCTTCCTGTTCTCTCCCTGGCATGTGCAGACACCCAGGTCAATCAGGTTTTACTTTTCATCTTGGCTGGAGCTCTAGGAGTGCTCAGTGGTGTGATCATCCTGGTTTCCTACATTTACATCGTGGTCACTATCTTGAGGATCCGCTCTGCTGAGGGGAGGCGCAAAGCCTTCTCCACCTGCTCTTCACACCTGACTGCTGTCTCCATCCTGTATGGGACACTCTTCTTTATCTACGTACGCCCCAGTTCTAGTTTCTCGCTGGACATCAATAAAGTGGTTTCTGTGTTCTACACAGCCGTGATCCCCATGTTGAACCCCCTTATCTACAGCCTGAGAAACAAAGAGGTCAAGGATTCATTCAGGAGGACGTTTGAGAAGAAGAATCTTCTTCTGAGTAGGTAAACTAGATACCATTTGTACTACAGATTGAGAGGTGATATAGACACAAGATGCAGGGCATGGGCTGGGTGATGGGAGTCCTACTTTTGTGTTGAGATTCACTTTTTATTACTGTGTGTCATTGAGAAGTGATATATCTTCAGATTACAATTTTCTCACTTGTCATTGAACAGAAATGAGTTTTAAAATGTTAAACTGAAGTACATGGATTATTGAACCCCAATGCTTTAAGAATACGTTCCGTCTGGGGCACCTGGGTGGCTTGGTCAGTTCAGCCTCCAACTCTTGGTTTTGGCTCAGGTCATGATCTCATGGTTTGTGTTCAAGCCCTACATCAGGCTCTGCACTGGTAGTGCTGAGCCTGTTTTGGATTCTTTCTCTCTCCCTCTCTTTCTGTCCTTCCCATGCCTTCTTTCTCTTTCCTCTGTCATAATAAATAAAATAAAAAATATTCTCAGTGTTTGTGACTAGGGTATGAGAGGCTCTTTGCTAAGCCCTGTTAATTTATTATTATGTTAGAATCATAATCAGTGACTTGACGCTACTTCTGTTTAGCTCACAAGGTGTTGAGATCTCTCAATTTTCTGGAAGCTTAGCCTTGACTCTTTAAACAAAAGCCAATAACAAGTATATTACGGTTAAAGATAGAAACTTCTACTTGCAAGGTAAATATGTCTTGTGAATGTAATATAAACATGGTGACTATAGTTAACAATACTGTACATTTGTTAGTTGTTAAAAGAGCAGATCTTAAAAGTTCTCTTCACAAGAAAAAAATTAATAACTACATAAGGTTATTTATGTTAACTAAACTTATTGTGGTTATCATTTTGCAATATATATGTATATCAAACAATTATGTTGTACACCTGGGACTAATACAATGTGATATGTCAACTATGTATCAACAAAATGAGAAAAAGTTAATTATTCAGGAAGTATGTAGCCATAGCACTCTCTAATACCACCTTCACATTTGGAGTAGACAATTTGCAAAGGGCCTTTTACATTCCTGATCCTCTCTACTCATATAATACCTTGCTGAGATTTTGTCACTGTATTTACACTTATGCATGTAAAATTCAGAATGCATTGAAAGTCTTTAATAAAGTGTTGGCTATGCTCTAGTGATTTATTGATTTTTGTGTCCTAAGAAGGAGGTGAATTCTATTTTTACAGATGTTCAGCCTGGCGCACATGAAGAATCAATGCCCATGACCTCATAACTTGGGTCACACTCTTATTTTTTCCAGGTACAATACTCTTTCAACCATACTTCTGTGTTTTGTTTTCTGGAATGTAGCAACAAATCCAAGAAATTAGCAGATAAACCATGTTTTGTGTAACCTGTGACTCATTGAAAACCACACTCTGTCCTCTCTTGAAGGCCTTTTTAAAAAAAGCATTTAATATGGCTCAAATTAACAACTCAAAACAACAGATGTTGGCAATGATGCAGAGAAAGGGGAACACTTCTGCACTGTTGGTAGGAATGCAAAGGGGTGCAGCCACTCTGGTAAAGAGTATGGAGGTTCCTCAAAAAATTAAGAGTAGAACTACCATATGACCCAGCAATTGTACTACTAGGTATTTATCCAAAGGGTACAGGTGTGCTCTTTTGAAGGGACACATGTACCCCAATGTTTATAGCAGCATTATTGACAATAGCCAAAGTATGGAAGGAGCCCAAATATCCATCGACTGATAAATGTATAAAGAAGATGTGGTAAAGAAGATATTGCAACAACATGAATGGAACTAGAGTGTATTATGCTAAGCAAAGTAAGTCAGAGAAAGACAAATATCATGATTTTACTCATATGTGCAATTTAAGAAACAAAACAGATGAACATAAGGGAAAGGGATGAAAAATAAAAAGAGAGACAGAGGCAAACAATAAGAGACTCTTAAATACAAAGAACAAACTGACAGTTTCTGGAGGAGAGGTGGGTAGAGGGATGAGCTAAATGAGGGATGAGCTAAATGAGCTAAATGAGGTGGGTAGAGGGATGAGCTTAATGATGGACATTAAGGAGGGCATTGGTTGGGATGAGCACTGAGTGTTTTCTATAAATGATGAATCACTGGGTTCTACTACTAAAACCAATATACACAGTATGTTAACCAACTTGAATTTAAATAAATAAAACATTTAAAAAAGCATTTAATTTTAGTCCACTGACTTTGAAGGAGGTCAATTGCCTCTAAGACCTTAGAATATTTTGGCTTGTCTTTATTGTTTTCATCACGATTTCTGCCAGTTTTTGTGTCTGTGTTGGGTTATGACATGGGTCAAGATGCTATTTAATAAATAGGAAATGGGAATCAAAGAATGTTGCAATCAATAATTAATTCAACAAATTTTTACATATGCCTCTCACGTGCCTGACACTTTACTGGGTACTGTTCACATTGAGAGGCAAAGTCCTCCTGGAGGTCAGGCTAGTGCAGTTGAAAGACAAAGAGATTAAAAATGGTTATATACCCATGGTTATTTCTGTGATAAAGATAATCAAGGAACCAAGAGAGAATGTAGCAGAATATTTTAGCCAGGGTAATAAAAAAATAAAAGCCTCTTTAAAGAAAGTAGGGATTGAGAAAGATGAAAGAAATCATTTTTATAGTACAGGCTTTCCAAGGAGTCCAGAGGTCACTATTTGGATCATAAATGAAGAAAGGGCCCAGCAAAATAGTAACAGACCCTACTGGGGTGCCTGGGTGGCTCAGTTGGTTAAGCATCTGACTTCGGCTCAAGGTCATGATCTTGTGGTTTGCGAGTTCAGGCTCTGTGTCAGGTTCTCCCTGTAGATGAGATTAATGAAAAAGGATGTTCATGGTCATCACATAATGCTTGATGCCCCAGCCTGGCACGTAATAGGTGTTCAATGTATGTTTGGTGATTGAATGAACAATACATATATAGTCAAAACTATATTGTTTTATTCCATGAATGCTATAGCTTGACAGACATAGGCTCAATTATCAACTCTGGCCATGTTTCTTTGCATAGTTTATGGCTTATATGCAGATTTAAAAATGCATCTGAATTGAATAATATACATATGCACATAAATACATGTAATTATCTTCTGTTTGTTTTACTTCCTTGCCTTTCACATCTGATCTCCAGGCCAGCAGTTCATTAGTGTGTGTTGTGAAATGCGGTAATATTCCACTTGTTTTCCACGTAGTACTTAGAAATGACACCATAGTATACCATTCTGTTTTTCCGTTATTTCCTTTGCTTACCACACGTTGGTAGGGCAACTATCATATTTTAGGATTTAACAGGCATTATCAAAGTCATTTATAGGTGTATACTTGTATGTTCTGAGTCATCATGTATATGAGGATGCTACTTATGTAGGGAGAAACCTGTTGTCAGGCAACCAAGCCACTCAAAGTGTACCTGCATTTCCAAAGAAAAATACACTAAAATTCACAAAACATATTTATTAGAACCAGTCTGCAAAAACTGTCTTCCCAAAGTGTACTGCAAGACTTGGAAAAACTGATAACCTTTGGTCCTTTAAACAGAATTCTTTTATTTTTATCTTTCAATGGACATTTATTTTGTTCCCTTATCTTGGTTATTTTGAATCACACTGCAATAAACATGAGAGTATAGGTATTGTTTTGAAATCTTATACAATTCTTTTGAACAAACACTCAGAAGTGGGATTGCCGGAAAATACGGTAGTTCTATTTGTCATTTTTTGAGGAACCTGCATATTGTTTCCCAAGATGACTGCACAAATGCACATTCCCATCAATAATATAACAGAGTTTCCTTTGCTTTATATCCTCACAAATATTTCTTTTTTTTTTTTATTATATGAAATTTATTGTCAAATTGGTTTCCATACAACACCCAGTGCTCATCCCAAAAGGTGCCCTCCTCAATACCCATCACCCACCCTCTCCTCCCTCCCACCCCCCATCAACCCTCAGTTTGTTCTCAGTTTTTAACAGTCTCTTATGCTTTGGCTCTCTCCCACTCTAACCTCTTTTTTTTTTTTTTCTTTTTTTTCTTTTTTCCTCCCCCTCCCCCATGGGTTCCTGTTAAGTTTCTCAGGATCCACATAAGAGTGAAACCATATGGTATCTGTCTTTCTCTGTATGGCTTATTTCACTTAGCATCACACTCTCCAGTTCCATCCATGTTGCTACAAAAGGCCGTATTTCATTTTTTCTCATTGCCACGTAGTATTCCATTGTGTATATAAACCACAATTTCTTTATCCATTCATCAGTTGATGGACATTTAGGCTCTTTCCATAATTTGGCTATTGTTGAGAGTGCTGCTATGAACATTGGGGTACAAGTGCCCCTATGCATCAGTACTCCTGTATCCCTTGGATAAATTCCTAGCAGTGCTATTGCTGGGTCATAGGGTAGGTCTATTTTTAATTTTCTGAGGAACCTCCACACTGCTTTCCAGAGCGGCTGCACCAATTTACATTCCCACCAACAGTGCAAGAGGGTTCCCGTTTCTCCACATCCTCTCCAGCATCTATAGTCTCCTGATTTGTTCATTTTGGCCACTCTGACTGGCGTGAGGTGATATCTGAGTGTGGTTTTGATTTGTATTTCCCTGATAAGGAGCGACGCTGAACATCTTTTCATGTGCCTGTTGGCCATCCGGATGTCTTCTTGAGAGAAGTGTCTATTCATGTTTTCTGCCCATTTCTTCACTGGGTTATTTGTTTTTCGGGTGTGGAGTTTGGTGAGCTCTTTATAGATTTTGGATACTAGCCCTTTGTCCGATATGTCATTTGCAAATATCTTTTCCCATTCCGTTGGTTGCCTTTTAGTTTTGTTGGTTGTTTCCTTTGCTGTGCAGAAGCTTTTTATCTTCATAAGGTCCCAGTTATTCACTTTTGCTTTTAATTCCCTTGCCTTTGGGAATGTGTCGAGTAAGAGATTGCTACGGCTGAGGTCAGAGAGGTCTTTTCCTGCTTTCTCCTCTAAGGTTTTGATGGTTTCCTGTCTCACATTCAGGTCCTTTATCCATTTTGAGTTTATTTTTGTGAATGGTGTGAGAAAGTGGTCTAGTTTCAACCTTCTGCATGTTGCTGTCCAGTTCTCCCAGCACCATTTGTTAAAGAGGCTGTCTTTTTTCCATTGGATGTTCTTTCCTGCTTTGTCAAAGATGAGTTGGCCATACGTTTGTGGGTCTAGTTCTGGGGTTTCTATTCTATTCCATTGGTCTATGTGTCTGTTTTTGTGCCAATACCATGCAGTCTTGATGATGACAGCTTTGTAGTAGAGGCTAAAGTCTGGGATTGTGATGCCTCCTGCTTTGGTCTTCTTCTTCAAAATTCCTTTGGCTATTCGGGGCCTTTTGTGGTTCCATATGAATTTTAGGATTGCTTGTTCTAGTTTCGAGAAGAATGCTGGTGCAATTTTGATTGCGATTGCATTGAACGTGTAGATAGCTTTGGGTAGTATTGACATTTTGACAATATTTATTTTTCCAATCTATGAGCAGGGAATGTTTTTCCATTTCTTTAAATCTTCTTCAGTTTCCTTCATAAGCTTTCTATAGTTTTCAGCATACAGATCCTTTACATCTTTGGTTAGATTTATTCCTAGGTATTTTATGCTTCTTGGTGCAATTGTGAATGGGATCAGTTTCTTTATTTGTCTTTCTGTTGCTTCATTGTTAGTGTACAAGAATGCAACTGATTTCTGTACATTGATTTTGTATCCTGCAACTTTGCTGAATTCATGTATCAATTCTAGCAGACTTTTGGTGGAGTCTATCGGATTTTCCATGTATAATATCATGTCATCTGCAAAAAGCGAAAGCTTGATTTCATCTTTGCCAATTTTGATGCCTTTGATTTCCTTTTGTTGTCTGATTGCTGATGCTAGAACTTCCAGCACTATGTTAAACAACAGCGGTGAGAGTGGGCATCCCTGTCGGGTTCCTGATCTCAGGGAAAAAGCTCTCAGTTTTTCCCCATTGAGGATGATGTTAGCTGTGGGCTTTTCATAAATGGCTTTTATGATCTTTAAGTATGTTCCTTCTATCCCGACTTTCTCAAGGGTTTTTATTAAGAAAGGGTGCTGGATTTTGTCAAAGGCCTTTTCTGCATCGATTGACAGGATCATATGGTTCTTCTCTTTTTTTTTTGTTAATGTGATGTATCACGTTGATTGATTTGCGAATGTTGAACCAGCCCTGCATCCCAGGAATGAATCCCACTTGATCATGGTGAATAATTCTTTTTATATGCCATTGAATTCGATTTGCTAGTATCTTATTGAGAATTTTTGCATCCATATTCATCAGGGATATTGGCCGGTAGTTCTCTTTTTTTACTGGGTCTCTGTCTGGTTTAGGAATCAAAGTAATACTGGCTTCATAGAATGAGTCTGGAAGTTTTCCTTCCCTTTCTATTTCTTGGAATAGCTTGAGAAGGATAGGTATTATCTCTGCTTTAAACGTCTGGTAGAACTCCCCTGGGAAGCCATCTGGTCCTGGACTCTTATTTGTTGGGAGATTTTTGATAACCGATTCAATTTCTTCGCTGGTTATGGGTCTGCTCAAGCTTTCTATTTCCTCCTGATTGAGTTTTGGAAGAGTGTGGGTGTTCAGGAAGTTGTCCATTTCTTCCAGGTTGTCCAATTTGTTGGCATATAATTTTTCATAGTATTCCCTGATAATTGTTTGTATCTCTGAGGGATTGGTTGTAATAATTCCATTTTCATTCATGATTTTATCTATTTGGGTCATCTCCCTTTTCTTTTTGAGAAGCCTGGCTAGAGGTTTGTTAATTTTGTTTATTTTTTCAAAAAACCAACTCTTGGTTTCGTTGATCTGCTCTAGTTTTTTTAGACTCTATATTGTTTATTTCTGCTCTGATCTTTATTATTTCTCTTATTCTGCTGGGTTTGGGGTGTCTTTGCTGTTCTGCTTCTATTTCCTTTAGGTGTGCTGTTAGATTTTGTATTTGGGATTTTTCTTGTTTCTTGAGATAGGCCTGGATTGCAATGTATTTTCCTCTCAGGACTGCCTTCGCTACGTCCCAAAGCGTTTGGATTGTTGTATTCTCATTTTCGTTTGTTTCCATATATTTCTTAATTTCTTCTCTAATTGCCTGGTTGACCCACTCATTCGTTAGTAGGGTGTTCTTTAACCTCCATGCTTTTGGAGGTTTTCCAGACTTTTTTCTGTGGTTGATTTCAAGCTTCATAGCATTGTGGTCTGAAAGTATGCATGGTATAATTTCAATTCTGGTAAACTTATGAAGGGCTGTTTTGTGACCCAGTATATGATCTATCTTGGAGAATGTTCCATGTGCACTCGAGAAGAAAGTATATTCTGTTGCTTTGGGATGCAGAGTTCTAAATATATCTGTCAAGTCCATCTGATCCAATGTCTCATTCAGGGCCCTTGTTTCTTTATTGACCGTGTGTCTAGATGATCTATCCATTTCTGTAAGTGGGGTGTTAAAGTCCCCTGCAATTACCACATTCTTATCAATAAGGTTGCTTATGTTTATGAGTAGTTGTTTTATATATTTGGGGGCTCCGGTATTCGGCGCATAGACATTTATAATTGTTAGCTCTTCCTGATGAATAGACCCTGTGATTATTATATAATGCCCTTCTTCATCTCTTGTTACAGCCTTTAATTTAAAGTCTAGTTTGTCTGATATAAGTATGGCTACTCCAGCTTTCTTTTGGCTTCCAGTAGCATGATAAATAGTTCTCCATCCCCTCACTCTCAATCTAAAGGTGTCCTCAGGTCTAAAATGAGTCTCTTGTAGACAGCAAATAGATGGGTCTTGTTTTTTTATCCATTCTGATACCCTATGTCTTTTGGTTGGCGCATTAATCCATTTACATTCAGTGTTATTATAGAAAGATACGGGTTTAGAGTCATTGTGATGTCTGTATGTTTTATGCTTGTAGTGTCTCTGGTACTTTGTCTCACAGAGTCCCCCTTAGGATCTCTTGTAGGGCTGGTTTAGTGGTGACAAATTCCTTCAGTTTTTGTTTGTTTGGGAAGACCTTTATCTCTCCTTCTATTCTAAATGACAGACTTGCTGGATAAAGGATTCTCGGCTGCATATTCTTTCTGTCTAGCACACTGAAAATCTCGTGCCAATTCTTTCTGGCCTGCCAAGTTTCAAAAGAGAGATCAGTCACGAGTCTTATAGGTCTCCCTTTATATGTGAGGGCACGTTTATCCCTTGCTGCTTTCAGAATTTTCTCTTTATCCTTGTATTTTGCCAGTTTCACTATGATATGTCGTGCAGAAGATCGATTCAAGTTACGTCTGAAGGGAGTTCTCTGTGCCTCTTGGATTTCAATGCCTTTTTCCTTCCCCAGTTCAGGGAAGTTCTCAGCTATTATTTCTTCAAGTACCCCTTCAGCACCTTTCCCTCTCTCTTCCTCCTCAGGGATACCAATTATGCGTATATTATTTCTTTTTAGCGTATCACTTAGTTCTCTAATTTTCCCCTCATACTCCTGGATTTTTTTCTCTCTCTTTCTCTCAGCTTCCTCTTTTTCCATAACTTTATCTTCTAGTTCACCTATTCTCTCCTCTGCCTCTTCAATCCGAGCCGTGGTGGTTTCCATTTTGTTTTGCATTTCATTTAAAGCGTTTTTCAGCTCCTCGTGACTGTTCCTTAGTCCTTTGATCTCTGTAGCAAGAGATTCTCTGCTGTCCTCTATACTG